>NC_142756.1:30196066-30499096 GCF_054948205.1 Urtica dioica subsp. dioica | reverse complement strand
GGACGCTGGCTAAAGCAGATACGTGCGGCGGATGCAAGCCTTTGAAACCCATTTGTAACTCGCTGCCTTTCGGCTCACGAGCTGGGCGGCGAGCGCTGCCACATTTGTGTGGCCAGGTTTCCCGTGGACGCTGGCTAGACCAGATACGTCCGGCGGACGCAAGCCTTTGAAACCCATTTGTAACTCGCTGCCTTTCGGCTCACGAACTGGGCGGCGAGCGTGGTGCCACATTTGTGTGGCTAGATTTCTCGTGGACGCTGGCTAGACCAGATACGTCCGGCGGACGCAAGCCTTTGAAACCCATTTGTAACTCGCTGTCTTTCGGTTCACGAGCTGGGTGGCGAGCGCGGTGCCAAATTTCTGTGGCCAGGTTTCCCGTGGACGCTGGCTAGACCAGATACGCCCGGCGGACGCAAGCCTTTGAAACCCATTTGTAATTCGTTGTCTTTCGGCTCACGAGCTGGGCGGCGAGCACGGTACCATATTTGTGTGGCCAGGTTTCCCGTGGACGCTGGCTAGACCAGATACGTGCGGCGGATGCAAGCCTTTGAAACCCATTTGTAACTCGCTGTCTTTCGGCTCACGAGCTGGGCGGCGAGCGCGGTGCCACATTTCTGTGGCCAGGTTTCCCGTGGATGCTGGCTAGACCAGATACGTCCGGCGGACGCAAGCGTTTGAAACCCATTTGTAATTCGCTGCCTTTCGGCTCACGAGCTGTTCGGCGAGCGCGGTACCATATTTGTGTGGCCAGGTTTCCCGTGGACGCTGGCTAGACCAGATACGTGCGGCGGATGCAAGCCTTTGAAACCCATTTGTAACTCGCTGCCTTTCGGCTCACGAGCTGGGCGGCGAGCGCTGCCACATTTGCGTGGCCAGGTTTCCCGTGGACGCTGGCTAGACCAGATACGTCCGCCGGACGCAAGCCTTTGAAACCCATTTGTAACTCGCTGCCTTTCGGCTCACGAGCTGGGCGGCGAGCGCGGTACCACATTTGTGTGGCCAGGTTTCCCGTGGACGCTGGCTAGACCAGATACGTCCGGCAGACGCAAGCCTTTGAAAACTATCTGTAACTCGCTGCCTTTTGGCTCACGAGCTGGGCGGCGAGCGCGGTACCACATTTGTGTGGCCAGGTTTCCCGTGGACGCTGGGTAGACCAGATATGTCCGGCGGACGCAAGCCTTTGAAACCCATTTGTAACTCGCTGCCTTTCGGCTCACGAGCTGGGCGGCGAGCGCGGTACCACATTTGTGTGGCCAGGTTTCCCGTGGACGCTGGCTAGACCAGATACGTCCGGCAGACGCAAGCCTTTGAAAACTATTTGTAACTCGCTGCCTTTCGGCTCACGAGCTGGGCGGCGAGTGCTGCCACATTTGCGTGGCCAGGTTTCCCGTGGACGCTGACTAGAACAGATACGTCCGGCGGATGCAAGCCTTTGAAACTCATTTGTAACTCGCTGCCTTTCGGCTCACGAGCTGGGCGGCGAGCGTGGTGCCACATTTGTGTGGCCAGGTTTCCCGTGGACGCTAGCTAGACCAGATACGTCCGGTGGACGCAAGCCTTTGAAACCCATTTGTAACTCGCTGCCTTTCGGCTCACGAGCCGGGCGGCGAGCGCGGTACCACATTTGTGTGGCAAGGTTTCCCGTGGACGCTGGCAAGACAAGATACGTCCGACGGATGCAAGCCTTTGAAACCCATTTGTAACTCGCTGCCTTTCGGCTCAGGAGCTGGGCGGCGAGCGCGGTGCCACATTTGTATGGCCAGGTTTCCCGTGGACGCTGGCTAGACCAGATACGTCCGGCGTACGCAAGCCTTTGAAACCCATTTGTAACTCGCTGCATTTCGGCTCACGAGCTGGGCGGCGAGCGCGGTACCACATTTGTGTGGCCAAGTTTCCCGTGGACGCTGGCTAGACAAGATACGTCCGGCGGACGCAAGCCTTTGAAACCCATTTGTAACTCGCTGCCTTTCGGCTCAGGAGCTGGGCGGCGAGCGCGGTGCCACATTTGTATGGCCAGGTTTCCCGTGGACGCTGGCTAGACCAGATACGTCCGGCGGACGCAAGCCTTTGAAACCCATTTGTAATTCGCTACCTTTCGGCTCAGGAGCTGGGCGCCGAGCACGGTACCATATTTGTGTGGCCAGGTTTCCCGTGGACGCTGGCTAGACCAGATACGTGCGGCGGATGCAAGCCTTTGAAACCCATTTGTAACTCGTTGCCTTTCGGCTCACGAACTGGGCGGCGAGCGCTGCCACATTTGTGTGGCCAGGTTTCCCGTGGACGCTGGCTAGACCAGATACGTCCGGCGAACGCAAGCCTTTGAAACCCATTTGTAACTCGCTGCCTTTCGGCCCACGAACTGGGCGGCGAGCGTGGTGCCACATTTGTGTGGCTAGATTTCTCGTGGACGCTGGCTAGACCAGATACGTCCGGCGGATGCAAGCCTTTGAAACCCATTTGTAACTCGCTGCCTTTCGGCTCACGAGCTAGGCGGCGAGCGCTGCCACATTTGCGTGGCCAGGTTTCCCGTGGACGCTGGCTAGACCAGATACGTCCGGCGGACGCAAGCCTTTGAAATCCATTTGTAACTCGCTGTCTTTCGGTTCACGAGCTGGGTGGCGAGCGCGGTGCCAAATTTCTGTGGCCAGGTTTCCCGTGGACGCTGGCTAGACCAGATACGCCCGGCGGACGCAAGCCTTTGAAACCCATTTGTAATTCGCTGCCTTTCGGCTCACGAGCTGGGCGGCGAGCACGGTACCATATTTGTGTGGCCAGGTTTCCCGTGGACGCTGGCTAGACCAGATACGTGCGGCGGATGCAAGCCTTTGATACCCATTTGTAACTCGCTGTCTTTCGGCTCACGAGCTGGGCGGCGAGCGCGGTGCCACATTTCTGTGGCCAGGTTTCCCGTGGACGCTGGCTAGACCAGATACGTCCGGCGGACGCAAGCCTTTGAAACCCATTTGTAATTCGCTGCCTTTCGGCTCACGAGCTGGTCGGCGAGCGCGGTACCATATTTGTGTGGCCAGGTTTCCCGTGGACGCTGGCTAGACCAGATACGTGCGGCGGATGCAAGCCTTTGAAACCCATTTGTAACTCGCTGCCTTTCGGCTCACGAGCTGGGCGGCGAGCGCTGCCACATTTGCGTGGCCAGGTTTCTCGTGGACGCTGGCTAGACCAGATACGTCCGCCGGACGCAAGCCTTTGAAACCCATTTGTAACTCGCTGCCTTTCGGCTCACGAGCTGGGCGGCGAGCGCGGTACCACATTTGTGTGGCCAGGTTTCCCGTGGACGCTGGCTAGACCAGATACGTCCGGCAGACGCAAGCCTTTGAAAACTATTTGTAACTCGCTGCCTTTCGGCTCACGAGCTGGGCGGCGAGCGCGGTACCACATTTGTGTGGCCAGGTTTCCCGTGGACGCTGGGTAGACCAGATATGTCCGGCGGACGCAAGCCTTTGAAACCCATTTGTAACTCGCTGCCTTTCGGCTCACGAGCTGGGCGGCGAGCGCGGTACCACATTTGTGTGGCCAGGTTTCCCGTGGACGCTGGCTAGACCAGATACGTCCGGCAGACGCAAGCCTTTGAAAACCATTTGTAACTCGCTGCCTTTCGGCTCACGAGCTGGGCGGCGAGTGCTGCCACATTTGCGTGGCCAGGTTTCCCGTGGACGCTGACTAGACCAGATACGTCCGGCGGATGCAAGCCTTTGAAACTCATTTGTAACTCGCTGCCTTTCGGCTCACGAGCTGGGCGGCGAGCGTGGTGCCACATTTGTGTGGCCAGGTTTCCCGTGGACGCTAGCTAGACCAGATACGTCCGGTGGACGCAAGCCTTTGAAACCCATTTGTAACTCGCTGCCTTTCGGCTCACGAGCCGGGCGGCGAGCGCGGTACCACATTTGTGTGGCAAGGTTTCCCGTGGACGCTGGCAAGACAAGATACGTCCGACGGACGCAAGCCTTTGAAACCCATTTGTAACTCGCTGCATTTCGGCTCACGAGCTGGGCGGCGAGCGCGGTACCACATTTGTGTGGCCAGGTTTCCCGTGGACGCTGGCTAGACAAGATACGTCCGGCGGACGCAAGCCTTTGAAACCCATTTGTAACTCGCTGCCTTTCGGCTCACGAGCTGGGCGGCGAGCGTGGTGCCACATTTGTGTGGCCAGGTTTCCCGTGGACGCTAGCTAGACCAGATACGTCCGGTGGACGCAAGCCTTTGAAACCCATTTGTAACTCGCTGCCTTTCGGCTCAGGAGCCGGGCGGCGAGCGCGGTACCACATTTGTGTGGCAAGGTTTCCCGTGGACGCTGGCAAGACAAGATACGTCCGACGGATGCAAGCCTTTGAAACCCATTTGTAACTCGCTGCCTTTCGGCTCAGGAGCTGGGCGGCGAGCGCGGTGCCACATTTGTATGGCCAGGTTTCCCGTGGACGCTGGCTAGACCAGATACGTCCGGCGTACGCAAGCCTTTGAAACCCATTTGTAACTCGCTGCATTTCGGCTCACGAGCTGGGCGGCGAGCGCGGTACCACATTTGTGTGGCCAAGTTTCCCGTGGACGCTGGCTAGACAAGATACGTCCGGCGGACGCAAGCCTTTGAAACCCATTTGTAACTCGCTGCCTTTCGGCTCACGAGCTGGGTGGCGAGCGCGGTGCCACATTTCTGTGACCAGGTTTCCCGTGGACGCTGGCTAGACCAGATACGCCTGGCGGACGCAAGCCTTTGAAACCCATTTGTAATTCGCTACCTTTCGGCTCAGGAGCTGGGCGCCGAGCACGGTACCATATTTGTGTGGCCAGGTTTCCCGTGGACGCTGGCTAGACCAGATACGTGCGGCGGATGCAAGCCTTTGAAACCCATTTGTAACTCGTTGCCTTTCGGCTCACGAACTGGGCGGCGAGCGCTGCCACATTTGTGTGGCCAGGTTTCCCGTGGACGCTGGCTAGACCAGATACGTCCGGCGGACGCAAGCCTTTGAAACCCATTTGTAACTCGCTGCCTTTCGGCCCACGAACTAGGCGGCGAGCGTGGTGCCACATTTGTGTGGCTAGATTTCTCGTGGACGCTGGCTAGACCAGATACGTCCGGCGGATGCAAGCCTTTGAAACCCATTTGTAACTCGCTGCCTTTCGGCTCACGAGCTAGGCGGCGAGCGCTGCCACATTTGCGTGGCCAGGTTTCACGTGGACGCTGGCTAGACCAGATACGTCCGGCGGACGCAAGCCTTTGAAATCCATTTGTAACTCGCTGTCTTTCGGTTCACGAGCTGGGTGGCGAGCGCGGTGCCAAATTTCTGTGGCCAGGTTTCCCGTGGACGCTGGCTAGACCAGATACGCCCGGCGGACGCAAGCCTTTGAAACCCATTTGTAATTCGCTGCCTTTCGGCTCACGAGCTGGGCGGCGAGCACGGTACCATATTTGTGTGGCCAGGTTTCCCGTGGACGCTGGCTAGACCAGATACGTGCGGCGGATGCAAGCCTTTGAAACCCATTTGTAACTCGCTGTCTTTCGGCTCACGAGCTGGGCGGCGAGCGCGGTGCCACATTTATGTGGCCAGGTTTCCCGTGGACGCTGGCTAGACCAGATACGTCCGGCGGACGCAAGCCTTTGAAACCCATTTGTAATTCGCTGCCTTTCGGCTCACGAGCTGGTCGGCGAGCGCGGTACCATATTTGTGTGGCCAGGTTTCCCGTGGACGCTGGCTAGACCAGATACGTGCGGCGGATGCAAGCCTTTGAAACCCATTTGTAACTCGCTGCCTTTCGGCTCACGAGCTGGGCGGCGAGCGCTGCCACATTTGCGTGGCCAGGTTTCTCGTGGACGCTGGCTAGACCAGATACGTCCGCCGGACGCAAGCCTTTGAAACCCATTTGTAACTCGCTGCCTTTCGGCTCACGAGCTGGGCGGCGAGCGCGGTACCACATTTGTGTGGCCAGGTTTCCCGTGGACGCTGGCTAGACCAGATACGTCCGGCAGACGCAAGCCTTTGAAAACTATTTGTAACTCGCTGCCTTTCGGCTCACGAGCTGGGCGGCGAGCGCGGTACCACATTTGTGTGGCCAGGTTTCCCGTGGACGCTGGGTAGACCAGATATGTCCGGCGGACGCAAGCCTTTGAAACCCATTTGTAACTCGCTGCCTTTCGGCTCACGAGCTGGGCGGCGAGCGCGGTACCACATTTGTGTGGCCAGGTTTCCCGTGGACGCTGGCTAGACCAGATACGTCCGGCAGACGCAAGCCTTTGAAAACCATTTGTAACTCGCTGCCTTTCGGCTCACGAGCTGGGCGGCGAGTGCTGCCACATTTGCGTGGCCAGGTTTCCCGTGGACGCTGACTAGACCAGATACGTCCGGCGGATGCAAGCCTTTGAAACTCATTTGTAACTCGCTGCCTTTCGGCTCACGAGCTGGGCGGCGAGCGTGGTGCCACATTTGTGTGGCCAGGTTTCCCGTGGACGCTAGCTAGACCAGATACGTCCGGTGGACGCAAGCCTTTGAAACCCATTTGTAACTCGCTGCCTTTCGGCTCACGAGCCGGGCGGCGAGCGCGGTACCACATTTGTGTGGCAAGGTTTCCCGTGGACGCTGGCAAGACAAGATACGTCCGACGGACGCAAGCCTTTGAAACCCATTTGTAACTCGCTGCATTTCGGCTCACGAGCTGGGCGGCGAGCGCGGTACCACATTTGTGTGGCCAAGTTTCCCGTGGACGCTGGCTAGACAAGATACGTCCGGCGGACGCAAGCCTTTGAAACCCATT
The DNA here is from genome assembly GCF_054948205.1 of Urtica dioica subsp. dioica. Taxonomy (NCBI): domain Eukaryota; kingdom Viridiplantae; phylum Streptophyta; class Magnoliopsida; order Rosales; family Urticaceae; genus Urtica; species Urtica dioica. The sequence continues at coordinate 30,492,334 of NC_142756.1, read as the reverse complement.
TGTAACTCGCTGCCTTTCGGCTCAGGAGCTGGGCGGCGAGCGCGGTGCCACATTTGTATGGCCAGGTTTCCCGTGGACGCTGGCTAGACCAGATACGTCCGGCGTACGCAAGCCTTTGAAACCCATTTGTAACTCGCTGCATTTCGGCTCACGAGCTGGGCGGCGAGCGCGGTACCACATTTGTGTGGCCAAGTTTCCCGTGGACGCTGGCTAGACAAGATACGTCCGGCGGACGCAAGCCTTTGAAACCCATTTGTAACTCGCTGCCTTTCGGCTCACGAGCTGGGTGGCGAGCGCGGTGCCACATTTCTGTGACCAGGTTTCCCGTGGACGCTGGCTAGACCAGATACGCCTGGCGGACGCAAGCCTTTGAAACCCATTTGTAATTCGCTACCTTTCGGCTCAGGAGCTGGGCGCCGAGCACGGTACCATATTTGTGTGGCCAGGTTTCCCGTGGACGCTGGCTAGACCAGATACGTGCGGCGGATGCAAGCCTTTGAAACCCATTTGTAACTCGTTGCCTTTCGGCTCACGAACTGGGCGGCGAGCGCTGCCACATTTGTGTGGCCAGGTTTCCCGTGGACGCTGGCTAGACCAGATACGTCCGGCGGACGCAAGCCTTTGAAACCCATTTGTAACTCGCTGCCTTTCGGCCCACGAACTAGGCGGCGAGCGTGGTGCCACATTTGTGTGGCTAGATTTCTCGTGGACGCTGGCTAGACCAGATACGTCCGGCGGATGCAAGCCTTTGAAACCCATTTGTAACTCGCTGCCTTTCGGCTCACGAGCTAGGCGGCGAGCGCTGCCACATTTGCGTGGCCAGGTTTCACGTGGACGCTGGCTAGACCAGATACGTCCGGCGGACGCAAGCCTTTGAAATCCATTTGTAACTCGCTGTCTTTCGGTTCACGAGCTGGGTGGCGAGCGCGGTGCCAAATTTCTGTGGCCAGGTTTCCCGTGGACGCTGGCTAGACCAGATACGCCCGGCGGACGCAAGCCTTTGAAACCCATTTGTAATTCGCTGCCTTTCGGCTCACGAGCTGGGCGGCGAGCACGGTACCATATTTGTGTGGCCAGGTTTCCCGTGGACGCTGGCTAGACCAGATACGTGCGGCGGATGCAAGCCTTTGAAACCCATTTGTAACTCGCTGTCTTTCGGCTCACGAGCTGGGCGGCGAGCGCGGTGCCACATTTATGTGGCCAGGTTTCCCGTGGACGCTGGCTAGACCAGATACGTCCGGCGGACGCAAGCCTTTGAAACCCATTTGTAATTCGCTGCCTTTCGGCTCACGAGCTGGTCGGCGAGCGCGGTACCATATTTGTGTGGCCAGGTTTCCCGTGGACGCTGGCTAGACCAGATACGTGCGGCGGATGCAAGCCTTTGAAACCCATTTGTAACTCGCTGCCTTTCGGCTCACGAGCTGGGCGGCGAGCGCTGCCACATTTGCGTGGCCAGGTTTCTCGTGGACGCTGGCTAGACCAGATACGTCCGCCGGACGCAAGCCTTTGAAACCCATTTGTAACTCGCTGCCTTTCGGCTCACGAGCTGGGCGGCGAGCGCGGTACCACATTTGTGTGGCCAGGTTTCCCGTGGACGCTGGCTAGACCAGATACGTCCGGCAGACGCAAGCCTTTGAAAACTATTTGTAACTCGCTGCCTTTCGGCTCACGAGCTGGGCGGCGAGCGCGGTACCACATTTGTGTGGCCAGGTTTCCCGTGGACGCTGGGTAGACCAGATATGTCCGGCGGACGCAAGCCTTTGAAACCCATTTGTAACTCGCTGCCTTTCGGCTCACGAGCTGGGCGGCGAGCGCGGTACCACATTTGTGTGGCCAGGTTTCCCGTGGACGCTGGCTAGACCAGATACGTCCGGCAGACGCAAGCCTTTGAAAACCATTTGTAACTCGCTGCCTTTCGGCTCACGAGCTGGGCGGCGAGTGCTGCCACATTTGCGTGGCCAGGTTTCCCGTGGACGCTGACTAGACCAGATACGTCCGGCGGATGCAAGCCTTTGAAACTCATTTGTAACTCGCTGCCTTTCGGCTCACGAGCTGGGCGGCGAGCGTGGTGCCACATTTGTGTGGCCAGGTTTCCCGTGGACGCTAGCTAGACCAGATACGTCCGGTGGACGCAAGCCTTTGAAACCCATTTGTAACTCGCTGCCTTTCGGCTCACGAGCCGGGCGGCGAGCGCGGTACCACATTTGTGTGGCAAGGTTTCCCGTGGACGCTGGCAAGACAAGATACGTCCGACGGACGCAAGCCTTTGAAACCCATTTGTAACTCGCTGCATTTCGGCTCACGAGCTGGGCGGCGAGCGCGGTACCACATTTGTGTGGCCAGGTTTCCCGTGGACGCTGGCTAGACAAGATACGTCCGGCGGACGCAAGCCTTTGAAACCCATTTGTAACTCGCTGCCTTTCGGCTCACGAGCTGGGTGGCGAGCGCGGTGCCACATTTCTGTGACCAGGTTTCCCGTGGACGCTGGCTAGACCAGATACGCCCGGCGGACGCAAGCCTTTGAAACCCATTTGTAATTCGCTACCTTTCGGCTCAGGAGCTGGGCGCCGAGCACGGTACCATATTTGTGTGGCCAGGTTTCCCATGGACGCTGGCTAGACCAGATACGTGCGGCGGATGCAAGCCTTTGAAACCCATTTGTAACTCGTTGCCTTTCGGCTCACGAACTGGGCGGCGAGCGCTGCCACATTTGTGTGGCCAGGTTTCCCGTGGACGCTGGCTAGACCAGATACGTCCGACGGACGCAAGCCTTTGAAACCCATTTGTAGCTCGCTGCCTTTCGGCTCACGAACTGGGCGGCGAGCGTGGTGCCACATTTGTGTGGCTAGATTTCTCGTGGACGCTGGCTAGACCAGATACGTCCGGCGGATGCAAGCCTTTGAAACCCATTTGTAACTCGCTGCCTTTCGGCTCACGAGCTAGGCGGCGAGCGCTGCCACATTTGCGTGGCCAGTTTTCCCGTGGACGCTGGCTAGACCAGATACGTCCGGCGGACGCAAGCCTTTGAAACCCATTTGTAACTCGCTGTCTTTCGGTTCACGAGCTGGGTGGGGAGCGCGGTGCCAAATTTCTGTGGCCAGGTTTCCTGTGGACGCTGGCTAGACCAGATACGCCCGGCGGACGCAAGCCTTTGAAACCCATTTGTAATTCGCTGCCTTTCGGCTCACGAGCTGGGCGGCGAGCACGGTACCATATTTGTGTGGCCAGGTTTCCCGTGGACGCTGGCTAGACCAGATACGTGCGGCGGATGCAAGCCTTTGAAACCCATTTGTAACTCGCTGTCTTTCGGCTCACGAGCTGGGCGGCGAGCGCGGTGCCACATTTCTGTGGCCAGGTTTCCCGTGGACGCTGGCTAGACCAGATACGTCCGGCGGACGCAAGCCTTTGAAACCCATTTGTAATTCGCTGCCTTTCGGCTCACGAGCTGGTCGGCGAGCGCGGTACCATATTTGTGTGGCCAGGTTTCCCGTGGACGCTGGCTAGACCAGATACGTGCAGCGGATGCAAGCCTTTGAAACCCATTTGTAACTCGCTGCCTTTCGGCTCACGAGCTGGGCGGCGAGCGCTGCCACATTTGCGTGGCCAGGTTTCCCGTGGACGCTGGCTAGACCAGATACGTCCGCCGGACGCAAGCCTTTGAAACCCATTTGTAACTCGCTGCCTTTCGGCTCACGAGCTGGGCGGCGAGCGCGGTACCACATTTGTGTGGCCAGGTTTCCCGTGGACGCTGGCTAGACCAGATACGTCCGGCAGACGCAAGCCTTTGAAAACTATTTGTAACTCGCTGCCTTTCGGCTCACGAGCTGGGCGGCGAGCGCGGTACCACATTTGTGTGGCCAGGTTTCCCGTGGACGCTGGGTAGACCAGATATGTCCGGCGGACGCAAGCCTTTGAAACCCATTTGTAACTCGCTGCCTTTCGGCTCACGAGCTGGGCGGCGAGCGCGGTACCACATTTGTGTGGCCAGGTTTCCCGTGGACGCTGGCTAGACCAGATACGTCCGGCAGACGCAAGCCTTTGAAAACCATTTGTAACTCGCTGCGTTTCGGCTCACGAGCTGGGCGGCGAGTGCTGCCACATTTGCGTGGCCAGGTTTCTCGTGGACGCTGACTAGACCAGATACGTCCGGCGGATGCAAGCCTTTGAAACTCATTTGTAACTCGCTGCCTTTCGGCTCACGAGCTGGGCGGCGAGCGTGGTGCCACATTTGTATGGCCAGGTTTCCCGTGGACGCTAGCTAGACCAGATACGTCCGGTGGACGCAAGCCTTTGAAACCCATTTGTAACTCGCTGCCTTTCGGCTCACGAGCCGGGCGGCGAGCGCGGTACCACATTTGTGTGGCAAGGTTTCCCGTGGACGCTGGCAAGAGAAGATACGTCCGACGGACGCAAGCCTTTGAAACCCATTTGTAACTCGCTGCCTTTCGGCTCAGGAGCTGGGCGGCGAGCGCGGTGCCACATTTGTATGGCCAGGTTTCCCGTGGACGCTGGCTAGACCAGATACGTCCGGCGTACGCAAGCCTTTGAAACCCATTTGTAACTCGCTGCATTTCGGCTCACGAGCTGGGCGGCGAGCGCGGTACCACATTTGTGTGGCCAAGTTTCCCGTGGACGCTGGCTAGACAAGATACGTCCGGCGGACGCAAGCCTTTGAAACCCATTTGTAACTCGCTGCCTTTCGGCTCACGAGCTGGGTGGCGAGCGCGGTGCCACATTTCTGTGACCAGGTTTCCCGTGGACGCTAGCTAGACCAGATACGCCTGACGGACGCAAGCCTTTGAAACCCATTTGTAATTCGCTACCTTTCGGCTCAGGAGCTGGGCGCCGAGCACGGTACCATATTTGTGTGGCCAGGTTTCCCGTGGCCGCTGGCTAGACCAGATACGTGCGGCGGATGCAAGCCTTTGAAACCCGTTTGTAACTCGTTGCCTTTCGGCTCACGAACTGGGCGGCGAGCGCTGCCACATTTGTGTGGCCAGGTTTCCCGTGGACGTTGGCTAGACCAGATACGTCCGGCGGACGCAAGCCTTTGAAACCCATTTGTAACTCGCTGCCTTTCGGCCCACGAACTGGGCGGCGAGCGTGGTGCCACATTTGTGTGGCTAGATTTCTCGTGGACGCTGGCTAGACCAGATACGTCCGGCGGATGCAAGCCTTTGAAACCCATTTGTAACTCGCTGCCTTTCGGCTCACGAGCTAGGCGGCGAGCGCTGCCACATTTGCGTGGCCAGGTTTCCCGTGGACGCTGGCTAGACCAGATACGTCCGGCGGACGCAAGCCTTTGAAATCCATTTGTAACTCGCTGTCTTTTGGTTCACGAGCTGGGTGGCGAGCGCGGTGCCAAATTTCTGTGGCCAGGTTTCCCGTGGACGCTGGCTAGACCAGATACGCCCGGCGGACGCAAGCCTTTGAAACCCATTTGTAATTCGCTGCCTTTCGGCTCACGAGCTGGGCGGCGAGCACGGTACCATATTTGTGTGGCCAGGTTTCCCGTGGACGATGGCTAGACCAGATACGTGCGGCGGATGCAAGCCTTTGAAACCCATTTGTAACTCGCTGTCTTTCGGCTCATGAGCTGGGCGGCGAGCGCGGTGCCACATTTCTGTGGCCAGGTTTCCCGTGGACGCTGGCTAGACCAGATACGTCCGGCGGACGCAAGCCTTTGAAACCCATTTGTAATTCGCTGCCTTTCGGCTCACGAGCTGGTCGGCGAGCGCGGTACCATATTTGTGTGGCCAGGTTTCCCGTGGACGCTGGCTAGACCAGATACGTGCGGCGGATGCAAGCCTTTGAAACCCATTTGTAACTCGCTGCCTTTCGGCTCACGAGCTGGGCGGCGAGCGCTGCCACATTTGCGTGGCCAGGTTTCCCGTGGACGCTGGCTAGACCAGATACGTCCGCCGGACGCAAGCCTTTGAAACCCATTTGTAACTCGCTGCCTTTCGGCTCACGAGCTGGGCGGCGAGCGCGGTACCACATTTGTGTGGCCAGGTTTCCCGTGGACGCTGGCTAGACCAGATACGTCCGGCAGACGCAAGCCTTTGAAAACTATTTGTAACTCGCTGCCTTTCGGCTCACGAGCTGGGCGGCGAGCGCGGTACCACATTTGTGTGGCCAGGTTTCCCGTGGACGCTGGGTAGACCAGATATGTCCGGCGGACGCAAGCCTTTGAAACCCATTTGTAACTCGCTGCCTTTCGGCTCACGAGCTGGGCGGCGAGCGCGGTACCACATTTGTGTGGCCAGGTTTCCCGTGGACGCTGGCTAGACCAGATACGTCCGGCAGACGCAAGCCTTTGAAAACCATTTGTAACTCGCTGCCTTTCGGCTCACGAGCTGGGCGGCGAGTGCTGCCACATTTGCGTGGCCAGGTTTCCCGTGGACGCTGACTAGACCAGATACGTCCGGCGGATGCAAGCCTTTGAAACTCATTTGTAACTCGCTGCCTTTCGGCTCACGAGCTGGGCGGCGAGCGTGGTGCCACATTTGTGTGGCCAGGTTTCCCGTGGACGCTAGCTAGACCAGATACGTCCGGTGGACGCAAGCCTTTGAAACCCATTTGTAACTCGCTGCCTTTCGGCTCACGAGCCGGGCGGCGAGCGCGGTACCACATTTGTGTGGCAAGGTTTCCCGTGGACGCTGGCAAGACAAGATACGTCCGACGGACGCAAGCCTTTGAAACCCATTTGTAACTCGCTGCATTTCGGCTCACGAGCTGGGCGGCGAGCGCGGTACCACATTTGTGTGGCCAGGTTTCCCGTGGACGCTGGCTAGACAAGATACGTCCGGCGGACGCAAGCCTTTGAAACCCATTTGTAACTCGCTGCCTTTCGGCTCACGAGCTGGGTGGCGAGCGCGGTGCCACATTTCTGTGACCAGGTTTCCCGTGGACGCTGGCTAGACCAGATACGCCCGGCGGACGCAAGCCTTTGAAACCCATTTGTAATTCGCTACCTTTCGGCTCAGGAGCTGGGCGCCGAGCACGGTACCATATTTGTGTGGCCAGGTTTCCCATGGACGCTGGCTAGACCAGATACGTGCGGCGGATGCAAGCCTTTGAAACCCATTTGTAACTCGTTGCCTTTCGGCTCACGAACTGGGCGGCGAGCGCTGCCACATTTGTGTGGCCAGGTTTCCCGTGGACGCTGGCTAGACCAGATACGTCCGGCGGACGCAAGCCTTTGAAACCCATTTGTAGCTCGCTGCCTTTCGGCTCACGAACTGGGCGGCGAGCGTGGTGCCACATTTGTGTGGCTAGATTTCTCGTGGACGCTGGCTAGACCAGATACGTCCGGCGGATGCAAGCCTTTGAAACCCATTTGTAACTCGCTGCCTTTCGGCTCACGAGCTAGGCGGCGAGCGCTGCCACATTTGCGTGGCCAGTTTTCCCGTGGACGCTGGCTAGACCAGATACGTCCGGCGGACGCAAGCCTTTGAAACCCATTTGTAACTCGCTGTCTTTCGGTTCACGAGCTGGGTGGCGAGCGCGGTGCCAAATTTCTGTGGCCAGGTTTCCTGTGGACGCTGGCTAGACCAGATACGCCCGGCGGACGCAAGCCTTTGAAACCCATTTGTAATTCGCTGCCTTTCGGCTCACGAGCTGGGCGGCGAGCACGGTACCATATTTGTGTGGCCAGGTTTCCCGTGGACGCTGGCTAGACCAGATACGTGCGGCGGATGCAAGCCTTTGAAACCCATTTGTAACTCGCTGTCTTTCGGCTCACGAGCTGGGCGGCGAGCGCGGTGCCACATTTCTGTGGCCAGGTTTCCCGTGGACGCTGGCTAGACCAGATACGTCCGGCGGACGCAAGCCTTTGAAACCCATTTGTAATTCGCTGCCTTTCGGCTCACGAGCTGGTCGGCGAGCGCGGTACCATATTTGTGTGGCCAGGTTTCCCGTGGACGCTGGCTAGACCAGATACGTGCAGCGGATGCAAGCCTTTGAAACCCATTTGTAACTCGCTGCCTTTCGGCTCACGAGCTGGGCGGCGAGCGCTGCCACATTTGCGTGGCCAGGTTTCCCGTGGACGCTGGCTAGACCAGATACGTCCGCCGGACGCAAGCCTTTGAAACCCATTTGTAACTCGCTGCCTTTCGGCTCACGAGCTGGGCGGCGAGCGTGGTACCACATTTGTGTGGCCAGGTTTCCCGTGGACGCTGGCTAGACCAGATACGTCCGGCAGACGCAAGCCTTTGAAAACTATTTGTAACTCGCTGCCTTTCGGCTCACGAGCTGGGCGGCGAGCGCGGTACCACATTTGTGTGGCCAGGTTTCCCGTGGACGCTGGGTAGACCAGATATGTCCGGCGGACGCAAGCCTTTGAAACCCATTTGTAACTCGCTGCCTTTCGGCTCACGAGCTGGGCGGCGAGCGCGGTACCACATTTGTGTGGCCAGGTTTCCCGTGGACGCTGGCTAGACCAGATACGTCCGGCAGACGCAAGCCTTTGAAAACCATTTGTAACTCGCTGCGTTTCGGCTCACGAGCTGGGTGGCGAGTGCTGCCACATTTGCGTGGCCAGGTTTCCCGTGGACGCTGACTAGACCAGATACGTTCGGCGGATGCAAGCCTTTGAAACTCATTTGTAACTCGCTGCCTTTCGGCTCACGAGCTGGGCGGCGAGCGTGGTGCCACATTTGTGTGGCCAGGTTTCCCGTGGACGCTAGCTAGACCAGATACGTCCGGTGGACGCAAGCCTTTGAAACCCATTTGTAACTCGCTGCCTTTCGGCTCACGAGCCGGGCGGCGAGCGCGGTACCACATTTGTGTGGCAAGGTTTCCCGTGGACGCTGGCAAGAGAAGATACGTCCGACGGACGCAAGCCTTTGAAACCCATTTGTAACTCGCTGCCTTTCGGCTCAGGAGCTGGGCGGCGAGCGCGGTGCCACATTTGTATGGCCAGGTTTCCCGTGGACGCTGGCTAGACCAGATACGTCCGGCGTACGCAAGCCTTTGAAACCCATTTGTAACTCGCTGCATTTCGGCTCACGAGCTGGGCGGCGAGCGCGGTACCACATTTGTGTGGCCAGGTTTCCCGTGGACGCTGGCTAGACAAGATACGTCCGGCGGACGCAAGCCTTTGAAACCCATTTGTAACTCGCTGCCTTTCGGCTCAGGAGCTGGGCGCCGAGCACGGTACCATATTTGTGTGGCCAGGTTTCCCGTGGACGCTGGCTAGACCAGATACGTGCGGCGGATGCAAGCCTTTGAAACCCATTTGTAACTCGTTGCCTTTCGGCTCACGAACTGGGCGGCGAGCGCTGCCACATTTGTGTGGCCAGGTTTCCCGTGGACGCTGGCTAGACTAGATACGTCCGGCGGACGCAAGCCTTTGAAACCCATTTGTAACTCGCTGCCTTTCGGCTCACGAACTGGGCGGCGAGCGTGGTGCCACATTTGTGTGGCTAGATTTCTCGTGGACGCTGGCTAGACCAGATACGTCCGGCGGATGCAAGCCTTTGAAACCCATTTGTAATTCGCTGCCTTTCGGCTCACGAGCTAGGCGGCGAGCGCTGCCACATTTGCGTGGCCAGGTTTCCCGTGGACGCTGGCTAGACCAGATACGTCCGGTGGACGCAAGCCTTTGAAACCCATTTGTAACTCGCTGTCTTTCGGTTCACGAGCTGGGTGGCGAGCGCGGTGCCAAATTTCTGTGCCCAGGTTTCCCATGGACGCTGGCTAGACCAGATACGCCCGGCGGACGCAAGCCTTTGAAACCCGTTTGTAATTCGCTACCTTTCGGCTCACGAGCTGGGCGGCGAGCACGGTACCATATTTGTGTGGCCAGGTTTCCCGTGGACGCTGGCTAGACCAGATACGTGCGGCGGATGCTAGCCTTTGAAACCCATTTGTAACTCGCTGCCTTTCGGCTCACGAGCTGGGCGGCGAGCGCGGTGCCACATTTGTCTGGCTAGATTTCCCGTGGACGCTGGCTAGACCAGATACGTCCGGCGGATGCAAGCCTTTGAAACCCATTTGTAACTCGCTGCCTTTCGGCTCACGAGCTGGGCGGCGAGCGCTGCCACATTTGCGTGGCCAGGTTTCCCGTGGACGCTGGCTAGACCAGATACGTCCGGCGGACGCAAGCCTTTGAAACCCATTTGTAATTTGCTACCTTTCGGCTCAGGAGCTGGGCGCCGAGCACGGTACCATATTTGTGTCGCCAGGTTTCCCGTGGACGCTGGCTAGACCAGATACGTGCGGCGGATGCTAGCCTTTGAAACCCATTTGTAACTCGCTGCCTTTCGGCTCACGAGCTGGGCGGCGAGCGCTGCCACATTTGCGTGGCCAGGTTTCCCGTGGACGCTGGCTAGACCAGATACGTCCGGCGGACGCAAGCCTTTGAAACCCATTTGTAACTCGCTGTCTTTCGGCTCACGAGGTGGGTGGCGAGCGCGGTGCCACATTTCTGTGGCCAGGTTTCCCGTGGACGCTGGCTAGACTAGATACGTCCGGCGGACGCAAGCCTTTGAAACCCATTTGTAACTCGCTGCCTTTCGGCTCACGAACTGGGCGGCGAGCGTGGTGCCACATTTGTGTGGCTAGATTTCTCGTGGACGCTGGCTAGACCAGATACGTCCGGCGGATGCAAGCCTTTGAAACCCATTTGTAATTCGCTGCCTTTCGGCTCACGAGCTAGGCGGCGAGCGCTGCCACATTTGCGTGGCCAGGTTTCCCGTGGACGCTGGCTAGACCAGATACGTCCGGTGGACGCAAGCCTTTGAAACCCATTTGTAACTCGCTGTCTTTCGGTTCACGAGCTGGGTGGCGAGCGCGGTGCCAAATTTCTGTGGCCAGGTTTCCCGTGGACGCTGGCTAGACTAGATACGCCCGGCGGACGCAAGCCTTTGAAACCCGTTTGTAATTCGCTACCTTTCGGCTCACGAGCTGGGCGGCGAGCACGGTACCATATTTGTGTGGCCAGGTTTCCCGTGGACGCTGGCTAGACCAGATACGTGCGGCGGATGCTAGCCTTTGAAACCCATTTGTAACTCGCTGCCTTTCGGCTCACGAGCTGGGCGGCGAGCGCGGTGCCACATTTGTCTGGCTAGATTTCCCGTGGACGCTGGCTAGACCAGATACGTCCGGCGGATGCAAGCCTTTGAAACCCATTTGTAACTCGCTGCCTTTCGGCTCACGAGCTGGGCGGCGAGCGCTGCCACATTTGCGTGGCCAGGTTTCCCGTGGACGCTGGCTAGACCAGATACGTCCGGCGGACGCAAGCCTTTGAAACCCATTTGTAATTTGCTACCTTTCGGCTCAGGAGCTGGGCGCCGAGCACGGTACCATATTTGTGTCGCCAGGTTTCCCGTGGACGCTGGCTAGACCAGATACGTGCGGCGGATGCTAGCCTTTGAAACCCATTTGTAACTCGCTGCCTTTCGGCTCACGAGCTGGGCGGCGAGCGCTGCCACATTTGCGTGGCCAGGTTTCCCGTGGACGCTGGCTAGACCAGATACGTCCGGCGGACGCAAGCCTTTGAAACCCATTTGTAACTCGCTGTCTTTCGGCTCACGAGGTGGGTGGCGAGCGCGGTGCCACATTTCTGTGGCCAGGTTTCCCGTGGACGCTGGCTAGACTAGATACGTCCGGCGGACGCAAGCCTTTGAAACCCATTTGTAACTCGCTGCCTTTCGGCTCACGAACTGGGCGGCGAGCGTGGTGCCACATTTGTGTGGCTAGATTTCTCGTGGACGCTGGCTAGACCAGATACGTCCGGCGGATGCAAGCCTTTGAAACCCATTTGTAATTCGCTGCCTTTCGGCTCACGAGCTAGGCGGCGAGCGCTGCCACATTTGCGTGGCCAGGTTTCCCGTGGACGCTGGCTAGACCAGATACGTCCGGTGGACGCAAGCCTTTGAAACCCATTTGTAACTCGCTGTCTTTCGGTTCACGAGCTGGGTGGCGAGCGCGGTGCCAAATTTCTGTGGCCAGGTTTCCCGTGGACGCTGGCTAGACTAGATACGCCCGGCGGACGCAAGCCTTTGAAACCCGTTTGTAATTCGCTACCTTTCGGCTCACGAGCTGGGCGGCGAGCACGGTACCATATTTGTGTGGCCAGGTTTCCCGTGGACGCTGGCTAGACCAGATACGTGCGGCGGATGCTAGCCTTTGAAACCCATTTGTAACTCGCTGCCTTTCGGCTCACGAGCTGGGCGGCGAGCGCGGTGCCACATTTGTCTGGCTAGATTTCCCGTGGACGCTGGCTAGACCAGATACGTCCGGCGGATGCAAGCCTTTGAAACCCATTTGTAACTCGCTGCCTTTCGGCTCACGAGCTGGGCGGCGAGCGCTGCCACATTTGCGTGGCCAGGTTTCCCGTGGACGCTGGCTAGACCAGATACGTCCGGCGGACGCAAGCCTTTGAAACCCATTTGTAACTCGCTGTCTTTCGGCGCACGAGGTGGGTGGCGAGCGCGGTGCCACATTTCTGTGGCCAGGTTTCCCGTGGACGCTGGCTAGACCAGATACGTCCGACGGACGCAAGCCTTTGAAACCCATTTGTAATTCGCTGCCTTTCGGCTCACGAGCTGGTCGGCGAGCGCGGTACCACATTTGTGTGGCAAGGTTTCCCGTGGACGCTGGCAAGACAAGATACGTCCGACGGACGCAAGCCTTTGAAACCCATTTGTAACTCGCTGCCTTTCGGCTCAGGAGCTGGGCGGCGAGCGCGGTGCCACATTTGTATGGCCAGGTTTCCCGTGGACGCTGGCTAGACCAGATACGTCCGGCGGACGCAAGCCTTTGAAACCCATTTGTAATTTGCTACCTTTCGGCTCAGGAGCTGGGCGCCGAGCACGGTACCATATTTGTGTCGCCAGGTTTCCCGTGGACGCTGGCTAGACCAGATACGTGCGGCGGATGCAAGCCTTTGAAACCCATTTGTAACTCGTTGCCTTTCGGCTCACGAACTGGGCGGCGAGCGCTGCCACATTTGTGTGGCCAGGTTTCCCGTGGACGCTGGCTAGACTATATACGTCCGGCGGACGCAAGCCTTTGAAACCCATTTGTAACTCGCTGCCTTTCGGCTCACGAACTGGGCGGCGAGCGTGGTGCCACATTTGTGTGGCTAGATTTCTCGTGGACGCTGGCTAGACCAGATACGTCCGGCGGATGCAAGCCTTTGAAACCCATTTGTAACTCGCTGCCTTTCGGCTCACGAGCTAGGCGGCGAGCGCTGCCACATTTGCGTGGCCAGGTTTCCCGTGGACGCTGGCTAGACCAGATAAGTCCGGCGGACGCAAGCCTTTGAAACCCATTTGTAACTCGCTGTCTTTCGGTTCACGAGCTGGGTGGCGAGCGCGGTGCCAAATTTCTGTGGCCAGGTTTCCCGTGGACGCTGGCTAGACCAGATACGCCCGGCGGACGCAAGCCTTTGAAACCCGTTTGTAATTCGCTACCTTTCGGCTCACGAGCTGGGCGGCGAGCACGGTACCATATTTGTGTGGCCAGGTTTCCCGTGGACGCTGGCTAGACCAGATACGTGCGGCGGATGCTAGCCTTTGAAACCCATTTGTAACTCGCTGCCTTTCGGCTCACGAGCTGGGCGGCGAGCGCGGTGCCACATTTGTCTGGCTAGATTTCCCGTGGACGCTGGCTAGACCAGATACGTCCGGCGGATGCAAGCCTTTGAAACCCATTTGTAACTCGCTGCCTTTCGGCTCACGAGCTGGGCGGCGAGCGCTGCCACATTTGCGTGGCCAGGTTTCCCGTGGACGCTGGCTAGACCAGATACGTCCGGCGGACGCAAGCCTTTGAAACCCATTTGTAACTCGCTGTCTTTCGGCTCACGAGGTGGGTGGCGAGCGCGGTGCCACATTTCTGTGGCCAGGTTTCCCGTGGACGCTGGCTAGACTAGATACGTCCGGCGGACGCAAGCCTTTAAAACCCATTTGTAACTCGCTGCCTTTCGGCTCACGAACTGGGCGGCGAGCGTGGTGCCACATTTGTGTGGCTAGATTTCTCGTGGACGCTGGCTAGACCAGATACGTCCGGCGGATGCAAGCCTTTGAAACCCATTTGTAATTCGCTGCCTTTCGGCTCACGAGCTAGGCGGCGAGCGCTGCCACATTTGCGTGGCCAGGTTTCCCGTGGACGCTGGCTAGACCAGATACGTCCGGTGGACGCAAGCCTTTGAAACCCATTTGTAACTCGCTGTCTTTCGGTTCACGAGCTGGGTGGCGAGCGCGGTGCCAAATTTCTGTGGCCAGGTTTCCCGTGGACGCTGGCTAGACTAGATACGCCCGGCGGACGCAAGCCTTTGAAACCCGTTTGTAATTCGCTACCTTTCGGCTCACGAGCTGGGCGGCGAGCACGGTACCATATTTGTGTGGCCAGGTTTCCCGTGGACGCTGGCTAGACCAGATACGTGCGGCGGATGCTAGCCTTTGAAACCCATTTGTAACTCGCTGCCTTTCGGCTCACGAGCTGGGCGGCGAGCGCGGTGCCACATTTGTCTGGCTAGATTTCCCGTGGACGCTGGCTAGACCAGATACGTCCGGCGGATGCAAGCCTTTGAAACCCATTTGTAATTCGCTGCCTTTCGGCTCACGAGCTGGTCGGCGAGCGCGGTACCACATTTGTGTGGCAAGGTTTCCCGTGGACGCTGGCAAGACAAGATACGTCCGACGGACGCAAGCCTTTGAAACCCATTTGTAACTCGCTGCCTTTCGGCTCAGGAGCTGGGCGGCGAGCGCGGTGCCACATTTGTATGGCCAGGTTTCCCGTGGACGCTGGCTAGACCAGATACGTCCGGCGGACGCAAGCCTTTGAAACCCATTTGTAATTTTCTACCTTTCGGCTCAGGAGCTGGGCGCCGAGCACGGTACCATATTTGTGTCGCCAGGTTTCCCGTGGACGCTGGCTAGACCAGATACGTGCGGCGGATGCAAGCCTTTGAAACCCATTTGTAACTCGTTGCCTTTCGGCTCACGAACTGGGCGGCGAGCGCTGCCACATTTGTGTGGCCAGGTTTCCCGTGGACGCTGGCTAGACTAGATACGTCCGGCGGACGCAAGCCTTTGAAACCCATTTGTAACTCGCTGCCTTTCGGCTCACGAACTGGGCGGCGAGCGTGGTGCCACATTTGTGTGGCTAGATTTCTTGTGGACGCTGGCTAGACCAGATACGTCCGGCGGATGCAAGCCTTTGAAACCCATTTGTAACTCGCTGCCTTTCGGCTCACGAGCTAGGCGGCGAGCGCTGCCACATTTGCGTGGCCAGGTTTCCCGTGGACGCTGGCTAGACCAGATACGTCCGGCGGACGCAAGCCTTTGAAACCCATTTGTAACTCGCTGTCTTTCGGTTCACGAGCTGGGTGGCGAGCGCGGTGCCAAATTTCTGTGGCCAGGTTTCCCGTGGACGCTGGCTAGACCAGATACGCCCGGCGGACGCAAGCCTTTGAAACCCGTTTGTAATTCGCTACCTTTCGGCTCACGAGCTGGGCGGCGAGCACGGTACCATATTTGTGTGGCCAGGTTTCCCGTGGACGCTGGCTAGACCAGATACGTGCGGCGGATGCTAGCCTTTGAAACCCATTTGTAACTCGCTGCCTTTCGGCTCACGAGCTGGGCGGCGAGCGCGGTGCCACATTTGTCTGGCTAGATTTCCCGTGGACGCTGGCTAGACCAGATACGTCCGGCGGATGCAAGCCTTTGAAACCCATTTGTAACTCGCTGCCTTTCGGCTCACGAGCTGGGCGGCGAGCGCTGCCACATTTGCGTGGCCAGGTTTCCCGTGGACGCTGGCTAGACCAGATACGTCCGGCGGACGCAAGCCTTTGAAACCCATTTGTAACTCGCTGTCTTTCGGCTCACGAGGTGGGTGGCGAGCGCGGTGCCACATTTCTGTGGCCAGGTTTCCCGTGGACGCTGGCTAGACTAGATACGTCCGGCGGACGCAAGCCTTTGAAACCCATTTGTAACTCGCTGCCTTTCGGCTCACGAACTGGGCGGCGAGCGTGGTGCCACATTTGTGTGGCTAGATTTCTCGTGGACGCTGGCTAGACCAGATACGTCCGGCGGATGCAAGCCTTTGAAACCCATTTGTAATTCGCTGCCTTTCGGCTCACGAGCTAGGCGGCGAGCGCTGCCACATTTGCGTGGCCAGGTTTCCCGTGGACGCTGGCTAGACCAGATACGTCCGGTGGACGCAAGCCTTTGAAACCCATTTGTAACTCGCTGTCTTTCGGTTCACGAGCTGGGTGGCGAGCGCGGTGCCAAATTTCTGTGGCCAGGTTTCCCGTGGACGCTGGCTAGACTAGATACGCCCGGCGGACGCAAGCCTTTGAAACCCGTTTGTAATTCGCTACCTTTCGGCTCACGAGCTGGGCGGCGAGCACGGTACCATATTTGTGTGGCCAGGTTTCCCGTGGACGCTGGCTAGACCAGATACGTGCGGCGGATGCTAGCCTTTGAAACCCATTTGTAACTCGCTGCCTTTCGGCTCACGAGCTGGGCGGCGAGCGCGGTGCCACATTTGTCTGGCTAGATTTCCCGTGGACGCTGGCTAGACCAGATACGTCCGGCGGATGCAAGCCTTTGAAACCCATTTGTAATTCGCTGCCTTTCGGCTCACGAGCTGGTCGGCGAGCGCGGTACCACATTTGTGTGGCAAGGTTTCCCGTGGACGCTGGCAAGACAAGATACGTCCGACGGACGCAAGCCTTTGAAACCCATTTGTAACTCGCTGCCTTTCGGCTCAGGAGCTGGGCGGCGAGCGCGGTGCCACATTTGTATGGCCAGGTTTCCCGTGGACGCTGGCTAGACCAGATACGTCCGGCGGACGCAAGCCTTTGAAACCCATTTGTAATTTGCTACCTTTCGGCTCAGGAGCTGGGCGCCGAGCACGGTACCATATTTGTGTCGCCAGGTTTCCCGTGGACGCTGGCTAGACCAGATACGTGCGGCGGATGCAAGCCTTTGAAACCCATTTGTAACTCGTTGCCTTTCGGCTCACGAACTGGGCGGCGAGCGCTGCCACATTTGTGTGGCCAGGTTTCCCGTGGACGCTGGCTAGACTAGATACGTCCGGCGGACGCAAGCCTTTGAAACCCATTTGTAACTCGCTGCCTTTCGGCTCACGAACTGGGCGGCGAGCGTGGTGCCACATTTGTGTGGCTAGATTTCTTGTGGACGCTGGCTAGACCAGATACGTCCGGCGGATGCAAGCCTTTGAAACCCATTTGTAACTCGCTGCCTTTCGGCTCACGAGCTAGGCGGCGAGCGCTGCCACATTTGCGTGGCCAGGTTTCCCGTGGACGCTGGCTAGACCAGATACGTCCGGCGGACGCAAGCCTTTGAAACCCATTTGTAACTCGCTGTCTTTCGGTTCACGAGCTGGGTGGCGAGCGCGGTGCCAAATTTCTGTGGCCAGGTTTCCCGTGGACGCTGGCTAGACCAGATACGCCCGGCGGACGCAAGCCTTTGAAACCCGTTTGTAATTCGCTACCTTTCGGCTCACGAGCTGGGCGGCGAGCACGGTACCATATTTGTGTGGCCAGGTTTCCCGTGGACGCTGGCTAGACCAGATACGTGCGGCGGATGCTAGCCTTTGAAACCCATTTGTAACTCGCTGCCTTTCGGCTCACGAGCTGGGCGGCGAGCGCGGTGCCACATTTGTCTGGCTAGATTTCCCGTGGACGCTGGCTAGACCAGATACGTCCGGCGGATGCAAGCCTTTGAAACTCATTTGTAACTCGCTGCCTTTCGGCTCACGAGCTGGGCGGCGAGCGCTGCCACATTTGCGTGGCCAGGTTTCCCGTGGACGCTGGCTAGACCAGATACGTCCGGCGGACGCAAGCCTTTGAAACCCATTTGTAACTCGCTGTCTTTCGGCTCACGAGGTGGGTGGCGAGCGCGGTGCCACATTTCTGTGGCCAGGTTTCCCGTGGACGCTGGCTAGACTAGATACGTCCGGCGGACGCAAGCCTTTGAAACCCATTTGTAACTCGCTGCCTTTCGGCTCACGAACTGGGCGGCGAGCGTGGTGCCACATTTGTGTGGCTAGATTTCTCGTGGACGCTGGCTAGACCAGATACGTCCGGCGGATGCAAGCCTTTGAAACCCATTTGTAATTCGCTGCCTTTCGGCTCACGAGCTAGGCGGCGAGCGCTGCCACATTTGCGTGGCCAGGTTTCCCGTGGACGCTGGCTAGACCAGATACGTCCGGTGGACGCAAGCCTTTGAAACCCATTTGTAACTCGCTGTCTTTCGGTTCACGAGCTGGGTGGCGAGCGCGGTGCCAAATTTCTGTGGCCAGGTTTCCCGTGGACGCTGGCTAGACTAGATACGCCCGGCGGACGCAAGCCTTTGAAACCCGTTTGTAATTCGCTACCTTTCGGCTCACGAGCTGGGCGGCGAGCACGGTACCATATTTGTGTGGCCAGGTTTCCCGTGGACGCTGGCTAGACCAGATACGTGCGGCGGATGCTAGCCTTTGAAACCCATTTGTAACTCGCTGCCTTTCGGCTCACGAGCTGGGCGGCGAGCGCGGTGCCACATTTGTCTGGCTAGATTTCCCGTGGACGCTGGCTAGACCAGATACGTCCGGCGGATGCAAGCCTTTGAAACCCATTTGTAACTCGCTGCCTTTCGGCTCACGAGCTGGGCGGCGAGCGCTGCCACATTTGCGTGGCCAGGTTTCCCGTGGACGCTGGCTAGACCAGATACGTCCGGCGGACGCAAGCCTTTGAAACCCATTTGTAACTCGCTGTCTTTCGGCGCACGAGGTGGGTGGCGAGCGCGGTGCCACATTTCTGTGGCCAGGTTTCCCGTGGACGCTGGCTAGACCAGATACGTCCGACGGACGCAAGCCTTTGAAACGCATTTGTAATTCGCTGCCTTTCGGCTCACGAGCTGGTCGGCGAGCGCGGTACCACATTTGTGTGGCAAGGTTTCCCGTGGACGCTGGCAAGACAAGATACGTCCGACGGACGCAAGCCTTTGAAACCCATTTGTAACTCGCTGCCTTTCGGCTCAGGAGCTGGGCGGCGAGCGCGGTGCCACATTTGTATGGCCAGGTTTCCCGTGGACGCTGGCTAGACCAGATACGTCCGGCGGACGCAAGCCTTTGAAACCCATTTGTAATTTGCTACCTTTCGGCTCAGGAGCTGGGCGCCGAGCACGGTACCATATTTGTGTCGCCAGGTTTCCCGTGGACGCTGGCTAGACCAGATACGTGCGGCGGATGCAAGCCTTTGAAACCCATTTGTAACTCGTTGCCTTTCGGCTCACGAACTGGGCGGCGAGCGCTGCCACATTTGTGTGGCCAGGTTTCCCGTGGACGCTGGCTAGACTAGATACGTCCGGCGGACGCAAGCCTTTGAAACCCATTTGTAACTCGCTGCCTTTCGGCTCACGAACTGGGCGGCGAGCGTGGTGCCACATTTGTGTGGCTAGATTTCTCATGGACGCTGGCTAGACCAGATACGTCCGGCGGATGCAAGCCTTTGAAACCCATTTGTAACTCGCTGCCTTTCGGCTCACGAGCTAGGCGGCGAGCGCTGCCACATTTGCGTGGCCAGGTTTCCCGTGGACGCTGGCTAGACCAGATACGTCCGGCGGACGCAAGCCTTTGAAACCCATTTGTAACTCGCTGTCTTTCGGTTCACGAGCTGGGTGGCGAGCGCGGTGCCAAATTTCTGTGGCCAGGTTTCCCGTGGACGCTGGCTAGACCAGATACGCCCGGCGGACGCAAGCCTTTGAAACCCGTTTGTAATTCGCTACCTTTCGGCTCACGAGCTGGGCGGCGAGCACGGTACCATATTTGTGTGGCCAGGTTTCCCGTGGACGCTGGCTAGACCAGATACGTGCGGCGGATGCTAGCCTTTGAAACCCATTTGTAACTCGCTGCCTTTCGGCTCACGAGCTGGGCGGCGAGCGCGGTGCCACATTTGTCTGGCTAGATTTCCCGTGGACGCTGGCTAGACCAGATACGTCCGGCGGATGCAAGCCTTTGAAACCCATTTGTAACTCGCTGCCTTTCGGCTCACGAGCTGGGCGGCGAGCGCTGCCACATTTGCGTGGCCAGGTTTCCCGTGGACGCTGGCTAGACCAGATACGTCCGGCGGACGCAAGCCTTTGAAACCCATTTGTAACTCGCTGTCTTTCGGCTCACGAGGTGGGTGGCGAGCGCGGTGCCACATTTCTGTGGCCAGGTTTCCCGTGGACGCTGGCTAGACTAGATACGTCCGGCGGACGCAAGCCTTTGAAACCCATTTGTAACTCGCTGCCTTTCGGCTCACGAACTGGGCGGCGAGCGTGGTGCCACATTTGTGTGGCTAGATTTCTCGTGGACGCTGGCTAGACCAGATACGTCCGGCGGATGCAAGCCTTTGAAACCCATTTGTAATTCGCTGCCTTTCGGCTCACGAGCTAGGCGGCGAGCGCTGCCACATTTGCGTGGCCAGGTTTCCCGTGGACGCTGGCTTGACCAGATACGTCCGGTGGACGCAAGCCTTTGAAACCCATTTGTAACTCGCTGTCTTTCGGTTCACGAGCTGGGTGGCGAGCGCGGTGCCAAATTTCTGTGGCCAGGTTTCCCGTGGACGCTGGCTAGACTAGATACGCCCGGCGGACGCAAGCCTTTGAAACCCGTTTGTAATTCGCTACCTTTCGGCTCACGAGCTGGGCGGCGAGCACGGTACCATATTTGTGTGGCCAGGTTTCCCGTGGACGCTGGCTAGACCAGATACGTGCGGCGGATGCTAGCCTTTGAAACCCATTTGTAACTCGCTGCCTTTCGGCTCACGAGCTGGGCGGCGAGCGCGGTGCCAACTTTGTCTGGCTAGATTTCCCGTGGACGCTGGCTAGACCAGATACGTCCGGCGGATGCAAGCCTTTGAAACCCATTTGTAATTCGCTGCCTTTCGGCTCACGAGCTGGTCGGCGAGCGCGGTACCACATTTGTGTGGCAAGGTTTCCCGTGGACGCTGGCAAGACAAGATACGTCCGACGGACGCAAGCCTTTGAAACCCATTTGTAACTCGCTGCCTTTCGGCTCAGGAGCTGGGCGGCGAGCGCGGTGCCACATTTGTATGGCCAGGTTTCCCGTGGACGCTGGCTAGACCAGATACGTCCGGCGGACGCAAGCCTTTGAAACCCATTTGTAATTTGCTACCTTTCGGCTCAGGAGCTGGGCGCCGAGCACGGTACCATATTTGTGTCGCCAGGTTTCCCGTGGACGCTGGCTAGACCAGATACGTGCGGCGGATGCAAGCCTTTGAAACCCATTTGTAACTCGTTGCCTTTCGGCTCACGAACTGGGCGGCGAGCGCTGCCACATTTGTGTGGCCAGGTTTCCCGTGGACGCTGGCTAGACTAGATACGTCCGGCGGACGCAAGCCTTTGAAACCCATTTGTAACTCGCTGCCTTTCGGCTCACGAACTGGGCGGCGAGCGTGGTGCCACATTTGTGTGGCTAGATTTCTCGTGGACGCTGGCTAAACCAGATACGTCCGGCGGATGCAAGCCTTTGAAACCCATTTGTAACTCGCTGCCTTTCGGCTCACGAGCTAGGCGGCGAGCGCTGCCACATTTGCGTGGCCAGGTTTCCCGTGGACGCTGGCTAGACCAGATACGTCCGGCGGACGCAAGCCTTTGAAACCCATTTGTAACTCGCTGTCTTTCGGTTCACGAGCTGGGTGGCGAGCGCGGTGCCAAATTTTTGTGGCCAGGTTTCCCGTGGACGCTGGCTAGACCAGATACGCCCGGCGGACGCAAGCCTTTGAAACCCGTTTGTAATTCGCTATCTTTCGGCTCACGAGCTGGGCGGCGAGCACGGTACCATATTTGTGTGGCCAGGTTTCCCGTGGACGCTGGCTAGACCAGATACGTGCGGCGGATGCTAGCCTTTGAAACCCATTTGTAACTCGCTGCCTTTCGGCTCACGAGCTGGGCGGCGAGCGCGGTGCCACATTTGTCTGGCTAGATTTCCCGTGGACGCTGGCTAGACCAGATACGTCCGGCGGATGCAAGCCTTTGAAACCCATTTGTAACTCGCTGCCTTTCGGCTCACGAGCTGGGCGGCGAGCGCTGCCACATTTGCGTGGCCAGGTTTCCCGTGGACGCTGGCTAGACCAGATACGTCCGGCGGACGCAAGCCTTTGAAACCCATTTGTAACTCGCTGTCTTTCGGCTCACGAGGTGGGTGGCGAGCGCGGTGCCACATTTCTGTGGCCAGGTTTCCCGTGGACGCTGGCTAGACTAGATACGTCCGGCGGACGCAAGCCTTTGAAACCCATTTGTAACTCGCTGCCTTTCGGCTCACGAACTGGGCGGCGAGCGTGGTGCCACATTTGTGTGGCTAGATTTCTCGTGGACGCTGGCTAGACCAGATACGTCCGGCGGATGCAAGCCTTTGAAACCCATTTGTAATTCGCTGCCTTTCGGCTCACGAGCTAGGCGGCGAGCGCTGCCACATTTGCGTGGCCAGGTTTCCCGTGGACGCTGGCTAGACCAGATACGTCCGGTGGACGCAAGCCTTTGAAACCCATTTGTAACTCGCTGTCTTTCGGTTCACGAGCTGGGTGGCGAGCGCGGTGCCAAATTTCTGTGGCCAGGTTTCCCGTGGACGCTGGCTAGACTAGATACGCCCGGCGGACGCAAGCCTTTGAAACCCGTTTGTAATTCGCTACCTTTCGGCTCACGAGCTGGGCGGCGAGCACGGTACCATATTTGTGTGGCCAGGTTTCCCGTGGACGCTGGCTAGACCAGATACGTGCGGCGGATGCTAGCCTTTGAAACCCATTTGTAACTCGCTGCCTTTCGGCTCACGAGATGGGCGGCGAGCGCGGTGCCACATTTGTCTGGCTAGATTTCCCGTGGACGCTGGCTAGACCAGATACGTCCGGCGGATGCAAGCCTTTGAAACCCATTTGTAACTCGCTGCCTTTCGGCTCACGAGCTGGGCGGCGAGCGCTGCCACATTTGCGTGGCCAGGTTTCCCGTGGACGCTGGCTAGACCAGATACGTCCGGCGGACGCAAGCCTTTGAAACCCATTTGTAACTCGCTGTCTTTCGGCGCACGAGGTGGGTGGCGAGCGCGGTGCCACATTTCTGTGGCCAGGTTTCCCGTGGACGCTGGCTAGACCAGATACGTCCGACGGACGCAAGCCTTTGAAACCCATTTGTAATTCGCTGCCTTTCGGCTCACGAGCTGGTCGGCGAGCGCGGTACCACATTTGTGTGGCAAGGTTTCCCGTGGACGCTGGCAAGACAAGATACGTCCGACGGACGCAAGCCTTTGAAACCCATTTGTAACTCGCTGCCTTTCGGCTCAGGAGCTGGGCGGCGAGCGCGGTGCCACATTTGTATGGCCAGGTTTCCCGTGGACGCTGGCTAGACCAGATACGTCCGGCGTATGCAAGCCTTTGAAACCCATTTGTAACTCGCTGCATTTCGGCTCACGAGCTGGGCGGCGAGCGCGGTACCACATTTGTGTGGCCAGGTTTCCCGTGGACGCTGGCTAGACAAGATACGTCCGGCGGACGCAAGCCTTTGAAACCCATTTGTAACTCGCTGCCTTTCGGCTCACGAGCTGGGTGGCGAGCGCGGTGCCACATTTCTGTGACCAGGTTTCCCGTGGACGCTGGCTAGACCAGATACGCCCGGCGGACGCAAGCCTTTGAAACCCATTTGTAATTTGCTACCTTTCGGCTCAGGAGCTGGGCGCCGAGCACGGTACCATATTTGTGTCGCCAGGTTTCCCGTGGACGCTGGCTAGACCAGATACGTGCGGCGGATGCAAGCCATTGAAACCCATTTGTAACTCGTTGCCTTTCGGCTCACGAACTGGGCGGCGAGCGCTGCCACATTTGTGTGGCCAGGTTTCCCGTGGACGCTGGCTAGACTAGATACGTCCGGCGGACGCAAGCCTTTCAAACCCATTTGTAACTCGCTGCCTTTCGGCTCACGAACTGGGCGGCGAGCGTGGTGCCACATTTGTGTGGCTAGATTTCTCGTGGACGCTGGCTAGACCAGATACGTCCGGCGGATGCAAGCCTTTGAAACCCATTTGTAACTCGCTGCCTTTCGGCTCACGAGCTAGGCGGCGAGCGCTGCCATATTTGCGTGGCCAGGTTTCCCGTGGACGCTGGCTAGACCAGATACGTCCGGCGGACGCAAGCCTTTGAAACCCATTTGTAACTCGCTGTCTTTCGGTTCACGAGCTGGGTGGCGAGCGCGGTGCCAAATTTCTGTGGCCAGGTTTCCCGTGGACGCTGGCTAGACCAGATACGCCCGGCGGACGCAAGCCTTTGAAACCCGTTTGTAATTCGCTACCTTTCGGCTCACGAGCTGGGCGGCGAGCACGGTACCATATTTGTGTGGCCAGGTTTCCCGTGGACGCTGGCTAGACCAGATACGTGCGGCGGATGCTAGCCTTTGAAACCCATTTGTAACTCGCTGCCTTTCGGCTCACGAGCTGGGCGGCGAGCGCGGTGCCACATTTGTCTGGCTAGATTTCCCGTGGACGCTGGCTAGACCAGATACTTCCGGCGGATGCAAGCCTTTGAAACCCATTTGTAACTCACTGCCTTTCGGCTCACGAGCTGGGCGGCGAGCGCTGCCACATTTGCGTGGCCAGGTTTCCCGTGGACGCTGGCTAGACCAGATACGTCCGGCGGACGCAAGCCTTTGAAACCCATTTGTAACTCGCTGTCTTTCGGCTCACGAGGTGGGTGGCGAGCGCGGTGCCACATTTCTGTGGCCAGGTTTCCCGTGGACGCTGGCTAGACTAGATACGTCCGGCGGACGCAAGCCTTTGAAACCCATTTGTAACTCGCTGCCTTTCGGCTCACGAACTGGGCGGCGAGCGTGGTGCCACATTTGTGTGGCTAGATTTCTCGTGGACGCTGGCTAGACCAGATACGTCCGGCGGATGCAAGCCTTTGAAACCCATTTGTAACTCGCTGCCTTTCGGCTCACGAGCTGGGCGGCGAGCGCTGCCACATTTGCGTGGCCAGGTTTCCCGTGGACGCTGGCTAGACCAGATACGTCCGGCGGACGCAAGCCTTTGAAACCCATTTGTAACTCGCTGTCTTTCGGCTCACGAGGTGGGTGGCGAGCGCGGTGCCACATTTCTGTGGCCAGGTTTCCCGTGGACGCTGGCTAGACCAGATACGTCCGGCGGACGCAAGCCTTTGAAACCCATTTGTAATTCGCTGCCTTTCGGCTCACGAGCTGGTCGGCGAGCGCGGTACCACATTTGTGTGGCAAGGTTTCCCGTGGACGCTGGCAAGACAAGATACGTCCGACGGACGCAAGCCTTTGAAACCCATTTGTAACTCGCTGCCTTTCGGCTCAGGAGCTGGGCGGCGAGCGCGGTGCCACATTTGTATGGCCAGGTTTCCCGTGGACGCTGGCTAGACCAGATACGTCCGGCGTACGCAAGCCTTTGAAACCCATTTGTAACTCGCTGCATTTCGCCTCACGAGCTGGGCGGCGAGCGCGGTACCACATTTGTGTGGCCAGGTTTCCCGTGGACGCTGGCTAGACAAGATACGTCCGGCGGACGCAAGCCTTTGAAACCCATTTGTAACTCGCTGCCTTTCGGCTCACGAGCTGGGTGGCGAGCGCGGTGCCACATTTCTGTGACCAGGTTTCCCGTGGACGCTGGCTAGACCAGATACGCCCGGCGGACGCAAGCCTTTGAAACCCATTTGTAATTCGCTACCTTTCGGCTCAGGAGTTGGGCGCCGAGCACGGTACCATATTTGTGTGGCCAGGTTTCCCGTGGACGCTGGCTAGACCAGATACGTGCGGCGGATGCAAGCCTTTGAAACCCATTTGTAACTCGTTGCCTTTCGGCTCACGAACTGGGCGGCGAGCGCTGCCACATTTGTGTGGCCAGGTTTCCCGTGGACGCTGGCTAGACTAGATACTTCCGGCGGACGCAAGCCTTTGAAACCCATTTGTAACTCGCTGCCTTTCGGCTCACGAACTGGGCGGCGAGCGTGGTGCCACATTTGTGTGGCTAGATTTCTCGTGGACGCTGGCTAGACCAGATACGTCCGGCGGATGCAAGCCTTTGAAACCCATTTGTAACTCGCTGCCTTTCGGCTCACGAGCTAGGCGGCGAGCGCTGCCACATTTGCGTGGCCAGGTTTCCCGTGGACGCTGGCTAGACCAGATACGTCCGGCGGACGCAAGCCTTTGAAACCCATTTGTAACTCGCTGTCTTTCGGTTCACGAGCTGGGTGGCGAGCGCGGTGCCAAATTTCTGTGGCCAGGTTTCCCGTGGACGCTGGCTAGACCAGATACGCCCGGCGGACGCAAGCCTTTGAAACCCGTTTGTAATTCGCTACCTTTCGGCTCACGAGCTGGGCGGCGAGCACGGTACCATATTTGTGTGGCCAGGTTTCCCGTGGACGCTGGCTAGACCAGATACGTGCGGCGGATGCTAGCCTTTGAAACCCATTTGTAACTCGCTGCCTTTCGGCTCACGAGCTGGGCGGCGAGCGCGGTGCCACATTTGTCTGGCTAGATTTCCCGTGGACGCTGGCTAGACCAGATACGTCCGGCGGATGCAAGCCTTTGAAACCCATTTGTAACTCGCTGCCTTTCGGCTCACGAGCTGGGCGGCGAGCGCTGCCACATTTGCGTGGCCAAGTTTCCCGTGGACGCTGGCTAGACCAGATACGTCCGGCGGACGCAAGCCTTTGAAACCCATTTGTAACTTGCTGTCTTTCGGCTCACGAGGTGGGTGGCGAGCGCGGTGCCACATTTCTGTGGCCAGGTTTCCCGTGGACGCTGGCTAGACCAGATACGTCCGGCGGACGCAAGCCTTTGAAACCCATTTGTAATTCGCTGCCTTTCGGCTCACGAGCTGGTCGGCGAGCGCGGTACCACATTTGTGTGGCAAGGTTTCCCGTGGACGCTGGCAAGACAAGATACGTCCGACGGACGCAAGCCTTTGAAACCCATTTGTAACTCGCTGCCTTTCGGCTCAGGAGCTGGGCGGCGAGCGCGGTGCCACATTTGTGTGGCCAGGTTTCCCGTGGACGCTGGCTAGACCAGATACGTCCGGCGTACGCAAACCTTTGAAACCCATTTGTAACTCGCTGCATTTCGGCTCACGAGCTGCGCGGCGAGCGCGGTACCACATTTGTGTGGCCAGGTTTCCCGTGGACGCTGGCTAGACAAGATACGTCCGGCGGACGCAAGCCTTTGAAACCCATTTGTAACTCGCTGCCTTTCGGCTCACGAGCTGGGTGGCGAGCGCGGTGCCACATTTCTGTGGCCAGGTTTCCCGTGGACGCTGGCTAGACCAGATACGCCCGGCGGACGCAAGCCTTTGAAACCCATTTGTAATTCGCTGCCTTGCGGCTCACGAGCTGGGCGGCGAGCACGGTACCATATTTGTGTGGCCAGGTTTCCCGTGGACGCTGGCTAGACCAGATACGTGCGGCGGATGCAAGCCTTTGAAACCCATTTGTAACTCGCTGCCTTTCGGCTCACGAGCTGGGCGGCGAGCGCTGCCACATTTATGTGGCCAGGTTTCCCGTGGACGCTGGCTAGACCAGATACGTCCGCCGGACGCAAGCCTTTGAAACCCATTTGTAACTCGCTGCCTTTCGGCTCACGAGCTGGGCGGCGAGCACGGTACCACATTTATGTGGCTAGATTTTCCGTGGACGCTGGCTAGACCAGATACGTGCGGCGGATGCAAGCCTTTGAAACCCATTTGTAACTCGCTGCCTTTCGGGTCACGAGCTGGGCGGCGAGCGCTGCCACATTTGTATGGCCAGGTTTCCCGTGGACGCTGGCTAGACCAGATACGTCCGC
This sequence comes from Urtica dioica subsp. dioica, assembly GCF_054948205.1. Classification (NCBI taxonomy): domain Eukaryota; kingdom Viridiplantae; phylum Streptophyta; class Magnoliopsida; order Rosales; family Urticaceae; genus Urtica; species Urtica dioica. Next base: position 30,464,531 of record NC_142756.1, on the reverse strand, counting down.
CGGACGCAAGCCTTTGAAACCCATTTGTAACTCGCTGCCTTTCGGCTCACGAGCTGGGCGGCGAGCGCGGTACCACATTTGTGTGGCCAGGTTTCCCGTGGACGCTGGCTAGACCAGATACGTCCGGCAGACGCAAGCCTTTGAAAACCATTTGTAACTCGCTGCCTTTCGGCTAACGAGCTGGGCGGCGAGCGCGGTACCACATTTGTGTTGCCAGGTTTCCCGTGGACGCTGTGTAGACCAGATATGTCCGGCGGACGCAAGCCTTTGAAACCCATTTGTAACTCGCTGCCTTTCGGCTCACGAGCTGGGCGGCGAGCGCGGTACCACATTTGTGTGGCCAGGTTTCCCGTGGACGCTGGCTAGACCAGATACGTCCGGCAGACGCAAGCCTTTGAAAACCATTTGTAACTCGCTCCCTTTCGGCTCACGAGCTGGACGGCGAGTGCTGCCACATTTGCGTGGCCAGGTTTCCGATGGACGCTGGCTAGACCAGATACGTCCGGCAGATGCAAGCCTTTGAAACTCATTTGTAACTCGCTGCCTTTCGGCTCACGAGCTGGGCGGCGAGCGTGGTGCCACATTTGTGTGGCCAGGTTTCCCGTGGACACTAGCTAGACCAGATACGTCCGGTGGACGCAAGCCTTTGAAACCCATTTGTAACTCGCTGCCTTTCGGCTCACGAGCTGGGCGGCGAGCGCGGTACCACATTTGTGTGGCAAGGTTTCCCGTGGACGCTGGCAAGACAAGATACGTCCGACGGACGCAAGCCTTTGAAACCCATTTGTAACTCGCTGCCTTTCGGCTCAGGAGCTGGGCGGCGAGCGCGGTGCCACATTTGTGTGGCCAGGTTTCCCGTGGACGCTGGCTAGACCAGATACGTCCGGCGTACGCAAACCTTTGAAACCCATTTGTAACTCGCTGCATTTCGGGTCACGAGCTGGGCGGCGAGCGCGGTACCACATTTGTGTGGCCAGGTTTCCCGTGGACGATGGCTAGACAAGATACGTCCGGCGGACGCAAGCCTTTGAAACCCATTTGTAACTCGCTGCCTTTCGGCTCACGAGCTGGGTGGCGAGCGCGGTGCCACATTTCTGTGGCCAGGTTTCCCGTGGACGCTGGCTAGACCAGATACGCCCGGCGGAAGCAAGCCTTTGAAACCCATTTGTAATTCGCTGCCTTGCGGCTCACGAGCTGGGCGCCGAGCACGGTACCATATTTGTGTGGCCAGGTTTCCCGTGGACGCTGGCTAGACCAGATACGTGCGGCGGATGCAAGCCTTTGAAACCCATTTGTAACTCGCTGCCTTTCGGCTCACGAGCTCGGCGGCGAGAGCGGTACCACATTTGTGTGGCCAGGTTTCCCGTGGACGATGGCTAGACAAGATACGTCCGGCGGACGCAAGCCTTTGAAACCCATTTGTAACTCGCTGCCTTTCGGCTCACGAGCTGGGTGGCGAGCGCGGTGCCACATTTCTGTGGCCAGGTTTCCCGTGGACGCTGGCTAGACCAGATACGCCCGGCGGACGCAAGCCTTTGAAACCCATTTGTAATTCGCTGCCTTGCGGCTCACGAGCTGGGCGCCGAGCACGGTACCATATTTGTGTGGCCAGGTTTCCCGTGGACGCTGGCTAGACCAGATACGTGCGGCGGATGCAAGCCTTTGAAACCCATTTGTAACTCGCTGCCTTTCGGCTCACGAGCTGGGCGGCGAGCGCTGCCACATTTATGTGGCCAGGTTTCCCGTGGACGCTGGCTAGACCAGATACGTCCGGCGGACGCAAGCCTTTGAAACCCATTTGTAACTCGCTGCCTTTCGGCTCACGAACTGGGCGGCGAGCGCGGTGCCACATTTGTGTGGCTAGATTTCCCGTGGACGCTGGCTAGACCAGATACGTCCGGCGGATGCAACCCTTTGAAACCCATTTGTAACTCGCTGCCTTTCGGCTCACGAGCTGGGCGGCGAGCGCTGCCACATTTGCGTGGCCAGGTTTCCCGTGGACGCTGGCTAGACCAGATACGTCCGGCGGACGCAAGCCTTTGAAACCCATTTGTAACTCGCTATCTTTCGGCTCACGAGCTGGGCGGCGAGCGCGGTGCCACATTTCTGTGGCCAGGTTTCCCGTGGACGCTGGCTAGACCAGATACGTCCGGCGGACGCAAGCCTTTGAAACCCATTTGTAATTCGCTGCCTTTCGGCTCACGAGCTGGTCGGCAAGCGCGGTACCATATTTGTGTGGCCAGGTTTCCCGTGGACGCTGGCTAGACCAGATACGTCCGGCGGATGCAAGCCTTTGAAACCCATTTGTAACTCGCTGCCTTTCGGCTCACGAGCTGGGCGGCGAGCGCTGCCACATTTCTGTGGCCAGGTTTCCCGTGGACGCTGGGTAGACCAGATATGTCCCGCGGACGCAAGCCTTTGAAACCCATTTGTAACTCGCTGCCTTTCGGCTCACGAGCTGGGCGGCGAGCGCGGTACCACATTTGTGTGGTCAGGTTTCCCGTGGACGCTGGCTAGACCAGATACGTCCGGCAGACGCAAGCCTTTGAAAACCATTTGTAACTCGCTGCCTTCCGGCTCACGAGCTGGGCGGCGAGTGCTGCCACATTTGCGTGGCCAGGTTTCCCGTGGACGCTGGCTAGACCAGATACGTCCGGCGGATGCAAGCCTTTGAAACTCATTTGTAACTCGCTGCCTTTCGGCTCACGAGCTGGGCGGCGAGCGTGGTGCCACATTTGTGTGGCCAGGTTTCCCGTGGACGCTAGCTAGACCAGATACGTCCGGTGGACGCAAGCCTTTGAAACCCATTTGTAACTCGCTGCCTTTCGGCTCACGAGCTGGGCGGCGAGCGCGGTGCCACATTTGCATGGCCAGGTTTCCCGTGGACGCTAGCTAGACCAGATACGTCCGGTGGACGCAAGCCTTTGAAACCCATTTGTAACTCGCTGCCTTTCGGCTCACGAGCTGGGCGGCGAGCGCGATACCACATTTGTGTGGCAAGGTTTCCCGTGGACGCTGGCTAGACAAGATACGTCCGACGGACGCAAGCCTTTGAAACCCATTTGTAACTCGCTGCCTTTCAGCTCAGGAGCTGGGCGGCGAGCGCGGTGCCACATTTGTGCGGCCAGGTTTCCCGTGGACGCTGGCTAGACCAGAAACGTCCGGCGTACGCAAGCCTTTGAAACCCATTTGTAACTCGCTGCATTTCGGCTCACGAGCTGGGCGGCGAGCGCGGTACCACATTTGTGTGGCCAGGATTCCCGTGGACGCTGGCTAGACTAGATACATCCGGCGGACGCAAACCTTTGAAACCCATTTGTAACTCGCTGCCTTTCGGCTCACGAGCTGGGCGGCGAGCGCGGTGCCACATTTGTGTGGCAAGGTTTCCCGTGGACATTGGCTAGACCAGATATGCTCGGCGGATGCAAGCCTTTGAAACCCATTTGTAACTCGCTGCCTTTCGGCTCACGAGCTGGGCGGCGAGCGCGGTACCACATTTGTGTGGCCAGGTTTCCCTTAGACGCTGGCTAGACCAGATACGTCCGGTGGACGCAAGCCTTTGAAACCCATTTGTAACTTGCTGCCTTTTGGCTCACGAGCTGGGCGGCGAGTGTGGTGCCACATTTGTGTGGCCAGGTTTCCCGTGGACGCTGGCTAGACCAGATACGTCCGGCGGATGCAAGCCTTTGAAACCCATTCGTAACTCGATGCTTTTCGGCTCGTGAGCCAGGCGGCGAGCGCGGTGCCACATTTGTGTGGCCTGGTTTCCCGTGGACGGTGGCTAGACCAGATACGTCCGGCGAACGCAAGCCTTTGAAACCCATTTGTAACTCGCTGCCTTTCGGCTCACGAGCTGGGCGGCGAGCACGGTGCCGAATTTGTGTGGCCAGGTTTCCCGTGGACATTGGCTAGACCAGATATGCTCGGCGGACGCAAGCCTTTGAAACCCATTTGTAACTCGCTGCCTTTCGGCTCACGAGCTAGGCGGCGAGCGCTGCCACATTTGCGTGGCCAGGTTTCCTGTGGACGCTGGCTAGACCAGATACGTCCGCCGGACGCAAGCCTTTGAAACCCATTTGTAACTCGCTGCCTTTCGGCTCACGAGCTGGGCGGCGAGCGCGTTACCACATTTGTGTGGCCAGGTTTCCCGTGGACGCTGGCTAGACCAGATACGTCCGGCAGACGCAAGCCTTTGAAAACCATTTGTAACTCGCTGCCTTTCGGCTCACGAGCTGGGCGGCGAGCGCGGTACCACATTTGTGTGGCCAGGTTTCCCGTGGACGCTGGGTAGACCAGATATGTCCGGCGGACGCAAGCCTTTGAAACACATTTGTAACTCGCTGCCTTTCGGATCACGAGCTGGGCGGCGAGCGCGGTACCACATTTGTGTGGCCAGGTTTCCCGTGGACGCTGGCTAGACCAGATACGTCCGGCAGACGCAAGCCTTTGAAAACCATTTGTAACTCGCTGCCTTTCGGCTCACGAGCTGGGCGGCGAGTGCTGCCACATTTGCATGGCCAGGTTTCCCGTGGACGCTGGCTAGACCAGATACGTCCGGCGGATGCAAGCCTTTGAAACTCATTTGTAACTCGCTGCCTTTCGGCTCACGAGCTGGGCGGCGAGCGTGGTGCCACATTTGTGTGGCCAGGTTTCCCGTGGACGCTAGCTAGACCAGATACGTCCGGTGGACGCAAGCCTTTGAAACCCATTTGTAACTCGCTGCCTTTCGGCTCACGAGCTGGGCGGCGAGCGCGGTACCACATTTGTGTGGCCAGGTTTCCCTTGGACGCTGGCTAGACCAGATACGTCCGGTGGACGCAAGCCTTTGAAACCCATTTGTAACTCGCTGCCTTTTTGCTCACGAGTTGGGCGGCGAGCTTGGTGCCACATTTGTGTGGCCAGGTTTCCCGTGGACGCTGGCTAGACCAGATACGTCCGGCGGACGCAAGCCTTTGAAACCCATTTGTAACTCGCTGCCTTTCGGCTCACGAGCTGGGCGGCGAGCGCGGTGCCACATTTGTGTGGCTAGATTTACCGTGGACGCTGGCTAGACCAGATACGTCCGGCGGATGCAAGCCTTTGAAACCCATTTGTAACTCGCTGCCTTTCGGCTCACGAGCTGGGCGGCGAGCGCTGCCACATTTGCGTGGCCAGGTTTCCCGTGGACGCTGGCTAGACCAGATACGTCCGGCGGACGCAAGCCTTTGAAACCCATTTGTAACTCGCTGCCTTTTAGCTCACGAGCTGGGCGGCGAGCGCGGTGCCACATTTGTGTGGCCAGGTTTCCCGTGGACGCTGGCTAGACCAGATACGTCCGGCGGACGCAAGCCTTTGAAACCCATTTGTAATTCGCTGCCTTTCGGCTCACGAGCTGGACGGCGAGCGCGGTACCATATTTGTGTGGCCAGGTTTCCCGTGGACGCTGGCTAGACCAGATACGTGCGGCGGATGCAAGCCTTTGAAACCCATTTGTAACTCGCTGCCTTTCGGCTCACGAGCTGGGCGGCGAGCGCTGCTACATTTGCGTGGCCAGGTTTCCCGTGGACGCTGGCTAGACCAGATACGTCCGCCGGACGCAAGCCTTTGAAACCCATTTGTAACTCGCTGCCTTTCGGCTCACGAGCTGGGCGGCGAGCGCGGTACCACATTTGTGTGGCCAGGTTTCCCGTGGACGCTGGCTAGACCAGATACGTCCGGCAGACGCAAGCCGTTGAAAACCATTTGTAACTCGCTGCCTTTCGGCTCACGAGCTGGGCGGCGAGTGCGGTACCACATTTGTGTGGCCAGGTTTCCCGTGGACGCTGGCTAGACCAGATATGTCCGGTGGACGCAAGCCTCTGAAACCCATTTGTAACTCGCTGCCTTTCGGCTCACGAGCTGGGCGGCGAGCGCGGTACCACATTTGTGTGGCCAGGTTTCCCGTGGACGCTGGCTAGACCAGATACGTCCGGCAGACGCAAGCCTTCGAAAACCATTTGTAACTCGCTGCCTTTCGGCTCACGAGCTGGGCGGCGAGCGCGGTACCACATTTGTGTGGCCAGGTTTCCCGTGGACGCTGGGTAGACCAGATATGTCCGGCGGACGCAAGCCTTTGAAACCCATTTGTAACTCACTGCCTTTCGGATCACGAGCTGGGCGGCGAGCGCGGTACCACATTTGTGTGGCCAGGTTTCCCGTGCACGCTGGCTAGACCAAATACGTCCGGCAGACGCAAGCCTTTGAAAACCATTTGTAACTCGCTGCCTTTCGGCTCACGAGCTGGGCGGCGAGTGCTGCCACATTTGCATGGCCAGGTTTCCCGTGGACGCTGGCTAGACCAGATACGTCCGGCGGATGCAAGCCTTTGAAACTCATTTGTAACTCGCTGCCTTTCGGCTCACGAGCTGGGCGGCGAGCGTGGTGCCACATTTGTGTGGCCAGGTTTCCCGTGGACGCTAGCTAGACCAGATACGTCCGGTGGACGCAAGCCTTTGAAACCCATTTGTAACTCGCTGCCTTTCGGCTCACGAGCTGGGCGGCGAGCGCGGTACCACATTTGTGTGGCCAGGTTTCCCTTGGACGCTGGATAGACCAGATACGTCCGGTGGACGCAAGCCTGTGAAACCCATTTGTAACTCGCTGCCTTTTGGCTCACGAGCTGGGCGGCGAGCGTGGTGCCACATTTGTGTGGCCAGGTTTCCCATTGATGCTGGCTAGACCAGATACGTCAGGCGGACGCAAGCCTTTGAAACCCATTTGTAACTCGCTGCCTTTCGGCTCACGAGCTGGGCGGCGAGCGCGGTGCCACATTTGTGTGGCTAGATTTCCCGTGGACGCTGGCTAGACCAGATACGTCCGGCGGATGCAAGCCTTTGAAACCCATTTGTAACTCGCTGCCTTTCGGCTCACGAGCTGGGCGGCGAGCGCTGCCACATTTGCGTGGCCAGGTTTCCCGTGGACGCTAGCTAGACCAGATACGTCCGGCGGACGCAAGCCTTTGAAACCCATTTGTAACTCGTTGCCTTTTAGCTCACGAGCTGGGCGGCGAGCGCGGTGCCACATTTGTGTGGCCAGGTTTCCCGTGGACGCTGGCTAGACCAGATACGTCCGGCGGACGCAAGCCTTTGAATCCCATTTGTAATTCGCTGCCTTTCGGCTCACGAGCTGGACGGCGAGCGCGGTACCATATTTGTGTGGCCAGGTTTCCCGTGGACGCTGGCTAGACCAGATACGTGCGGCGGATGCAAGCCTTTGAAACCCATTTGTAACTTGCTGCCTTTCGGCTCACGAGCTGGGCGGCGAGAGCTGCTACATTTGCGTGGCCAGGTTTCCCGTGGACGCTGGCTAGACTAGATACGTCCTCCAGACGCAAGCCTTTGAAACCCATTTGTAACTCGCTGCCTTTCGGCTCACGAGCTGGGCGGCGAGCGCGGTACCACATTTGTGTGGCCAGGTTTCCCGTGGACGCTGGCTAGACCAGATACGTCCGGCAGACGCAAGCCTTTGAAAACCATTTGTAACTCGCTCCCTTTCGGCTCACGAGCTGGGCGGCGAGTGCTGCCACATTTGCGTGGCCAGGTTTCCCATGGACGCTGGCTAGACCAGATACGTCCGGCGGATGCAAGCCTTTGAAACTCATTTGTAACTCGCTGCCTTTCGGCTCACGAGCTGGGCGGCGAGCGTGGTGCCACATTTGTGTGGCCAGGTTTCCCGTGGACACTAGCTAGACCAGATACGTCCGGTGGACGCAAGCCTTTGAAACCCATTTGTAACTCGCTGCCTTTCGGCTTACGAGCTGGGCGGCGAGCGCGGTACCACATTTGTGTGGCAAGGTTTCCCGTGGACGCTGGCAAGACAAGATACGTCCGACGGACGCAAGCCTTTGAAACCCATTTGTAACTCGCTGCCGTTCGGCTCAGGAGCTGGGCGGCGAGCGCGGTGCCACATTTGTGTGGCCAGGTTTCCCGTGGACGCTGGCTAGACCAGATACGTCCGGCGTACGCAAACCTTTGAAACCCATTTGTAACTCGTTGCATTTCGGCTCACGAGCTGGGCGGCGAGGCGGTACCACATTTGTGTGGCCAGGTTTCCCGTGGACGCTGGCTAGACAAGATACGTCCGGCGGACGCAAGCCTTTGAAACCCATTTGTAACTCGCTGCCTTTCGGCTCACGAGCTGGGTGGCGAGCGCGGTGCCACATTTCTGTGGCCAGGTTTCCCGTGGACGCTGGCTAGACAAGATACGTCCGGCGTACGCAAACCTTTGAAACCCATTTGTAACTCGTTGCATTTCGGCTCACGAGCTGGGCGGCGAGGCGGTACCACATTTGTGTGGCCAGGTTTCCCGTGGACGCTGGCTAGACAAGATACGTCCGGCGGACGCAAGCCTTTGAAACCCATTTGTAACTCGCTGCCTTTCGGCTCACGAGCTGGGTGGCGAGCGCGGTGCCACATTTCTGTGGCCAGGTTTCCCGTGGACGCTGGCTAGACCAGATACGCCCGGCGGACGCAAGCCTTTGAAACCCATTTGTAATTCGCTGCCTTGCGGCTCACGAGCTGGGCGGCGAGCACGGTAACATATTTGTGTGGTCAGGTTTCCCGTGGACGCTGGCTAGACCAGATACGTGCGGCGGATGCAAGCCTTTGAAACCCATTTGTAACTCGCTGCCTTTCGGCTCACGAGCTGGGCGGCGAGCGCTGCCACATTTATGTGGCCAGGTTTCCCGTGGACGCTGGCTAGACCAGATACGTCCGGCGGACGCAAGCCTTTGAAACCCATTTGTAAATCGCTGCCTTTCGGCTCACGAACTGGGCGGCGAGCGCGGTGCCACATTTGTGTGGCTAGATTTCCCGTGGACGCTGGCTAGACCAGATACGTCCGGCGGATGCAAGCCTTTGAAACCCATTTGTAACTCGCTGCCTTTCGGCTCACGAGCTGGGCGGCGAGCGCTGCCACATTTGCGTGGCCAAGTTTCCCGTGGACGCTGGCTAGACCAGATACGTCCGGCGGATGCAAGCCTTTGAAACCCATTTGTAACTCGCTATCTTTCGGCTCACGAGCTGGGCGGCGAGCGCGGTGCCACATTTCTGTGGCCAGGTTTCCCGTGGACGCTGGCTAGACCAGATATGTCCGGCGGACGCAAGCCTCTGAAACCCATTTGTAACTCGCTGCCTTTCAGCTCACGAGCTGGGCGGCGAGTGCTGCCACATTTGCGTGGCCAGGTTTCCCATGGACGCTGGCTAGACCAGATACGTCCGGCGGATGCAAGCCTTTGAAACTCATTTGTAACTCGCTGCCTTTCGGCTCACGAGCTGGGCGGCGAGCGTGGTGCCACATTTGTGTGGCCAGGTTTCCCGTGGACACTAGCTAGACCAGATACGTCCGGTGGACGCAAGCCTTTGAAACCCATTTGTAACTCGCTGCCTTTCGGCTCACGAGCTGGGCGGCGAGCGCGGTACCACATTTGTGTGGCAAGGTTTCCCGTGGACGCTGGCAAGACAAGATACGTCCGACGGACGCAAGCCTTTGAAGCCCATTTGTAACTCGCTGCCTTTCGGCTCAGGAGCTGGGCGGCGAGCGCGGTGCCACATTTGTGTGGCCAGGTTTCCCGTGGACGCTGGCTAGACCAGATACGTCCGGCGTACGCAAACCTTTGAAACCCATTTGTAACTCGCTGCATTTCGGCTCACGAGCTGGGCGGCGAGCGCGGTACCACATTTGTGTGGCCAGGTTTCCCGTGGACGCTAGCTAGACAAGATACGTCCGGCGGACGCAAGCCTTTGAAACCCATTTGTAACTCGCTGCCTTTCGGCTCACGAGCTGGGTGGCGAGCGCGGTGCCACATTTCTGTGGCCAGGTTTCCCGTGGACGCTGGCTAGACCAGATACGCCCGGCGGACGCAAGCCTTTGAAACCCATTTGTAATTAGCTGCCTTGCGGCTCACGAGCTGGGCGGCGAGCACGGTAACATATTTGTGTGGCCAGGTTTCCCGTGGACGCTGGCTAGACCAGATACGTGCGGCGGATGCAAGCCTTTGAAACCAATTTGTAACTCGCTGCCTTTCGGCTCACGAGCTGGGCGGCGAGCGCTGCCACATTTATGTGGCCAGGTTTCCCGTGGACGCTGGCTAGACCAGATACGTCCAGCGGACGCAAGCCTTTGAAACCCATTTGTAAATCGCTGCCTTTCGGCTCACGAACTGGGCGGCGAGCGCGGTGCCACATTTGTGTGGCTAGATTTCCCGTGGACGCTGGCTAGACCAGATACGTCCGGCGGATGCAAGCCTTTGAAACCCATTTGTAACTCGCTGCCTTTCGGCTCACGAGCTGGGCGGCGAGCGCTGCCACATTTGCGTGGCCAGGTTTCCCGTGGACGCTGGCTAGACCAGATACGTCCGGCGGATGCAAGCCTTTGAAACCCATTTGTAACTCGCTATCTTTCGGCTCACGAGCTGGGCGGCGAGCGCGGTGCCACATTTCTGTGGCCAGGTTTCCCGTGGACGCTGGCTAGACCAGATATGTCCGGCGGACGCAAGCCTCTGAAACCCATTTGTAACTCGCTGCCTTTCGGCTCACGAGCTGGGCGGCGAGTGCTGCCACATTTGCGTGGCCAGGTTTCCCATGGACGCTGGCTAGACCAGATACGTCCGGCGGATGCAAGCCTTTGAAACTCATTTGTAACTCGCTGCCTTTCGGCTCACGAGCTGGGCGGCGAGCGTGGTGCCACATTTGTGTGGCCAGGTTTCCCGTGGACACTAGCTAGACCAGATACGTCCGGTGGACGCAAGCCTTTGAAACCCATTTGTAACTCGCTGCCTTTCGGCTCACGAGCTGGGCGGCGAGCGCGGTACCACATTTGTGTGGCAAGGTTTCCCGTGGACGCTGGCAAGACAAGATACGTCCGACGGACGCAAGCCTTTGAAGCCCATTTGTAACTCGCTGCCTTTCGGCTCAGGAGCTGGGCGGCGAGCGCGGTGCCACATTTGTGTGGCCAGGTTTCCCGTGGACGCTGGCTAGACCAGATACGTCCGGCGTACGCAAACCTTTGAAACCCATTTGTAACTCGCTGCATTTCGGCTCACGAGCTGGGCGGCGAGCGCGGTACCACATTTGTGTGGCCAGGTTTCCCGTGGACGCTGGCTAGACAAGATACGTCCGGCGGACGCAAGCCTTTGAAACCCATTTGTAACTCGCTGCCTTTCGGCTCACGAGCTGGGTGGCGAGCGCGGTGCCACATTTCTGTGGCCAGGTTTCCCGTGGACGCTGGCTAGACCAGATACGCCCGGCGGACGCAAGCCTTTGAAACCCATTTGTAATTAGCTGCCTTGCGGCTCACGAGCTGGGCGGCGAGCACGGTAACATATTTGTGTGGCCAGGTTTCCCGTGGACGCTGGCTAGACCAGATACGTGCGGCGGATGCAAGCCTTTGAAACCAATTTGTAACTCGCTGCCTTTCGGCTCACGAGCTGGGCGGCGAGCGCTGCCACATTTATGTGGCCAGGTTTCCCGTGGACGCTGGCTAGACCAGATACGTCCGGCGGACGCAAGCCTTTGAAACCCATTTGTAACTCGCTGCCTTTCGGCTCACGAACTGGGCGGCGAGCGCGGTGCCACATTTGTGTGGCTAGATTTCCCGTGGACGCTGGCTAGACCAGATACGTCCGGCGGATGCAAGCCTTTGAAACCCATTTGTAACTCGCTGCCTTTCGGCTCACGAGCTGGGCGGCGAGCGCTGCCACATTTGCGTGGCCAGGTTTCCCGTGGACGCTGGCTAGACCAGATACGTCCGGCGGACGCAAGCCTTTGAAACCCATTTGTAACTCGCTATCTTTCGGCTCACGAGCTGGGCGGCGAGCGCGGTGCAACATTTCTGTGGCCAGGTTTCCCGTGGACGCTGGCTAGACCAGATATGTCCGGCGGACGCAAGCCTCTGAAACCCATTTGTAACTCGCTGCCTTTCGGCTCACGAGCTGGGCGGCGAGCACGGTACCACATTTGTGTGGCCAGGTTTCCCGTGGACGCTGGCTAGACCAGATACGTCCGGCAGACGCAAGCCTTTGAAAACCATTTGTAACTCGCTGCCTTTCGGCTCACGAGCTGGGCGGCGAGTGCTGCCACATTTGCGTGGCCAGGTTTCCCATGGACGCTGGCTAGACCAGATACGTCCGGCGGATGCAAGCCTTTGAAACTCATTTGTAACTCGCTGCCTTTCGGCTCACGAGCTGGGCGGCGAGCGTGGTGCCACATTTGTGTGGCCAGGTTTCCCGTGGACACTAGCTAGACCAGATACGTCCGGTGGACGCAAGCCTTTGAAACCCATTCGTAACTCGCTGCCTTTCGGCTCACGAGCTGGGCGGCGAGCGCGGTACCACATTTGTGTGGCAAGGTTTCCCGTGGACGCTGGCAAGACAAGATACGTCCGACGGACGCAAGCCTTTGAAACCCATTTGTAACTCGCTGCCTTTCGGCTCAGGAGCTGGGCGGCGAGAGCGGTGCCACATTTGTGTGGCCAGGTTTCCCGTGGACTTTGGCTAGACCAGATACGTCCGGCGTACGCAAACCTTTGAAACCCATTTGTAACTCGCTGCATTTCGGCTCACGAGCTGGGCGGCGAGCGCGGTACCACATTTGTGTGGCCAGGTTTCCCGTGGACGCTGGCTAGACAAGATACGTCCGGCGGACGCAAGCCTTTGAAACCCATTTGTAACTCGCTGCCTTTCGGCTCAGGAGCTGGGCGGCGAGCGCGGTGCCACATTTGTGTGGCCAGGTTTCCCGTGGACGCTGGCTAGACCAGATACGTCCGGCGGACGCAAGCCTTTGAAACCCATTTGTAACTCGCTGCCTTTCGGCTCACGAACTGGGCGGCGAGCGCGGTGCCACATTTGTGTGGCTAGATTTCCCGTGGACGCTGGCTAGACCAGATACGTCCGGCGGATGCAAGCCTTTGAAACCCATTTGTAACTCGCTGCCTTTCGGCTCACGAGCTGGGCGGCGAGCGCTGCCACATTTGCGTGGCCAGGTTTCCCGTGGACACTAGCTAGACCAGATACGTCCGGTGGACGCAAGCCTTTGAAACCCATTCGTAACTCGCTGCCTTTCGGCTCACGAGCTGGGCGGCGAGCGCGGTACCACATTTGTGTGGCAAGGTTTCCCGTGGACGCTGGCAAGACAAGATACGTCCGACGGACGCAAGCCTTTGAAACCCATTTGTAACTCCCTGCCTTTCGGCTCAGGAGCTGGGCGGCGAGAGCGGTGCCACATTTGTGTGGCCAGGTTTCCCGTGGACTTTGGCTAGACCAGATACGTCCGGCGTACGCAAACCTTTGAAACCCATTTGTAACTCGCTGCATTTCGGCTCACGAGCTGGGCGGCGAGCGCGGTACCACATTTGTGTGGCCAGGTTTCCCGTGGACGCTGGCTAGACAAGATACGTCCGGCGGACGCAAGCCTTTGAAACCCATTTGTAACTCGCTGCCTTTCGGCTCAGGAGCTGGGCGGCGAGCGCGGTGCCACATTTGTGTGGCCAGGTTTCCCGTGGACGCTGGCTAGACCAGATACGTCCGGCGGACGCAAGCCTTTGAAACCCATTTGTAACTCGCTGCCTTTCGGCTCACGAACTGGGCGGCGAGCGCGGTGCCACATTTGTGTGGCTAGATTTCTCATGGACGCTGGCTAGACCAGATACGTCCGGCGGATGCAAGCCTTTGAAACCCATTTGTAACTCGCTGCCTTTCGGCTCACGAGCTGGGCGGCGAGCGCTGCCACATTTGCGTGGCCAGGTTTCCCGTGGACGCTGGCTAGACCAGATACGTCCGGCGGACGCAAGCCTTTGAAACCCATTTGTAACTCGCTATCTTTCGGCTCACGAGCTGGGCGGCGAGCGCGGTGCCACATTTCTGTGGCCAGGTTTCCCGTGGACGCTGGCTAGACCAGATACGTCCGGCGGACGCAAGCCTTTGAAACCCATTTGTAATTCGCTGCCTTTCGGCTCACGAGCTGGTCGGCAAGCGCGGTACCATATTTGTGTGGCCAGGTTTCCCGTGGACGCTGGCTAGACTAGATACGTGCAGCGGATGCAAGCCTTTGAAACCCATTTGTAACTCGCTGCCTTTCGGCTCACGAGCTGGGCGGCGAGCGCTGCCACATTTGCGTGGCCAGGTTTCCCGTGGACGCTGGCTTGACCAGATACGTCCGCCGGACGCAAGCCTTTGAAACCCATTTGTAACTCGCTGCCTTTCGGCTCACGAGCTGGGCGGCGAGCGTGGTACCACATTTGTGTGGCCAGGTTTCCCGTGGACGCTGGCTAGACCAGATACGTCCGGCAGACGCAAGCCTTTGAAAACCATTTGTAACTCGCTGCCTTTCGGCTCACGAGCTGGGAGGCGAGCGCGGTACCACATTTGTGTGGCCAGGTTTCTCGTGGACGCTGGGTAGACCAGATATGTCCGGCGGACGCAAGCCTTTGAAACCCATTTGTAACTCGCTGCCTTTCGGCTCACGAGCTGGGCGGCGAGCGCGGTACCACATTTGTGTGGCCAGGTTTCCCGTGGACACTGGCTAGACCAGATACGTCCGGCAGACGCAAGCCTTTGAAAACCATTTGTAACTCGCTGCCTTTCGGCTCACGAGCTGGGCGGCGAGCGCGGTGCCACATTTGTGTGGCTAGATTTCCCGTGGACGCTGGCTAGACCAGATACGTCCGGCGGATGCAAGCCTTTGAAACCCATTTGTAACTCGCTGCCTTTCGGCTCACGAGCTGGGCGGCGAGCGCTGCCACATTTGCGTGGCCAGGTTTCCCGTGGACGCTGGCTAGACCAGATACGTCCGGCGGACGCAAGCCTTTGAAACCCATTTGTAACTCGCTATCTTTCGGCTCACGAGCTGGGCGGCGAGCGCGGTGCCACATTTCTGTGGCCAGGTTTCCCGTGGACGCTGGCTAGACCAGATACGTCCGGCGGACGCAAGCCTTTGAAACCCATTTGTAATTCGCTGCCTTTCGGCTCACGAGCTGGTCGGCAAGCGCGGTACCATATTTGTGTGGCCAGGTTTCCCGTGGACGCTGGCTAGACTAGATACGTGCAGCGGATGCAAGCCTTTGAAACCCATTTGTAACTCGCTGCCTTTCGGCTCACGAGCTGGGCGGCGAGCGCTGCCACATTTGCGTGGCCAGGTTTCCCGTGGACGCTGGCTTGACCAGATACGTCCGCCGGACGCAAGCCTTTGAAACCCATTTGTAACTCGCTGCCTTTCGGCTCACGAGCTGGGCGGCGAGCGTGGTACCACATTTGTGTGGCCAGGTTTCCCGTGGACGCTGGCTAGACCAGATACGTCCGGCAGACGCAAGCCTTTGAAAACCATTTGTAACTCGCTGCCTTTCGGCTCACGAGCTGGGAGGCGAGCGCGGTACCTCATTTGTGTGGCCAGGTTTCTCGTGGACGCTGGGTAGACCAGATATGTCCGGCGGACGCAAGCCTTTGAAACCCATTTGTAACTCGCTGCCTTTCGGCTCACGAGCTGGGCGGCGAGCGCGGTACCACATTTGTGGGGCCAGGTTTCCCGTGGACGCTGGCTAGACCAGATACGTCCGGCAGACGCAAGCCTTTGAAAACCATTTGTAACTCGCTGCCTTTCGGCTCACGAGCTGGGCGGCGAGTGCTGCCACATTTGCGTGGCCAGGTTTCCCGTGGACGCTGGCTAGACCAGATACGTCCGGCGGATGCAAGCCTTTGAAACTCATTTGTAACTCGCTGCCTTTCGGCTCACGAGCTGGGCGGCGAGCGTGGTGCCACATTTGTTTGGCCAGGTTTCCCGTGGACGCTAGCTAGACCAGATACGTCCGGTGGACGCAAGCCTTTGAAACCCATTTGTAACTCGCTGCCTTTCGGCTCACGAGCTGGGCGGCGAGCGCGATACCACATTTGTGTGGCAAGGTTTCCCGTAGACGCTGGCTAGACAAGATACGTCCGACGGACGCAAGCCTTTGAAACCCATTTGTAACTCGCTGCCTTTCAGCTCAGGAGCTGGGCGGCGAGCGCGGTGCCACATTTGTGTGGCCAGGTTTCCCGTGGACGCTGGCTAGACCAGAAACGTCCGGCGTACGCAAGCCTTTGAAACCCATTTGTAACTTGCTGCCTTTTGGTTTACGAGCTGGGCGGCGAGTGTGGTGCCACATTTGTGTGGCCAGGTTTCCCGTGGACGCTGGCTAGACCAGATACGTCCGGCGGATGCAAGCCTTTGAAACCCATTTGTAACTCGATGCCTTTCGGCTCGTGAGCCGGGCGGCGAGCGCGGTGCCACATTTGTGTGGCCTGGTTTCCCGTGGACGGTGGCTAGACCAGATACGTCCGGCGAACGCAAGCCTTTGAAACCCATTTGTAACTCGCTGCCTTTCGGCTCACGAGCTGGGCGGCGAGCACGGTGCCGAATTTGTGTGGCCAGGTTTCCCGTGGACATTGGCTAGACAAGATATGCTCGGCGGACGCAAGCCTTTGAAACCCATTTGTAACTCGCTGCCTTTCGGCTCACGAGCTGGGCGGCGAGCGCTGCCACATTTGCGTGGCCAGGTTTCCCGTGGACGCTGGCTAGACCAGATACGTCCGCCGGACGCAAGCCTTTGAAACCCATTTGTAACTCGCTGCCTTTCGGCTCACGAGCTGGGCGGCGAGAGCGGTACCACATTTGTGTGGCCAGGTTTCCCGTGGACGCTGGCTAGACCAGATACGTCCGGCAGACGCAAGCCTTTGAAAACCATTTGTAACTCGCTGCCTTTCGGCTCATGAGCTGGGCGGCGAGCGCGGTACCACATTTGTGTGGCCAGGTTTCCCGTGGACGCTGGGTAGACCAGATATGTCCGGCGGACGCAAGCCTTTGAAACCCATTTGTAACTCGCTGCCTTTCGGATCGCGAGCTGGGCGGCGAGCGCGGTACCACATTTGTGTGGCCAGGTTTGCCGTGGACGCTGGCTAGACCAGATACGTCCGGCGGATGCAAGCCTTTGAAACCCATTTGTAACTCGCTGCCTTTCGGCTCACGAGCTGGGCGGCGAGCGCTGCCACATTTGCGTGGCCAGGTTTCCCGTGGACGCTGGCTAGACCAGATACGTCCGGCGGACGCAAGCCTTTGAAACCCATTTGTAACTCGCTATCTTTCGGCTCACGAGCTGGGCGGCGAGCGCGGTGCCACATTTCTGTGGCCAGGTTTCCCGTGGACGCTGGCTAGACCAGATACGTCCGGCGGACGCAAGCCTTTGAAACCCATTTGTAATTCGCTGCCTTTCGGCTCACGAGCTGGTCGGCAAGCGCGGTACCATATTTGTGTGGCCAGGTTTCCCGTGGACGCTGGCTAGACTAGATACGTGCAGCGGATGCAAGCCTTTGAAAACCATTTGTAACTCGCTGCCTTTCGGCTCACGAGCTGGGCGGCGAGCGCTGCCACATTTGCGTGGCCAGGTTTCCCGTGGACGCTGGCTTGACCAGATACGTCCGCCGGACGCAAGCCTTTGAAACCCATTTGTAACTCGCTGCCTTTCGGCTCACGAGCTGGGCGGCGAGCGTGGTACCACATTTGTGTGGCCAGGTTTCCCGTGGACGCTGGCTAGACCAGATACGTCCGGCAGACGCAAGCCTTTGAAAACCATTTGTAACTCGCTGCCTTTCGGCTCACGAGCTGGGAGGCGAGCGCGGTACCACATTTGTGTGGCCAGGTTTCCCGTGGACGCTGGGTAGACCAGATATGTCCGGCGGACGCAAGCCTTTGAAACCCATTTGTAACTCGCTGCCTTTCGGCTCACGAGCTGGGCGGCGAGCGCGGTACCACATTTGTGTGGCCAGGTTTCCCGTGGACGCTGGCTAGACCAGATACGTCCGGCAGACGCAAGCCTTTGAAAACCATTTGTAACTCGCTGCCTTTCGACTCACGAGCTGGGCGGCGAGTGCTGCCACATTTGCGTGGCCAGGTTTCCCGTGGACGCTGGCTAGACCAGATACGTCCGGCGGATGCAAGCCTTTGAAACTCATTTGTAACTCGCTGCCTTTCGGCTCACGAGCTGGGCGGCGAGCGTGGTGCCACATTTTTGTGGCCAGGTTTCCCGTGGACGCTAGCTAGACCAGATACGTACGGTGGACGCAAGCCTTTGAAACCCATTTGTAACTCGCTGCCTTTCGGCTCACGAGCTGGGCGGCGAGCGCGATACCACATTTGTGTGGCAAGGTTTCCCGTAGACGCTGGCTAGACAAGATACGTCCGACGGACGCAAGCCTTTGAAACCCATTTGTAACTCGCTGCCTTTCAGCTCAGGAGCTGGCCGGCGAGCGCGGTGCCACATTTGTGTGGCCAGGTTTCCCGTGGACGCTGGCTAGACCAGAAACGTCCGGCGTACGCAAGCCTTTGAAACCCATTTGTAACTCGCTGCATTTCGGCTCACGAGCTGGGCGGCGAGCGCGGTACCACATTTGTGTGGCCATGTTTCCCGTGGACGCTGGCTAGACCAGATACGTCCGGTGGACGCAAGCCTTTGAAACCCATTTGTAACTTGCTGCCTTTTGGCTCACGAGCTGGGCGGCGAGTGTGGTGCCACATTTGTGTGGCCAGGTTTCCCGTGGACGCTGGCTAGACCAGATACGTCCGGCGGATGCAAGCCTTTGAAACCCATTTGTAACTCGATGCCTTTCGGCTCGTGAGCCGGGCGGCGAGCGCGGTGCCACATTTGTGTGGCCTGGTTTCCCGTGGACAGTGGCTAGACCAGATACGTCCGGCGAACGCAAGCCTTTGAAACCCATTTGTAACTCGCTGCCTTTCGGCTCACGAGCTGGGCGGCGAGCACGGTGCCGAATTTGTGTGGCCAGGTTTCCCGTGGACATTGGCTAGACCAGATATGCTCGGCGGACGCAAGCCTTTGAAACCCATTTGTAACTCGCTGCCTTTCGGCTCACGAGCTGGGCGGCGAGCGCTGCCACATTTGCGTGGCCAGGTTTCCCGTGGACGCTCGCTAGACCAGATACGTCCGCCGGACGCAAGCCTTTGAAACCCATTTGTAACTCGCTGCCTTTCGGCTCACGAGCTGGGCGGCGAGAGCGGTACCACATTTGTGTGGCCAGGTTTCCCGTGGACGCTGGCTAGACCAGATACGTCCGGCAGACGCAAGCCTTTGAAAACCATTTGTAACTCGCTGCCTTTCGGCTCATGAGCTGGGCGGCGAGCGCGGTACCACATTTGTGTGGCCAGGTTTCCCGTGGACGCTGGGTAGACCAGATATGTCCGGCGGACGCAAGCCTTTGAAACCCATTTGTAACTCGCTGCCTTTCGGATCACGAGCTGGGCGGCGAGCGCGGTACCACATTTGTGTGGCCAGGTTTCCCGTGGACGCTGGCTAGACCAGATACGTCCGGCAGACGCAAGCCTTTGAAAACCATTTGTAACTCGCTGCCTTTCGGCACACGAGCTGGGCGGCGAGTGCTGCCACATTTGCATGGCCAGGTTTCCCGTGGACGCTGGCTAGACCAGATACGTCCGGCTGATGCAAGCCTTTGAAACTCATTTGTAACTCGCTGCCTTTCGGCTCACGAGCTGGGCGGCAAGCGTGGTGCCACATTTGTGTGGCCAGGTTTCCCGTGGACGCTAGCTAGACCAGATACGTCCGGTGGACGCAAGCCTTTGAAACCCATTTGTAACTCGCTGCCTTTCGGCTCACGAGCTGGGCGGCGAGCGCGGTACCACATTTGTGTGGCCAGGTTTCCCTTGGACGCTGGCTAGACCAGATACGTCCGGTGGACGCAAGCCTTTGAAACCCATTTGTAACTCGCTGCCTTTTGGCTCACGAGCTGGGCGGCGAGCGTGGTGCCACATTTGTGTGGCCAGGTTTCCCGTGGACGCTGGCTAGACCAGATACGTCCGGCGGACGCAAGCCTTTGAAACCCATTTGTAACTCGCTGCCTTTCGGCTCACGAGCTGGGCGGCGAGCGCGGTGCCACATTTGTGTGGCTAGATTTCCCGTGGACGCTGGCTAGACCAGATACGTCCGGCGGATGCAAGCCTTTGAAACCCATTTGTAACTCGCTGCCTTTCGGCTCACGAGCTGGGCAGCGAGCGCTGCCACATTTGCGTGGCCAGGTTTCCCGTGGACGCTGGCTAGACCAGATACGTCCGGCGGACGCAAGCCTTTGAAACCCATTTCTAACTCGCTGCCTTTTAGCTCACGAGCTGGGCGGCGAGCGCGGTGCCACATTTGTGTGGCCAGGTTTCCCGTGGACGCTGGCTAGACCAGATACGTCCGGCGGACGCAAGCCTTTGAAACCCATTTGTAATTCGCTGCCTTTCGGCTCACGAGCTGGACGGCGAGCGCGGTACCATATTTGTGTGGCCAGGTTTCCCGTGGACGCTGGCTAGACCAGATACGTGCGGCGGATGCAAGCCTTTGAAACCCATTCGTAACTCGCTGCCTTTCGGCTCACGAGCTGGGCGGCGAGCGCTGCCACATTTGCGTGGCCAGGTTTCCCGTGGACGCTGGCTAGACCAGATACGTCCGCCGGACGCAAGCCTTTGAAAACCATTTGTAACTCGCTGCCTTTCGGCTCATGAGCTGGGCGGCGAGCGCGGTACCACATTTGTGTGGCCAGGTTTCCCGTGGACGCTGGCTAGACCAGATACGTCCGGCAGACGCAAGCCTTTGAAAACCATTTGTAACTCGCTGCCTTTCGGCTCACGAGCTGGGAGGCGAGCGCGGTACCACATTTGTGTGGCCAGGTTTCCCGTGGACGCTGGGTAGACCAGATATGTCCGGCGGACGCAAGCCTTTGAAACCCATTTGTAACTCGCTGCCTTTCGGCTCACGAGCTGGGCGGCGAGCGCGGTACCACATTTGTGTGGCCAGGTTTCCCGTGGACGCTGGCTAGACCAGATACGTCCGGCAGACGCAAGCCTTTGAAAACCATTTGTAACTCGCTGCCTTTCGGCTCACGAGCTGGGCGGCGAGCGCTGCCACATTTGCGTGGCCAGGTTTCCCGTGGACGCTGGCTTGACCAGATACGTCCGCCGGACGCAAGCCTTTGAAACCCATTTGTAACTCGCTGCCTTTCGGCTCACGAGCTGGGCGGCGAGCGTGGTACCACATTTGTGTGGCCAGGTTTCCCGTGAACGCTGGCTAGACCAGATACGTCCGGCAGACGCAAGCCTTTGAAAACCATTTGTAACTCGCTGCCTTTCGGCTCACGAGCTGGGAGGCGAGCGCGGTACCACATTTGTGTGGCCAGGTTTCCCGTGGACGCTGGGTAGACCAGATATGTCCGGCGGACGCAAGCCTTTGAAACCCATTTGTAACTCGCTGCCTTTCGGCTCACGAGCTGGGCGGCGAGCGCGGTACCACATTTGTGTGGCCAGGTTTCCCGTGGACGCTGGCTAGACTAGATACGTCCGGCAGACGCAAGCCTTTGAAAACCATTTGTAACTCGCTGCCTTTCGGCTCACGAGCTGGGCGGCGAGTGCTGCCACATTTGCGTGGCCAGGTTTCCCGTGGACGCTGGCTAGACCAGATACGTCCGGCGGATGCAAGCCTTTGAAACTCATTTGTAACTCGCTGCCTTTCGGCTCACGAGCTGGGCGGCGAGCGTGGTGCCACATTTTTGTGGCCAGGTTTCCCGTGGACGCTAGCTAGACCAGATACGTACGGTGGACGCAAGCCTTTGAAACCCATTTGTAACTCGCTGCCTTTCGGCTCACGAGCTGGGCGGCGAGCGCGATACCACATTTGTGTGGCAAGGTTTCCCGTAGACGCTGGCTAGACAAGATACGTCTGACGGACGCAAGCCTTTGAAACCCATTTGTAACTCGCTGCCTTTCAGCTCAGGAGCTGGCCGGCGAGCGCGGTGCCACATTTGTGTGGCCAGGTTTCCCGTGGACGCTGGCTAGACCAGAAACGTCCGGCGTACGCAAGCCTTTGAAACCCATTTGTAACTCGCTGCATTTCGGCTCACGAGCTGGGCGGCGAGCGCGGTACCACATTTGTGTGGCCATGTTTCCCGTGGACGCTGGCTAGACCAGATACGTCCGGTGGACGCAAGCCTTTGAAACCCATTTGTAACTTGCTGCCTTTTGGCTCACGAGCTGGGCGGCGAGTGTGGTGCCACATTTGTGTGGCCAGGTTTCCCGTGGACGCTGGCTAGACCAGATACGTCCGGCGGATGCAAGCCTTTGAAACCCATTTGTAACTCGATGCCTTTCGGCTCGTGAGCCGGGCGGCGAGCGCGGTGCCACATTTGTGTGGCCTGGTTTCCCGTGGACAGTGGCTAGACCAGATACGTCCGGCGAACGCAAGCCTTTGAAACCCATTTGTAACTCGCTGCCTTTCGGCTCACGAGCTGGGCGGCGAGCACGGTGCCGAATTTGTGTGGCCAGGTTTCCCGTGGACATTGGCTAGACCAGATATGCTCGGCGGACGCAAGCCTTTGAAACCCATTTGTAACTCGCTGCCTTTCGGCTCACGAGCTGGGCGGCGAGCGCTGCCACATTTGCGTGGCCAGGTTTCCCGTGGACGCTCGCTAGACCAGATACGTCCGCCGGACGCAAGCCTTTGAAACCCATTTGTAACTCGCTGCCTTTCGGCTCACGAGCTGGGCGGCGAGAGCGGTACCACATTTGTGTGGCCAGGTTTCCCGTGGACGCTGGCTAGACCAGATACGTCCGGCAGACGCAAGCCTTTGAAAACCATTTGTAACTCGCTGCCTTTCGGCTCATGAGCTGGGCGGCGAGCGCGGTACCACATTTGTGTGGCCAGGTTTCCCGTGGACGCTGGGTAGACCAGATATGTCCGGCGGACGCAAGCCTTTGAAACCCATTTGTAACTCGCTGCCTTTCGGATCACGAGCTGGGCGGCGAGCGCGGTACCACATTTGTGTGGCCAGGTTTCCCGTGGACGCTGGCTAGACCAGATACGTCCGGCAGACGCAAGCCTTTGAAAACCATTTGTAACTCGCTGCCTTTCGGCACACGAGCTGGGCGGCGAGTGCTGCCACATTTGCATGGCCAGGTTTCCCGTGGACGCTGGCTAGACCAGATACGTCCGGCTGATGCAAGCCTTTGAAACTCATTTGTAACTCGCTGCCTTTCGGCTCACGAGCTGGGCGGCAAGCGTGGTGCCACATTTGTGTGGCCAGGTTTCCCGTGGACGCTAGCTAGACCAGATACGTCCGGTGGACGCAAGCCTTTGAAACCCATTTGTAACTCGCTGCCTTTCGGCTCACGAGCTGGGCGGCGAGCGCGGTACCACATTTGTGTGGCCAGGTTTCCCTTGGACGCTGGCTAGACCAGATACGTCCGGTGGACGCAAGCCTTTGAAACCCATTTGTAACTCGCTGCCTTTTGGCTCACGAGCTGGGCGGCGAGCGTGGTGCCACATTTGTGTGGCCAGGTTTCCCGTGGACGCTGGCTAGACCAGATACGTCCGGCGGACGCAAGCCTTTGAAACCCATTTGTAACTCGCTGCCTTTCGGCTCACGAGCTGGGCGGCGAGCGCGGTGCCACATTTGTGTGGCTAGATTTCCCGTGGACGCTGGCTAGACCAGATACGTCCGGCGGATGCAAGCCTTTGAAACCCATTTGTAACTCGCTGCCTTTCGGCTCACGAGCTGGGCAGCGAGCGCTGCCACATTTGCGTGGCCAGGTTTCCCGTGGACGCTGGCTAGACCAGATACGTCCGGCGGACGCAAGCCTTTGAAACCCATTTCTAACTCGCTGCCTTTTAGCTCACGAGCTGGGCGGCGAGCGCGGTGCCACATTTGTGTGGCCAGGTTTCCCGTGGACGCTGGCTAGACCAGATACGTCCGGCGGACGCAAGCCTTTGAAACCCATTTGTAATTCGCTGCCTTTCGGCTCACGAGCTGGACGGCGAGCGCGGTACCATATTTGTGTGGCCAGGTTTCCCGTGGACGCTGGCTAGACCAGATACGTGCGGCGGATGCAAGCCTTTGAAACCCATTCGTAACTCGCTGCCTTTCGGCTCACGAGCTGGGCGGCGAGCGCTGCCACATTTGCGTGGCCAGGTTTCCCGTGGACGCTGGCTAGACCAGATACGTCCGCCGGACGCAAGCCTTTGAAAACCATTTGTAACTCGCTGCCTTTCGGCTCATGAGCTGGGCGGCGAGCGCGGTACCACATTTGTGTGGCCAGGTTTCCCGTGGACGCTGGCTAGACCAGATACGTCCGGCAGACGCAAGCCTTTGAAAACCATTTGTAACTCGCTGCCTTTCGGCTCATGAGCTGGGCGGCGAGCACGGTACCACATTTGTGTGGCCAGGTTTCCCGTGGACGCTGGGTAGACCAGATATGTCCGGCGGACGCAAGCCTTTGAAGCCCATTTGTAACTCGCTGCCTTTCGGATCACGAGCTGGGCGGCGAGCGCGGTACCACATTTGTGTGGCCAGGTTTGCCGTGGACGCTGGCTAGACCAGATACGTCCGGCGGATGCAAGCCTTTGAAACCCATTTGTAACTCGCTGCCTTTCGGCTCACGAGCTGGGCGGCGAGCGCTGCCACATTTGCGTGGCCAGGTTTCCCGTGGACGCTGGCTAGACCAGATACGTCCGGCGGACGCAAGCCTTTGAAACCCATTTGTAACTCGCTATCTTTCGGCTCACGAGCTGGGCGGCGAGCGCGGTGCCACATTTCTGTGGCCAGGTTTCCCGTGGACGCTGGCTAGACCAGATACGTCCGGCGGACGCAAGCCTTTGAAACCCATTTGTAATTGGCTGCCTTTCGGCTCACGAGCTGGTCGGCAAGCGCGGTACCATATTTGTGTGGCCAGGTTTCCCGTGGACGCTGGCTAGACTAGATACGTGCAGCGGATGCAAGCCTTTGAAACCCATTTGTAACTCGCTGCCTTTCGGCTCACGAGCTGGGCGGCGAGCGCTGCCACATTTGCGTGGCCAGGTTTCCCGTGGACGCTGGCTTGACCAGATACGTCCGCCGGACGCAAGCCTTTGAAACCCATTTGTAACTCGCTGCCTTTCGGCTCACGAGCTGGGCGGCGAGCGTGGTACCACATTTGTGTGGCCAGGTTTCCCGTGGACGCTGGCTAGACCAGATACGTCCGGCAGACGCAAGCCTTTGAAAACCATTTGTAACTCGCTGCCTTTCGGCTCACGAGCTGGGAGGCGAGCGCGGTACCACATTTGTGTGGCCAGGTTTCCCGTGGACGCTGGGTAGACCAGATATGTCCGGCGGACGCAAGCCTTTGAAACCCATTTGTAACTCGCTGCCTTTCGGCTCACGAGCTGGGCGGCGAGCGCGGTACCACATTTGTGTGGCCAGGTTTCCCGTGGACGCTGGCTAGACCAGATACGTCCGGCAGACGCAAGCCTTTGAAAACCATTTGTAACTCGCTGCCTTTCGGCTCACGAGCTGGGCGGCGAGTGCTGCCACATTTGCGTGGCCAGGTTTCCCGTGGACGCTGGCTAGACCAGATACGTCCGGCGGATGCAAGCCTTTGAAACTCATTTGTAACTCGCTGCCTTTCGGCTCACGAGCTGGGCGGCGAGCGTGGTGCCACATTTGTGTGGCCAGGTTTCCCGTGGACGCTAGCTAGACCAGATACGTCCGGTGGACGCAAGCCTTTGAAACCCATTTGTAACTCGCTGCCTTTCGGCTCACGAGCTGGGCGGCGAGCGCGATACCACATTTGTGTGGCAAGGTTTCCCGTAGACGCTGGCTAGAGAAGATACGTCCGACGGACGCAAGCCTTTGAAACCCATTTGTAACTCGCTGCCTTTCAGCTCAGGAGCTGGGCGGCGAGCGCGGTGCCACATTTGTGTGGCCAGGTTTCCCGTGGACGCTGGCTAGACCAGAAACGTCCGGCGTACGCAAGCCTTTGAAACCCATTTGTAACTCGCTCCATTTCGGCTCACGAGCTGGGCGGCGAGCGCGGTACCACATTTGTGTGGCCATGTTTCCCGTGGACGCTAGCTAGACCAGATACGTCCGGTGGACGCAAGCCTTTGAAACCCATTTGTAACTTGCTGCCTTTTGGCTCACGAGCTGGGCGGCGAGTGTGGTGCCACATTTGTGTGGCCAGGTTTCCCGTGGACGCTGGCTAGACCAGATACGTCCGGCGGATGCAAGCCTTTGAAACCCATTTGTAACTCGATGCCTTTCGGCTCGTGAGCCGGGCGGCGAGCGCGGTGCCACATTTGTGTGGCCTGGTTTCCCGTGGACAGTGGCTAGACCAGATACGTCCGGCGAACGCAAGCCTTTGAAACCCATTTGTAACTCGCTGCCTTTCGGCTCACGAGCTGGGCGGCGAGCACGGTGCCGAATTTGTGTGGCCACGTTTCCCGTGGACATTGGCTAGACCAGATATGCTCGGCGGACGCAAGCCTTTGAAACCCATTTGTAACTCGCTGCCTTTCGGCTCACGAGCTGGGCGGCGAGCGCTGCCACATTTGCGTGGCCAGGTTTCCCGTGGACGCTGGCTAGACCAGATACGTCCGCCGGACGCAAGCCTTTGAAACCCATTTGTAACTCGCTGCCTTTCGGCTCACGAGCTGGGCGGCGAGAGCGGTACCACATTTGTGTGGCCAGGTTTCCCGTGGACGCTGGCTAGACCAGATACGTCCGGCAGACGCAAGCCTTTGAAAACCATTTGTAACTCGCTGCCTTTCGGCTCATGAGCTGGGCGGCGAGCGCGGTACCACATTTGTGTGGCCAGGTTTCCCGTGGACGCTGGGTAGACCAGATATGTCCGGCGGACGCAAGCCTTTGAAACCCATTTGTAACTCGCTGCCTTTCGGATCACGAGCTGGGCGGCGAGCGCGGTACCACATTTGTGTGGCCAGGTTTCCCGTGGACGCTGGCTAGACCAGATACGTCCGGCAGACGCAAGCCTTTGAAAACCATTTGTAACTCGCTGCCTTTCGGCACACGAGCTGGGCGGCGAGTGCTGCCACATTTGCATGGCCAGGTTTCCCGTGGACGCTGGCTAGACCAGATACGTCCGGCTGATGCAAGCCTTTGAAACTCATTTGTAACTCGCTGCCTTTCGGCTCACGAGCTGGGCGGCAAGCGTGGTGCCACATTTGTGTGGCCAGGTTTCCCGTGGACGCTAGCTAGACCAGATACGTCCGGTGGACGCAAGCCTTTGAAACCCATTTGTAACTCGCTGCCTTTCGGCTCACGAGCTGGGCGGCGAGCGCGGTACCACATTTGTGTGGCCAGGTTTCCCTTGGACGCTGGCTAGACCAGATACGTCCGGTGGACGCAAGCCTTTGAAACCCATTTGTAACTCGCTGCCTTTTGGCTCACGAGCTGGGCGGCGAGCGTGGTGCCACATTTGTGTGGCCAGGTTTCCCGTGGACGCTGGCTAGACCAGATACGTCCGGCGGACGCAAGCCTTTGAAACCCATTTGTAACTCGCTGCCTTTCGGCTCACGAGCTGGGCGGCGAGCGCGGTGCCACATTTGTGTGGCTAGATTTCCCGTGGACGCTGGCTAGACCAGATACGTCCGGCGGATGCAAGCCTTTGAAACCCATTTGTAACTCGCTGCCTTTCGGCTCACGAGCTGGGCGGCGAGCGCTGCCACATTTGCGTGGCCAGGTTTCCCGTGGACGCTGGCTAGACCAGATACGTCCGGCGGACGCAAGCCTTTGAAACCCATTTCTAACTCGCTGCCTTTTAGCTCACGAGCTGGGCGGCGAGCGCGGTGCCACATTTGTGTGGCCAGGTTTCCCGTGGACGCTGGCTAGACCAGATACGTCCGGCGGACGCAAGCCTTTGAAACCCATTTGTAATTCGCTGCCTTTCGGCTCACGAGCTGGATGGCGAGCGCGGTACCATATTTGTGTGGCCAGGTTTCCCGTGGACGCTGGCTAGACCAGATACGTGCGGCGGATGCAAGCCTTTGAAACCCATTCGTAACTCGCTGCCTTTCGGCTCACGAGCTGGGCGGCGAGCGCTGCCACATTTGCGTGGCCAGGTTTCCCGTGGACGCTGGCTAGACCAGATACGTCCGCCGGACGCAAGCCTTTGAAAACCATTTGTAACTCGCTGCCTTTCGGCTCATGAGCTGGGCGGCGAGCGCGGTACCACATTTGTGTGGCCAGGTTTCCCGTGGACGCTGGGTAGACCAGATATGTCCGGCGGACGCAAGCCTTTGAAACCCATTTGTAACTCGCTGCCTTTCGGCTCACGAGCTGGGCGGCGAGCGCGGTACCACATTTGTGTGGCCAGGTTTCCCGTGGACGCTGGCTAGACCAGATACGTCCGGCAGACGCAAGCCTTTGAAAACCATTTGTAACTCGCTGCCTTTCGGCTCACGAGCTGGGCGGCGAGTGCTGCCACATTTGCGTGGCCAGGTTTCCCGTGGACGCTGGCTAGACCAGATACGTCCGGCGGATGCAAGCCTTTGAAACTCATTTGTAACTCGCTGCCTTTCGGCTCACGAGCTGGGCGGCGAGCGTGGTGCCACATTTGTGTGGCCAGGTTTCCCGTGGACGCTAGCTAGACCAGATACGTCCGGTGGACGCAAGCCTTTGAAACCCATTTGTAACTCGCTGCCTTTCGGCTCACGAGCTGGGCGGCGAGCGCGATACCACATTTGTGTGGCAAGGTTTCCCGTAGACGCTGGCTAGACAAGATACGTCCGACGGACGCAAGCCTTTGAAACCCATTTGTAACTCGCTGCCTTTCAGCTCAGGAGCTGGGCGGCGAGCGCAGTGCCACATTTGTGTGGCCAGGTTTCCCGTGGACGCTGGCTAGACCAGAAACGTCCGGCGTACGCAAGCCTTTGAAACCCATTTGTAACTCGCTGCATTTCGGCTCACGAGCTGGGCGGCGAGCGCGGTACCACATTTGTGTGGCCAGGTTTCCCGTGGACGCTGGCTAGACCAGATACGTCTGGTGGACGCAAGCCTTTGAAACCCATTTGTAACTTGCTGCCTTTTGGCTCACGAGCTGGGCGGAGAGTGTGGTGCCACATTTGTGTGGCCAGGTTTCCCGTGGACGCTGGCTAGACCAGATACGTCCGGCGGATGCAAGCCTTTGAAACCCATTTGTAACTCGATGCCTTTCGGCACACGAGCTGGGCGGTGAGTGCTGCCACATTTGCATGGCCAGGTTTCCCGTGGACGCTGGCTAGACCAGATACGTCCGGCTGATGCAAGCCTTTGAAACTCATTTGTAACTCGCTGCCTTTCGGCTCACGACCTGGGCGGCGAGCGTGGTGCCACATTTGTGTGGCCAGGTTTCCCGTGGACGCTAGCTAGACCAGATACGTCCGGTGGACGCAAGCCTTTGAAACCCCTTTGTAACTCGCTGCCTTTCGGCTCACGAGCTGGGCGGCGAGCGCGGTACCACATTTGTGTGGCCAGGTTTCCCTTGGACGCTGGCTAGACCAGATACGTCCGGTGGACGCAAGCCTTTGAAACCCATTTGTAACTCGCTGCCTTTTGGCTCACGAGCTGGGCGGCGAGCGTGGTGCCACATTTGTGTGGCCAGGTTTCCCGTGGACGCTGGGTAGACCAGATATGTCCGGCGGACGCAAGCCTTTGAAAGCCATTTGTAACTCGCTGCCTTTCGGATCACGAGCTGGGCGGCGAGCGCGGTACCACATTTGTGTGGCCAGGTTTCCCGTGGACGCTGGCTAGACCAGATACGTCCGGCAGACGCAAGCCTTTGAAAACCATTTGTAACTCGCTGCCTTTCGGCTCACGAGCTGGGCGGCGAGTGCGGTACCACATTTGTATGGCCAGGTTTCCCGTGGACGCTGGCTAGACCAGATATGTCCGGCGGACGCAAGCCTCTGAAACCCATTTGTAACTCGCTGCCTTTCGGCTCACGAGCTGGGCGGCGAGCACGGTACCACATTTGTGTGGCCAGGTTTCCCGTGGATGCTGGCTAGACCAGATACGTCCGGTGGACGCAAGCCTTTGAAACCCATTTGTAACTCGCTGCCTTTCGGCTCACGAGCTGGGCGGCGAGCGCGGTACCACATTTGTGTGGCCAGGTTTCCCGTGGACGCTGGCTAGACCAGATACGTCCGGCAGACGCAAGCCTTTGAAAACCATTTGTAACTCGCTGCCTTTCGGCTCACGAGCTGGGCGGCGAGTGCTGCCACATTTGCGTGGCCAGGTTTCCCGTGGACGCTGGCTAGACCAGATACGTCCGGCGGATGCAAGCCTTTGAAACTCATTTGTAACTCGCTGCCTTTCGGCTCACGAGCTGGGCGGCGAGCGTGGTGCCACATTTGTGTGGCCAGGTTTCCCGTGGACGCTAGCTAGACCAGATACGTCCGGTGGATGCAAGCCTTTGAAACCCATTTGTAACTCGCTGCCTTTCGGCTCACGAGCTGGGCGGCGAGCGCGATACCACATTTGTGTGGCAAGGTTTCCCGTAGACGCTGGCTAGAGAAGATACGTCCGACGGACGCAAGCCTTTGAAACCCATTTGTAACTCGCTGCCTTTCAGCTCAGGAGCTGGGCGGCGAGCGCGGTGCCACATTTGTGTGGCCAGGTTTCCCGTGGACGCTGGCTAGACCAGAAACGTCCGGCGTACGCAAGCCTTTGAAACCCATTTGTAACTCGCTGCATTTCGGCTCACGAGCTGGGCGGCGAGCGCGGTACCACATTTGTGTGGCCATGTTTCCCGTGGACGCTGGCTAGACCAGATACGTCCGGTGGACGCAAGCCTTTGAAACCCATTTGTAACTTGCTGCCTTTTGGCTCACGAGCTGGGCGGCGAGTGTGGTGCCACATTTGTGTGGCCAGGTTTCCCGTGGACGCTGGCTAGACCAGATACGTCCGGCGGATGCAAGCCTTTGAAACCCATTTGTAACTCGATGCCTTTCGGCTCGTGAGCCGGGCGGCGAGCGCGGTGCCACATTTGTGTGGCCTGGTTTCCCGTGGACAGTGGCTAGACCAGATACGTCCGGCGAACGCAAGCCTTTGAAACCCATTTGTAACTCGCTGCCTTTCGGCTCACGAGCTGGGCGGCGAGCACGGTGCCGAATTTGTGTGGCCAGGTTTCCCGTGGACATTGGCT
This sequence comes from Urtica dioica subsp. dioica, assembly GCF_054948205.1. Lineage (NCBI taxonomy): Eukaryota > Viridiplantae > Streptophyta > Magnoliopsida > Rosales > Urticaceae > Urtica > Urtica dioica. The sequence continues at coordinate 30,433,539 of NC_142756.1, read as the reverse complement.
AGACCAGATATGCTCGGCGGACGCAAGCCTTTGAAACCCATTTGTAACTCGCTGCCTTTCGGCTCACGAGCTGGGCGGCGAGCGCTGCCACATTTGCGTGGCCAGGTTTCCCGTGGACGCTGGCTAGACCAGATACGTCCGCCGGACGCAAGCCTTTGAAACCCATTTGTAACTCGCTGCCTTTCGGCTCACGAGCTGGGCGGCGAGAGCGGTACCACATTTGTGTGGCCAGGTTTCCCGTGGACGCTGGCTAGACCAGATACGTCCGGCAGACGCAAGCCTTTGAAAACCATTTGTAACTCGCTGCCTTTCGGCTCATGAGCTGGGCGGCGAGCGCGGTACCACATTTGTGTGGCCAGGTTTCCCGTGGACGCTGGGTAGACCAGATATGTCCGGCGGACGCAAGCCTTTGAAACCCATTTGTAACTCGCTGCCTTTCGGATCACGAGCTGGGCGGCGAGCGCGGTACCACATTTGTGTGGCCAGGTTTCCCGTGGACGCTGGCTAGACCAGATACGTCCGGCAGACGCAAGCCTTTGAAAACCATTTGTAACTCGCTGCCTTTCGGCACACGAGCTGGGCGGCGAGTGCTGCCACATTTGCATGGCCAGGTTTCCCGTGGACGCTGGCTAGACCAGATACGTCCGGCTGATGCAAGCCTTTGAAACTCATTTGTAACTCGCTGCCTTTCGGCTCACGAGCTGGGCGGCAAGCGTGGTGCCACATTTGTGTGGCCAGGTTTCCCGTGGACGCTAGCTAGACCAGATACGTCCGGTGGACGCAAGCCTTTGAAACCCATTTGTAACTCGCTGCCTTTCGGCTCACGAGCTGGGCGGCGAGCGCGGTACCACATTTGTGTGGCCAGGTTTCCCTTGGACGCTGGCTAGACCAGATACGTCCGGTGGACGCAAGCCTTTGAAACCCATTTGTAACTCGCTGCCTTTTGGCTCACGAGCTGGGCGGCGAGCGTGGTGCCACATTTGTGTGGCCAGGTTTCCCGTGGACGCTGGCTAGACCAGATACGTCCGGCGGACGCAAGCCTTTGAAACCCATTTGTAACTCGCTGCCTTTCGGCTCACGAGCTGGGCGGCGAGCGCGGTGCCACATTTGTGTGGCTAGATTTCCCGTGGACGCTGGCTAGACCAGATACGTCCGGCGGATGCAAGCCTTTGAAACCCATTTGTAACTCGCTGCCTTTCGGCTCACGAGCTGGGCGGCGAGCGCTGCCACATTTGCGTGGCCAGGTTTCCCGTGGACGCTGGCTAGACCAGATACGTCCGGCGGACGCAAGCCTTTGAAACCCATTTCTAACTCGCTGCCTTTTAGCTCACGAGCTGGGCGGCGAGCGCGGTGCCACATTTGTGTGGCCAGGTTTCCCGTGGACGCTGGCTAGACCAGATACGTCCGGCGGACGCAAGCCTTTGAAACCCATTTGTAATTCGCTGCCTTTCGGCTCACGAGCTGGACGGCGAGCGCGGTACCATATTTGTGTGGCCAGGTTTCCCGTGGACGCTGGCTAGACCAGATACGTGCGGCGGATGCAAGCCTTTGAAACCCATTCGTAACTCGCTGCCTTTCGGCTCACGAGCTGGGCGGCGAGCGCGGTACCACATTTGTGTGGCCAGGTTTCCCGTGGACGCTGGGTAGACCAGATATGTCCGGCGGACGCAAGCCTTTGAAACCCATTTGTAACTCGCTGCCTTTCGGCTCACGAGCTGGGCGGCGAGAGCGGTACCACATTTGTGTGGCCAGGTTTCCCGTGGACGCTGGCTAGACCAGAAACGTCCGGCGTACGCAAGCCTTTGAAACCCATTTGTAACTCGCTGCATTTCGGCTCACGAGCTGGGCGGCGAGCGCGGTACCACATTTGTGTGGCCAGGTTTCCCGTGGACGCTGGCTAGACCAGATACGTCCGGTGGACGCAAGCCTTTGAAACCCATTTGTAACTTGCTGCCTTTTGGCTCACGAGCTGGGCGGAGAGTGTGGTGCCACATTTGTGTGGCCAGGTTTCCCGTGGACGCTGGCTAGACCAGATACGTCCGGCGGATGCAAGCCTTTGAAACCCATTTGTAACTCGATGCCTTTCGGCACACGAGCTGGGCGGTGAGTGCTGCCACATTTGCATGGCCAGGTTTCCCGTGGACGCTGGCTAGACCAGATACGTCCGGCTGATGCAAGCCTTTGAAACTCATTTGTAACTCGCTGCCTTTCGGCTCACGACCTGGGCGGCGAGCGTGGTGCCACATTTGTGTGGCCAGGTTTCCCGTGGACGCTAGCTAGACCAGATACGTCCGGTGGACGCAAGCCTTTGAAACCCCTTTGTAACTCGCTGCCTTTCGGCTCACGAGCTGGGCGTCGAGCGCGGTACCACATTTGTGTGGCCAGGTTTCCCTTGGACGCTGGCTAGACCAGATACGTCCGGTGGACGCAAGCCTTTGAAACCCATTTGTAACTCGCTGCCTTTTGGCTCACGAGCTGGGCGGCGAGCGTGGTGCCACATTTGTGTGGCCAGGTTTCCCGTGGACGCTGGGTAGACCAGATATGTCCGGCGGACGCAAGCCTTTGAAAGCCATTTGTAACTCGCTGCCTTTCGGATCACGAGCTGGGCGGCGAGCGCGGTACCACATTTGTGTGGCCAGGTTTCCCGTGGACGCTGGCTAGACCAGATACGTCCGGCAGACGCAAGCCTTTGAAAACCATTTGTAACTCGCTGCCTTTCGGCTCACGAGCTGGGCGGCGAGTGCGGTACCACATTTGTGTGGCCAGGTTTCCCGTGGATGCTGGCTAGACCAGATATGTCCGGCGGACGCAAGCCTCTGAAACCCATTTGTAACTCGCTGCCTTTCGGCTCACGAGCTGGGCGGCGAGCACGGTACCACATTTGTGTGGCCAGGTTTCCCGTGGATGCTGGCTAGACCAGATACGTCCGGTGGACGCAAGCCTTTGAAACCCATTTGTAACTCGCTCCCTTTCGGCTCACGAGCTGGGCGGCGAGCGCGGTACCACATTTGTGTGGCCAGGTTTCCCTTGGACGCTGGCTAGACCAGATACGTCCGGTGGATGCAAGCCTTTGAAACCCATTTGTAACTCGCTGCCTTTTGGCTCACGAGCTGGGCGGCGAGCGTGGTGCCACATTTGTGTGGCCAGGTTTCCCGTGGACGCTGGCTAGACCAGATACGTCCGGCGGACGCAAGCCTTTGAAACCCATTTGTAACTCGCTGCCTTTCGGCTCACGAGCTGGGCGGCGAGCGCGGTGCCACATTTGTGTGGCTAGATTTCCCGTGGACGCTGGCTAGACCAGATACGTCCGGCGGATGCAAGCCTTTGAAACCCATTTGTAACTCGCTGCCTTTCGGCTCACGAGCTGGGCGGCGAGCGCTGCCACATTTGCGTGGCCAGGTTTCCCGTGGACGCTGGCTAGACCAGATACGTCCGGCGGACGCAAGCCTTTGAAACCCATTTCTAACTCGCTGCCTTTTAGCTCACGAGCTGGGCGGCGAGCGCGGTGCCACATTTGTGTGGCCAGGTTTCCCGTGGACGCTGGCTAGACCAGATACGTCCGGCGGACGCAAGCCTTTGAAACCCATTTGTAATTCGCTGCCTTTCGGCTCACGAGCTGGACGGCGAGCGCGGTACCATATTTGTGTGGCCAGGTTTCCCGTGGACGCTGGCTAGACCAGATACGTGCGGGGGATGCAAGCCTTTGAAACCCATTCGTAACTCGCTGCCTTTCGGCTCACGAGCTGGGCGGCGAGCGCTGCCACATTTGCGTGGCCAGGTTTCCCGTGGACGCTGGCTAGACCAGATACGTCCGCCGGACGCAAGCCTTTGAAAACCATTTGTAACTCGCTGCATTTCGGCTGATGAGCTGGGCGGCGAGCGCGGTACCACATTTGTGTGGCCAGGTTTCCCGTGGACGCTGGGTAGACCAGATATGTCCGGCGGACGCAAGCCTTTGAAACCCATTTGTAACTCGCTGCCTTTCGGCTCACGAGCTGGGCGGCGAGCGCGGTACCACATTTGTGTGGCCAGGTTTCCCGTGGACGCTGGCTAGACCAGATACGTCCGGCAGACGCAAGCCTTTGAAAACCATTTGTAACTCGCTGCCTTTCGGCTCACGAGCTGGGCGGCGAGTGCTGCCACATTTGCGTGGCCAGGTTTCCCGTGGACGCTGGCTAGACCAGATACGTCCGGCGGATGCAAGCCTTTGAAACTCATTTGTAACTCGCTGCCTTTCGGCTCACGAGCTGGGCGGCGAGCGTGGTGCCACATTTGTGTGGCCAGGTTTCCCGTGGACGCTAGCTAGACCAGATACGTCCGGTGGACGCAAGCCTTTGAAACCCATTTGTAACTCGCTGCCTTTCGGCTCACGAGCTGGGCGGAGAGCGCGATACCACATTTGTGTGGCAAGGTTTCCCGTAGACGCTGGCTAGACAAGATACGTCCGACGGACGCAAGCCTTTGAAACCCATTTGTAACTCGCTGCCTTTCAGCTCAGGAGCTGGGCGGCGAGCGCGGTGCCACATTTGTGGGGCCAGGTTTCCCGTGGACTGTGGCTAGACCAGAAACGTCCGGCGTACGCAAGCCTTTGAAACCCATTTGTAACTCGCTGCATTTCGGCTCACGAGCTGGGCGGCGAGCGCGGTACCACATTTGTGTGGCCAGGTTTCGCGTGGACGCTGGCTAGACCAGATACGTCCGGTGGACGCAAGCCTTTGAAACCCATTTGTAACTTGCTGCCTTTTGGCTCACGAGCTGGGCGGAGAGTGTGGTGCCACATTTGTGTGGCCAGGTTTCCCGTGGACGCTGGCTAGACCAGATACGTCCGGCGGATGCAAGCCTTTGAAACCCGTTTGTAACTCGATGCCTTTCGGCTCGTGAGCCGGGCGGCGAGCGCGGTGCCACATTTGTGTGGCCTGGTTTCCCGTGGACGGTGGCTAGACCAGATACGTCCGGCGAACGCAAGCCTTTGAAACCCATTTGTAACTCGCTGCCTTTCGGCTCACGAGCTGGGCGGCGAGCACGGTGCCGAATTTGTGTGGCCAGGTTTCCCGTGGACGCTGGCTAGACCAGATACGTCCGGCAGACGCAAGCCTTTGAAAACCATTTGTAACTCGCTGCCTTTCGGCTCACGAGCTGGGCGGCGAGTGCGGTACCACATTTGTGTGGCCAGGTTTCCCGTGGACGCTGGCTAGACCAGATATGTCCGGCGGACGCAAGCCTCTGAAACCCATTTGTAACTCGCTGCCTTTCGGCTCACGAGCTGGGCGGCGAGCACGGTACCACATTTGTGTGGCCAGGTTTCCCGTGGATGCTGGCTAGACCAGATACGTCCGGTGGACGCAAGCCTTTGAAACCCATTTGTAACTCGCTGCCTTTCGGCTCACGAGCTGGGCGGCGAGCGCGGTACCACATTTGTGTGGCCAGGTTTCCCTTGGACGCTGGCTAGACCAGATACGTCCGGTGGATGCAAGCCTTTGAAACCCATTTGTAACTCGCTGCCTTTTGGCTCACGAGCTGGGCGGCGAGCGTGGTGCCACATTTGTGTGGCCAGGTTTCCCGTGGACGCTGGCTAGACCAGATACGTCCGGCGGACGCAAGCCTTTGAAACTCATTTGTAACTCGCTGCCTTTCGGCTCACGAGCTGGGCGGCGAGCGCGGTGCCACATTTGTGTGGCTAGATTTCCCGTGGACGCTGGCTAGACCAGATACGTCCGGCGGATGCAAGCCTTTGAAACCCATTTGTAACTCGCTGCCTTTCGGCTCACGAGCTGGGCGGCGAGCGCTGCCACATTTGCGTGGCCAGGTTTCCCGTGGACGCTGGCTAGACCAGATACGTCCGGCGGACGCAAGCCTTTGAAACCCATTTCTAACTCGCTGCCTTTTAGCTCACGAGCTGGGCGGCGAGCGCGGTGCCACATTTGTGTGGCCAGGTTTCCCGTGGACGCTAGCTAGACCAGATACGTCCGGCGGACGCAAGCCTTTGAAACCCATTTGTAATTCGCTGCCTTTCGGCTCACGAGCTGGACGGCGAGCGCGGTACCATATTTGTGTGGCCAGGTTTCCCGTGGACGCTGGCTAGACCAGATACGTGCGGCGGATGCAAGCCTTTGAAACCCATTCGTAACTCGCTGCCTTTCGGCTCACGAGCTGGGCGGCGAGCGCTGCCACATTTGCGTGGCCAGGTTTCCCGTGGACGCTGGCTAGACCAGATACGTCCGCCGGACGCAAGCCTTTGAAAACCATTTGTAACTCGCTGCATTTCGGCTGATGAGCTGGGCGGCGAGCGCGGTACCACATTTGTGTGGCCAGGTTTCCCGTGGACGCTGGGTAGACCAGATATGTCCGGCGGACGCAAGCCTTTGAAACCCATTTGTAACTCGCTGCCTTTCGGCTCACGAGCTGGGCGGCGAGCGCGGTACCACATTTGTGTGGCCAGGTTTCCCGTGGACGCTGGCTAGACCAGATACGTCCGGCAGACGCAAGCCTTTGAAAACCATTTGTAACTCGCTGCCTTTCGGCTCACGAGCTGGGCGGCGAGTGCTGCCACATTTGCGTGGCCAGGTTTCCCGTGGACGCTGGCTAGACCAGATACGTCCGGCGGATGCAAGCCTTTGAAACTCATTTGTAACTCGCTGCCTTTCGGCTCACGAGCTGGGCGGCGAGCGTGGTGCCACATTTGTGTGGCCAGGTTTCCCGTGGACGCTAGCTAGACCAGATACGTCCGGTGGACGCAAGCCTTTGAAACCCATTTGTAACTCGCTGCCTTTCGGCTCACGAGCTGGGCGGCGAGCGCGATACCACATTTGTGTGGCAAGGTTTCCCGTAGACGCTGGCTAGACAAGATACGTCCGACGGACGCAAGCCTTTGAAACCCATTTGTAACTCGCTGCCTTTCAGCTCAGGAGCTGGCCGGCGAGCGCGGTGCCACATTTGTGGGGCCAGGTTTCCCGTGGACTGTGGCTAGACCAGAAACGTCCGGCGTACGCAAGCCTTTGAAACCCATTTGTAACTCGCTGCATTTCGGCTCACGAGCTGGGCGGCGAGCGCGGTACCACATTTGTGTGGCCAGGTTTCGCGTGGACGCTGGCTAGACCAGATACGTCCGGTGGACGCAAGCCTTTGAAACCCATTTGTAACTTGCTGCCTTTTGGCTCACGAGCTGGGCGGAGAGTGTGGTGCCACATTTGTGTGGCCAGGTTTCCCGTGGACGCTGGCTAGACCAGATACGTCCGGCGGATGCAAGCCTTTGAAACCCGTTTGTAACTCGATGCCTTTCGGCTCGTGAGCCGGGCGGCGAGCGCGGTGCCACATTTGTGTGGCCTGGTTTCCCGTGGACGGTGGCTAGACCAGATACGTCCGGCGAACGCAAGCCTTTGAAACCCATTTGTAACTCGCTGCCTTTCGGCTCACGAGCTGGGCGGCGAGCACGGTGCCGAATTTGTGTGGCCAGGTTTCCCGTGGACATTGGCTAGACCAGATATGCTCGGCGGACGCAAGCCTTTGAAACCCATTTGTAACTCGCTGCCTTTCGGCTCACGAGCTGGGCGGCGAGCGCTGCCACATTTGCGTGGCCAGGTTTCCCGTGGACGCTGGCTAGACCAGATACGTCCGCCGGACGCAAGCCTTTGAAACCCATTTGTAACTCGCTGCCTTTCGGCTCACGAGCTGGGCGGCGAGCGCGGTACCACATTTGTGTGGCCAGGTTTCCCGTGGACGCTGGCTAGACCAGATACGTCCGGCAGACGCAAGCCTTTGAAAACCATTTGTAACTCGCTGCCTTTCGGCTCATGAGCTGGGCGGCGAGCGCGGTACCACATTTGTGTGGCCAGGTTTCCCGTGGACGTTGGGTAGACCAGATATGTCCGGCGGACGCAAGCCTTTGAAACCCATTTGTAACTCGCTGCCTTTCGGATCACGAGCTGGGCGGCGAGCGCGGTACCACATTTGTGTGGCCAGGTTTCCCGTGGACGCTGGCTAGACCAGATACGTCCGGCAGACGCAAGCCTTTGAAAACCATTTGTAACTCGCTGCCTTTCGGCACACGAGCTGGGCGGCGAGTGCTGCCACATTTGCATGGCCAGGTTTCCCGTGGACGCTGGCTAGACCAGATACGTCCGGCTGATGCAAGCCTTTTAAACTCATATGTAACTCGCTGCCTTTCGGCTCACGAGCTGGGCGGCGAGCGTGGTGCCACATTTGTGTGGCCAGGTTTCCCGTGGACGCTAGCTAGACCAGATACGTCCGGTGGACGCAAGCCTTTGAAACCCATTTGTAACTCGCTGCCTTTCGGCTCACGAGCTGGGCGGCGAGCGCGGTACCACATTTGTGTGGCCAGGTTTCCCTTGGACGCTGGCTAGACCAGATACGTCCGGTGGACGCAAGCCTTTGAAACCCATTTGTAACTCGCTGCCTTTTGGCTCACGAGCTGGGCGGCGAGCGTGGTGCCACATTTGTGTGGCCAGGTTTCCCGTGGACGCTGGCTAGACCAGATACGTCCGGCGGACGCAAGCCTTTGAAACCCATTTGTAACTCGCTGCCTTTCGGCTCACGAGCTGGGCGGCGAGCGCGGTGCCACATTTGTGTGGCTAGATTTCCCGTGGACGCTGGCTAGACCAGATACGTCCGGCGGATGCAAGCCTTTGAAACCCATTTGTAACTCGCTGCCTTTCGGCTCACGAGCTGGGCGGCGAGCGCTGCCACATTTGCGTGGCCAGGTTTCCCGTGGACGCTGGCTAGACCAGATACGTCCGGCGGACGCAAGCCTTTGAAACCCATTTCTAACTCGCTGCCTTTTAGCTCACGAGCTGGGCGGCGAGCGCGGTGCCACATTTGTGTGGCCAGGTTTCCCGTGGACGCTGGCTAGAGCAGATACATCCGGCGGACGCAAGCCTTTGAAACCCATTTGTAATTCGCTGCCTTTCGGCTCACGAGCTGGACGGCGAGCGCGGTACCATATTTGTGTGGCCAGGTTTCCCGTGGACGCTGGCTAGACCAGATACGTGCGGCGGATGCAAGCCTTTGAAACCCATTCGTAACTCGCTGCCTTTCGGCTCACGAGCTGGGCGGCGAGCGCTGCCACATTTGCGTGGCCAGGTTTCCCGCGGACGCTGGCTAGACCAGATACGTCCGCCGGACGCAAGCCTTTGAAAACCATTTGTAACTCGCTGCCTTTCGGCTCATGAGCTGGGCGGCGAGCGCGGTACCACATTTGTGTGGCCAGGTTTCCCGTGGACGCTGGGTAGACCAGATATGTCCGGCGGACGCAAGCCTTTGAAACCCATTTGTAACTCGCTGCCTTTCGGATCACGAGCTGGGCGGCGAGCGCGGTACCACATTTGTGTGGCCAGGTTTCCCGTGGACGCTGGCTAGACCAGATACGTCCGGCAGACACAAGCCTTTTAAAACCATTTGTAACTCGCTGCCTTTCGGCTCACGAGCTGGGCGGCGAGTGCTGCCACATTTGCATGGCCAGGTTTCCCGTGGACGCTGGCTAGACCAGATACGTCCGGCGGATGCAAGCCTTTGAAACTCATTTGTAACTCGCTGCCTTTCGGCTCACGAGCTGGGCGGCGAGCGTGGTGCCACATTTGTGTGGCCAGGTTTCCCGTGGACGCTAGCTAGACCAGATACGTCCGGTGGATGCAAGCCTTTGAAACCCATTTGTAACTCGCTGCCTTTCGGCTCACGAGCTGGGCGGCGAGCGCGGTACCACATTTGTGTGGCCAGGTTTCCCTTTAAACGCTGGCTAGACCAGATACGTCCGGTGGACGCAAGCCTTTGAAACCCATTTGTAACTCGCTGCCTTTTGGCTCACGAGCTGGGCGGCGAGCGTGGTGCCACATTTGTGTGGCCAGGTTTCCCGTGGACGCTGGCTAGACCAGATATGTCCGGCGGACGCAAGCCTTTGAAACCCATTTGTAACTCGCTGCCTTTCGGCTCACGAGCTGGGCGGCGAGCGCGGTGCCACATTTGTGTGGCTAGATTTCCCGTGGACGCTGGCTAGACCAGATACGTCCGGCGGATGCAAGCCTTTGAAACCCATTTATAACTCGCTGCCTTTCGGCTCACGAGCTGGGCGGCGAGCGCTGCCACATTTGCGTGGCCAGGTTTCCCGTGGACGCTGGCTAGACCAGATACGTCCGGCGGACACAAGCCTTTGAAACCCATTTCTAACTCGCTGCCTTTTAGCTCCCGAGCTGGGCGGCGAGCGCGGTGCCACATTTGTGTGGCCAGGTTTCCCGTGGACGCTGGCTAGACCAGATACGTCCGGCAGACGCAAGCCTTTGAAAACCATTTGTAACTCGCTGCCTTTTGGCTCACGAGCTGGGCGGCGAGCGTGGTGCCACATTTGTGTGGCCAGGTTTCCCGTGGACGCTGGCTAGACCAGATATGTCCGGCGGACGCAAGCCTTTGAAACCCATTTGTAACTCGCTGCCTTTCGGCTCACGAGCTGGGCGGCGAGTGCGGTGCCACATTTGTGTGGCTAGATTTCCCGTGGACGCTGGCTAGACCAGATACGTCCGGCGGATGCAAGCCTTTGAAACCCATTTATAACTCGCTGCCTTTCGGCTCACGAGCTGGGCGGCGAGCGCTGCCACATTTGCGTGGCCAGGTTTCCCGTGGACGCTGGCTAGACCAGATACGTCCGGCGGACGCAAGCCTTTGAAACCCATTTCTAACTCGCTGCCTTTTAGCTCCCGAGCTGGGCGGCGAGCGCGGTGCCACATTTGTGTGGCCAGGTTTCCCGTGGACGCTGGCTAGACCAGATACGTCCGGCAGACGCAAGCCTTTGAAAACCATTTGTAACTCGCTGCCTTTCGGCTCACGAGCTGGGCGGCGAGTGCGGTACCACATTTGTGTGGCCAGGTTTCCCGTGGACGCTGGCTAGACCAGATATGTCTGGCGGACGCAAGCCTCTGAAACCCATTTGTAACTCGCTGCCTTTCGGCTCACGAGCTGGGCGGCGAGCGCGGTACCACATTTGTGTGGCCAGGTTTCCCGTGGACGCTGGCTAGACCAGATACGTCCGCCGGACGCAAGCCTTTGAAACCCATTTGTAACTCGCTGCCTTTCGGCTCACGAGCTGGGCGGCGAGCGCGGTACCACATTTGTGTGGCCAGGTTTCCCGTGGACGCTGGCTAGACCAGATACGTCCGGCGGATGCAAGCCTTTGGAACCCATTTGTAACTCGCTGCCTTTCGGCTCACAAGCTGGGCGGCGAGTGCTGCCACATTTGCGTGGCCAGGATTCCCGTAGACGCTGGCTAGACCAGATACGTCCGGCGGACGCAAGCCTTTGAAACTCATTTGTAACTCGCTGCCTTTCGGCTCACGAGCTGGGCGGCGAGCGCGGTGCCACATTTGTGTGGCCAGGTTTCCCGTGGACGCTGGCTAGACCAGATACGTCCGGCGTACGCAAGCCTTTGAAACCCATTTGTAACTCGCTGCCTTTCGGCTCACGAGCTGGGCGGCGAGCGCTGCCACATTTGCGTGGCCAGGTTTCCCGTGGACGCTGGCTAGACCAGATACGTCCGGCGGATGCAAGCCTTTGGAACCCATTTGTAACTCGCTGCCTTTCGGCTCACGAGCTGGGCGGCGAGTGCTGCCACATTTGCGTGGCCAGGATTCCCGTGGACGCTGGCTAGACCAGATACGTCCGGCGGACGCAAGCCTTTGAAACTCATTTGTAACTCGCTGCCTTTCGGCTCACGAGCTGGGCGGCGAGCGCGGTGCCACATTTGTGTGGCTAGGTTTCCCGTGGACGCTGGCTAGACCAGATACGTCCGGCGTACGCAAGCCTTTGAAACCCATTTGTAACTCGCTGCCTTTCGGCTCACGAGCTGGGCGGCGAGCGCTGCCACATTTGCGTGGCCAGGTTTCCCGTGGACGCTGGCTAGACCAGATACGTCCGGCGTACGCAAGCCTTTGAAACCCATTTGTAACTCGCTGCCTTTCGGCTCACGAGCTGGGCGGCGAGCGCTGCCACATTTGCGTGGCCAGGTTTCCCGTGGACGCTGGCTAGACCAGATACGTCCGCAGGACGCAAGCCTTTGAAACCCATTTGTAACTCGCTGAATTTCGGCTCACGAGCTGGGCGGCGAGCGCGGTGCCACATTTGTGTGGCCAGGTTTCCCGTGGACGCTGGCTAGACCAGATACGTCCGGCAGACGCAAGCCTTTGAAACCCATTTGTAACTCGCTGCATTTCGGCTCACGAGCTGGGCGGCGAGCGCGGTACCACATTTGTGTGGCCAGGTTTCCCGTGGACGCTGGCTAGACCAGATACGTCCGGTGGACACAAGCCTTTGAAACCCATTTGTAACTCGCTGCCTTTCGGCTCACGAGCTGGGCGGCGAGCGCGGTGCCACATTTGTGTGGCCAGGTTTCCCGTGGACGCTGGCTAGACCAGATATGCTCGTCGGACGCAAGCCTTTGAAACCCATTTGTAACTCGCTGCCTTTCGGCTCACGAGCTGGGCGGCGAGCGCGGTACCACATTTGTGTGGCCAGGTTTCCCGTGGACGCTGGCTAGACCAGATACGTCCGGCGGATGCAAGCCTTTGAAACCCATTTGTAACTCGCTGCCTTTTGGCTCACGAGCTGGGCGGCGAGCGTGGTGCCACATTTGTGTGGCCAGGTTTCCCGTGGACGCTAGCTAGACCAGATACGTCCGGTGGACGCAAGCCTTTGAAACCCATTTGTAACTTGCTGCCTTTCGACTCACGAGCTGGGCGGCGAGCGCGGTGCCACATTTGTGTGGCTAGATTTCCCGTGGACGCTGGCTAGACCAGATACGTCCGGCGGATGCAAGCCTTTGAAACCCATTTGTAACTCGCTGCATTTCGGCTCACGAGCTGGGCGGCGAGCGCGGTACCACATTTGTGTGGCCAGGTTTCCCGTGGACGCTGGCTAGACCAGATACGTCCGGTGGACACAAGCCTTTGAAACCCATTTGTAACTCGCTGCCTTTCGGCTCACGAGCTGGGCGGCGAGCGCGGTGCCACATTTGTGTGGCCAGGTTTCCCGTGGACGCTGGCTAGACCAGATATGCTCGGCGGACGCAAGCCTTTGAAAACCATTTGTAACTCGCTGCCTTTCGGCTCACGAGCTGGGCGGCGAGCGCGGTACCACATTTGTGTGGCCAGGTTTCCCGTGGACGCTGGCTAGACCAGATACGTCCGGCGGATGCAAGCCTTTGAAACCCATTTGTAACTCGCTGCCTTTTGGCTCACGAGCTGGGCGGCGAGCGTGGTGCCACATTTGTGTGGCCAGGTTTCCCGTGGACGCTAGCTAGACCAGATACGTCCGGTGGACGCAAGCCTTTGAAACCCATTTGTAACTTGCTGCCTTTCGACTCACGAGCTGGGCGGCGAGCGCGGTGCCACATTTGTGTGGCTAGATTTCCCGTGGACGCTGGCTAGACCAGATACGTCCGGCGGATGCAAGCCTTTGAAACCCATTTGTAACTCGCTGCCTTTCGGCTCACGAGCTGGGCGGCGAGCGCTGCCACATTTGCGTGGCCAGGTTTCACGTGGACGCTGGCTAGACCAGATACGTCCGGCGGACGCAAGCCTTTGAAACCCATTTGTAACTCGATGCCTTTTAGCTCACGAGCTGGGCGACGAGCGCGGTGCCACATTTGTGTGGCCAGGTTTCCCGTGGACGCTGGCTAGACCAGATACGTCCGGCGGACGCAAGCCTTTGAAACCCATTTGTAATTCGCTGCCTTTCGGCTCACGAGCTGGGCGGCGAGCGCGGTGCCACATTTGTGTGGCCAGGTTTCCCGTGGACGCTGGCTAGACCAGATACGTCCGGCGGATGCAAGCCTTTGAAACCCATTTTTAATTCGCTGCCTTTCGGCTCACGAGCTGGGCGGCGAGCGCAGTGCCACATTTGTGTGGCCAGGTTTCCCGTGGACATTGGCTAGACCAGATACGTCCGGCGGATGCAAGCCTTTGAAAACCATTTGTAACTCGCTGCCTTTCGGCTCACGAGCTGGGTGGCGAGTGCGGTACCACATTTGTGTGGCCAGGTTTCCCGTGGACGCTGGCTAGACCAGATATGTCCGGCGGACGCAAGCCTCTGAAACCCATTTGTAACTCGCTGCCTTTCGGCTCACAAGCTGTGCGGCGAGCGCGGTACCACATTTGTGTGGCCAGGTTTCCCGTGGACGCTGGCTAGACCAGATACGTCCGGCGTACGCAAGCCTTTGAAACCCATTTGTAACTCGCTGCCTTTCGGCTCACGAGCTGGGCGGCGAGCGCTGCCACATTTGCGTGGCCAGGTTTCCCGTGGACGCTGGCTAGACCAGATACGTCCGCCGGACGCAAGCCTTTGAAACCCATTTGTAACTCGCTGCCTTTCGGCTCACAAGCTGTGCGGCGAGCGCGGTACCACATTTGTGTGGCCAGGTTTCCCGTGGACGCTGGCTAGACCAGATACGTCCGGCGTACGCAAGCCTTTGAAACCCATTTGTAATTCGCTGCCTTTCGGCTCACGAGCTGGGCGGCGAGCGCTGCCACATTTGCGTGGCCAGGTTTCCCGTGGACGCTGGCTAGACCAGATACGTCCGGCGTACGCAAGCCTTTGAAACCCATTTGTAACTCGCTGCCTTTCGGCTCACGAGCTGGGCGGCGAGCGCTGCCACATTTGCGTGGCCAGGTTTCCCGTGGACGCTGGCTAGACCAGATACGTCCGCAGGACGCAAGCCTTTGAAACCCATTTGTAACTCGCTGAATTTCGGCTCACGAGCTGGGCGGCGAGCGCGGTGCCACATTTGTGTGGCCAGGTTTCCCGTGGACGCTGGCTAGACCAGATACGTCCGGCAGACGCAAGCCTTTGAAACCCATTTGTAACTCGCTGCATTTCGGCTCACGAGCTGGGCGGCGAGCGCGGTACCACATTTGTGTGGCCAGGTTTCCCGTGGACGCTGGCTAGACCAGATACGTCCGGTGGACACAAGCCTTTGAAACCCATTTGTAACTCGCTGCCTTTCGGCTCACGAGCTGGGCGGCGAGCGCGGTGCCACATTTGTGTGGCCAGGTTTCCCGTGGACGCTGGCTAGACCAGATATGCTCGGCGGACGCAAGCCTTTGAAACCCATTTGTAACTCGCTGCCTTTCGGCTCACGAGCTGGGCGGCGAGCGCGGTACCACATTTGTGTGGCCAGGTTTCCCGTGGACGCTGGCTAGACCAGATACGTCCGGCGGATGCAAGCCTTTGAAACCCATTTGTAACTCGCTGCCTTTTGGCTCACGAGCTGGGCGGCGAGCGTGGTGCCACATTTGTGTGGCCAGGTTTCCCGTGGACGCTAGCTAGACCAGATACGTCCGGTGGACGCAAGCCTTTGAAACCCATTTGTAACTTGCTGCCTTTCGACTCACGAGCTGGGCGGCGAGCGCGGTGCCACATTTGTGTGGCTAGATTTCCCGTGGACGCTGGCTAGACCAGATACGTCCGGCGGATGCAAGCCTTTGAAACCCATTTGTAACTCGCTGCATTTCGGCTCACGAGCTGAGCGGCGAGCGCGGTACCACATTTGTGTGGCCAGGTTTCCCGTGGACGCTGGCTAGACCAGATACGTCCGGTGGACACAAGCCTTTGAAACCCATTTGTAACTCGCTGCCTTTCGGCTCACGAGCTGGGCGGCGAGCGCGGTGCCACATTTGTGTGGCCAGGTTTCCCGTGGACGCTGGCTAGACCAGATATGCTCGGCGGACGCAAGCCTTTGAAAACCATTTGTAACTCGCTGCCTTTCGGCTCACGAGCTGGGCGGCGAGCGCGGTACCACATTTGTGTGGCCAGGTTTCCCGTGGACGCTGGCTAGACCAGATACGTCCGGCGGATGCAAGCCTTTGAAACCCATTTGTAACTCGCTGCCTTTTGGCTCACGAGCTGGGCGGCGAGCGTGGTGCCACATTTGTGTGGCCAGGTTTCCCGTGGACGCTAGCTAGACCAGATACGTCCGGTGGACGCAAGCCTTTGAAACCCATTTGTAACTTGCTGCCTTTCGACTCACGAGCTGGGCGGCGAGCGCGGTGCCACATTTGTGTGGCTAGATTTCCCGTGGACGCTGGCTAGACCAGATACGTCCGGCGGATGCAAGCCTTTGAAACCCATTTGTAACTCGCTGCCTTTCGGCTCACGAGCTGGGCGGCGAGCGCTGCCACATTTGCGTGGCCAGGTTTCACGTGGACGCTGGCTAGACCAGATACGTCCGGCGGACGCAAGCCTTTGAAACCCATTTGTAACTCGCTGCCTTTTAGCTCACGAGCTGGGCGGCGAGCGCGGTGCCACATTTGTGTGGCCAGGTTTCCCGTGGACGCTGGCTAGACCAGATACGTCCGGCGGATGCAAGCCTTTGAAACCCATTTGTAATTCGCTGCCTTTCGGCTCACGAGCTGGGCGGCGAGCGCAGTGCCACATTTGTGTGGCCAGGTTTCCCGTGGACATTGGCTAGACCAGATACGTCCGGCGGATGCAAGCCTTTGAAAACCATTTGTAACTCGCTGCCTTTCGGCTCACGAGCTGGGTGGCGAGTGCGGTACCACATTTGTGTGGCCAGGTTTCCCGTGGACGCTGGCTAGACCAGATATGTCCGACGGACGCAAGCCTCTGAAACCCATTTGTAACTCGCTGCCTTTCGGCTCACAAGCTGTGCGGCGAGCGCGGTACCACATTTGTGTGGCCAGGTTTCCCGTGGACGCTGGCTAGACCAGATACGTCCGGCGTACGCAAGCCTTTGAAACCCATTTGTAACTCGCTGCCTTTCGGCTCACGAGCTGGGCGGCGAGCGCTGCCACATTTGCGTGGCCAGGTTTCCCGTGGACGCTGGCTAGACCAGATACGTCCGCCGGACGCAAGCCTTTGAAACCCATTTGTAACTCGCTGCCTTTCGGCTCACAAGCTGTGCGGCGAGCGCGGTACCACATTTGTGTGGCCAGGTTTCCCGTGGACGCTGGCTAGACCAGATACGTCCGGCGTACGCAAGCCTTTGAAACCCATTTGTAACTCGCTGCCTTTCGGCTCACGAGCTGGGCGGCGAGCGCTGCCACATTTGCGTGGCCAGGTTTCCCGTGGACGCTGGCTAGACCAGATACGTCCGCCGGACGCAAGCCTTTGAAACCCATTTGTAACTCGCTGCCTTTCGGCTCACGAGCTGGGCGGCGAGCGCGGTACCACATTTGTGTGGCCAGGTTTCCCGTGGACGCTGGCTAGACCAGATACGTCCGGCGGATGCAAGCCTTTGAAACCCATTTGTAACTCGCTGCCTTTTGGCTCACGAGCTGGGCGGCGAGCGTGGTGCCACATTTGTGTGGCCAGGTTTCCCGTGGACGCTAGCTAGACCAGATACGTCCGGTGGACGCAAGCCTTTGAAACCCATTTGTAACTTGCTGCCTTTCGACTCACGAGCTGGGCGGCGAGCGCGGTGCCACATTTGTGTGGCTAGATTTCCCGTGGACGCTGGCTAGACCAGATACGTCCGGCGGATGCAAGCCTTTGAAACCCATTTGTAACTCGCTGCCTTTCGGCTCACGAGCTGGGCGGCGAGCGCTGCCACATTTGCGTGGCCAGGTTTCACGTGGACGCTGGCTAGACCAGATACGTCCGGCGGACGCAAGCCTTTGAAACCCATTTGTAACTCGCTGCCTTTTAGCTCACGAGCTGGGCGGCGAGCGCGGTGCCACATTTGTGTGGCCAGGTTTCCCGTGGACGCTGGCTAGACCAGATACGTCCGGCGGATGCAAGCCTTTGAAACCCATTTGTAATTCGCTGCCTTTCGAGTCACGAGCTGGGCGGCGAGCGCAGTGCCACATTTGTGTGGCCAGGTTTCCCGTGGACATTGGCTAGACCAGATACGTCCGGCGGATGCAAGCCTTTGAAAACCATTTGTAACTCGCTGCCTTTCGGCTCACGAGCTGGGTGGCGAGTGCGGTACCACATTTGTGTGGCCAGGTTTCCCGTGGACGCTGGCTAGACCAGATATGTCCGGCGGACGCAAGCCTCTGAAACCCATTTGTAACTCGCTGCCTTTCGGCTCACAAGCTGTGCGGCGAGCGCGGTACCACATTTGTGTGGCCAGGTTTCCCGTGGACGCTGGCTAGACCAGATACGTCCGGCGTACGCAAGCCTTTGAAACCCATTTGTAACTCGCTGCCTTTCGGCTCACGAGCTGGGCGGCGAGCGCTGCCACATTTGCGTGGCCAGGTTTCCCGTGGACGCTGGCTAGACCAGATACGTCCGCCGGACGCAAGCCTTTGAAACCCATTTGTAACTCGCTGCCTTTCCGCTCACGAGCTGGGCGGCGAGCGCTGCCACATTTGCGTGGCCAGGTTTCCCGTGGACGCTGGCTAGACCAGATACGTCCGCCGGACGCAAGCCTTTGAAACCCATTTGTAACTCGCTGCCTTTCGGCTCACGAGCTGGGCGGCGAGCGCGGTACCACATTTGTGTGGCCAGGTTTCCCGTGGACGCTGGCTAGACCAGATACGTCCGGTGGACACAAGCCTTTGAAACCCATTTGTAACTCGCTGCCTTTCGGCTCACGAGCTGGGCGGCGAGCGCGGTGCCACATTTGTGTGGCCAGGTTTCCCGTGGACGCTGGCTAGACCAGATATGCTCGGCGGACGCAAGCCTTTGAAACCCATTTGTAACTCGCTGCCTTTCGGCTCACGAGCTGGGCGGCGAGCGCGGTACCACATTTGTGTGGCCAGGTTTCCCGTGGACGCTGGCTAGACCAGATACGTCCGGTGGACACAAGCCTTTGAAACCCATTTGTAACTCGCTGCCTTTCGGCTCACGAGCTGGGCGGCGAGCGCGGTGCCACATTTGTGTGGCCAGGTTTCCCGTGGACGCTGGCTAGACCAGATATGCTCGGCGGACGCAAGCCTTTGAAACCCATTTGTAACTCGCTGCCTTTCGGCTCACGAGCTGGGCGGCGAGCGCGGTACCACATTTGTGTGGCCAGGTTTCCCGTGGACGCTGGCTAGACCAGATACGTCCGGCGGATGCAAGCCTTTGAAACCCATTTGTAACTCGCTACCTTTTGGCTCACGAGCTGGGCGGCGAGCGTGGTGCCACATTTGTGTGGCCAGGTTTCCCGTGGACGCTAGCTAGACCAGATACGTCCGGTGGACGCAAGCCTATGAAACCCATTTGTAACTTGCTGCCTTTCGACTCACGAGCTGGGCGGCGAGCGCGGTGCCACATTTGTGTGGCAAGATTTCCCGTGGACGCTGGCTAGACCAGATACGTCCGGCGGATGCAAGCCTTTGAAACCCATTTGTAACTCGCTGCCTTTCGGCTTACGAGCTGGGCGGCGAGCGCTGCCACATTTGCGTGGCCAGGTTTCACGTGGACGCTGGCTAGACCAGATACGTCCGGCGGACGCAAGCCTTTGAAACCCATTTGTAACTCGATGCCTTTTAGCTCACGAGCTGGGCGGCGAGCGCGGTGCCACATTTGTGTGGCCAGGTTTCCCGTGGACGCTGGCTAGACCAGATACGTCCGGCGGACGCAAGCCTTTGAAACCCATTTGTAATTCGCTGCCTTTCGGCTCACGAGCTGGGCGGCGAGCGCGGTGCCACATTTGTGTGGCCAGGTTTCCCGTGGACATTGGCTAGACCAGATACGTCCGGCGGATGCAAGCCTTTGAAAACCATTTGTAACTCGCTGCCTTTCGGCTCACGAGCTGGGCGGCGAGTGCGGTACCACATTTGTGTGGCCAGGTTTCCCGTGGACGCTGGCTAGACCAGATATGTCCGGCGGACGCAAGCCTCTGAAACCCATTTGTAACTCGCTGCCTTTCGGCTCACAAGCTGTGCGGCGAGCGCGGTACCACATTTGTGTGGCCAGGTTTCCCGTGGACGCTGGCTAGACCAGATACGTCCGGCGTACGCAAGCCTTTGAAACCCATTTGTAACTCGCTGCCTTTCGGCTCACGAGCTGGGCGGCGAGCGCTGCCACATTTGCGTGGCCAGGTTTCCCGTGGACGCTGGCTAGACCAGATACGTCCGCCGGACGCAAGCCTTTGAAACCCATTTGTAACTCGCTGAATTTCGGCTCACGAGCTGGGCGGCGAGCGCGGTGCCACATTTGTGTGGCCAGGTTTCCCGTGGACGCTGGCTAGACCAGATACGTCCGGCAGACGCAAGCCTTTGAAACCCATTTGTAACTCGCTGCCTTTCGGCTCACGAGCTGGGCGGCGAGCGCGGTGCCACATTTGTGTGGCCAGGTTTCCCGTGGACGCTGGCTAGACCAGATATGCTCGGCGGACGCAAGCCTTTGAAACCCATTTGTAACTCGCTGCCTTTCGGCTCACGAGCTGGGCGGCGAGCGCGGTACCACATTTGTGTGGCCAGGTTTCCCGTGGACGCTGGCTAGACCAGATACGTCCGGCGGATGCAAGCCTTTGAAACCCATTTGTAACTCGCTGCCTTTTGGCTCACGAGCTGGGCGGCGAGCGTGGTGCCACATTTGTGTGGCCAGGTTTCCCGTGGACGCTAGCTAGACCAGATACGTCCGGTGGACGCAAGCCTTTGAAACCCATTTGTAACTTGCTGCCTTTCGACTCACGAGCTGGGCGGCGAGCGCGGTGCCACATTTGTGTGGCTAGATTTCCCGTGGACGCTGGCTAGACCAGATACGTCCGGCGGATGCAAGCCTTTGAAACCCATTTGTAACTCGCTGCCTTTCGGCTCACGAGCTGGGCGGCGAGCGCTGCCACATTTGCGTGGCCAGGTTTCACGTGGACGCTGGCTAGACCAGATACGTCCGGCGGACGCAAGCCTTTGAAACCCATTTGTAACTCGATGCCTTTTAGCTCACGAGCTGGGCGGCGAGCGCGGTGCCACATTTGTGTGGCCAGGTTTCCCGTGGACGCTGGCTAGACCAGATACGTCCGGCGGACGCAAGCCTTTGAAACCCATTTGTAATTCGCTGCCTTTCGGCTCACGAGCTGGGCGGCGAGCGCGGTGCCACATTTGTGTGGCCAGGTTTCCCGTGGACATTGGCTAGACCAGATACGTCCGGCGGATGCAAGCCTTTGAAAACCATTTGTAACTCGCGGCCTTTCGGCTCACGAGCTGGGCGGCGAGTGCGGTACCACATTTGTGTGGCCAGGTTTCCCGTGGACGCTGGCTAGACCAGATATGTCCGGCGGACGCAAGCCTCTGAAACCCATTTGTAACTCGCTGCCTTTCGGCTCACGAGCTGGGCGGCGAGCGCGGTACCACATTTGTGTGGCCAGGTTTCCCGTGGACGCTGGCTAGACCAGATACGTCCGGCGGATGCAAGCCTTTGAAACCCATTTGTAACTCGCTGCCTTTTGGCTCACGAGCTGGGCGGCGAGCGTGGTGCCACATTTGTGTGGCCAGGTTTCCCGTGGACGCTAGCTAGACAAGATACGTCCGGCGGACGCAAGCCTTTGAAACCCATTTGTAACTTGCTGCCTTTCGGCTCACGAGCTGGGCGGCGAGTGCGGTGCCACATTTGTGTGGCTAGATTTCCCGTGGACGCTGGCTAGACCAGATACGTCCGGCGGATGCAAGCCTTTGAAACCCATTTGTAACTCGCTGCCTTTCGGCTCACGAGCTGGGCGGCGAGCGCGGTGCCACATTTGTGTGGCTAGATTTCCCGTGGACGCTGGATAGACCAGATACGTCCGGCGGACGCAAGCCTTTGAAACCCATTTGTAACTTGCTGCCTTTCGGCTCACGAGCTGGGCGGCGAGCGCGGTGCCACATTTGTGTGGCTAGATTTCCCGTGGACGCTGGATAGACCAGATACGTCCGGCGGATGCAAGCCTTTGAAACCCATTTGTAACTCGCTACCTTTCGGCTCACGAGCTGGGCGGCGAGCGCTGCCACATTTGCGTTACCAGGTTTCACGTGGACGCTGGCTAGACCAGATACGTCCGGCGGACGCAAGCCTTTGAAACCCATTTGTAACTCGCTGCCTTTTAGCTCACGAGCTGGGCGGCGAGCGCGGTGCCACATTTGTGTGGCCAGGTTTCCCGTGGACGCTGGCTAGACCAGATACGTCCGGCGGACGCAAGCCTTTGAAACCCATTTGTAACTCGCTGCCTTTCGGCTCACGAGCTGGGCGGCGAGCGCTGCCACATTTGCGTGGCCAGGTTTCCCGTGGACGCTGGCTAGACCAGATACGTCCGCCGGACGCAAGCCTTTGAAACCCATTTGTAACTTGCTGCCTTTCGACTCACGAGCTGGGCGGCGAGCGCGGTGCCACATTTGTGTGGCTAGATTTCCCGTGGACGCTGGCTAGACCAGATACGTCCGGCGGATGCAAGCCTTTGAAACCCATTTGTAACTCGCTGCATTTCGGCTCACGAGCTGGGCGGCGAGCGCGGTACCACATTTGTGTGGCCAGGTTTCCCGTGGACGCTGGCTAGACCAGATACGTCCGGTGGACACAAGCCTTTGAAACCCATTTGTAACTCGCTGCCTTTCGGCTCACGAGCTGGGCGGCGAGCGCGGTGCCACATTTGTGTGGCCAGGTTTCCCGTGGACGCTGGCTAGACCAGATATGCTCGGCGGACGCAAGCCTTTGAAAACCATTTGTAACTCGCTGCCTTTCGGCTCACGAGCTGGGCGGCGAGCGCGGTACCACATTTGTGTGGCCAGGTTTCCCGTGGACGCTGGCTAGACCAGATACGTCCGGCGGATGCAAGCCTTTGAAACCCATTTGTAATTCGCTGCCTTTCGGCTCACGAGCTGGGCGGCGAGCGCAGTGCCACATTTGTGTGGCCAGGTTTCCCGTGGACATTGGCTAGACCAGATACGTCCGGCGGATGCAAGCCTTTGAAAACCATTTGTAACTCGCTGCCTTTCGGCTCACGAGCTGGGTGGCGAGTGCGGTACCACATTTGTGTGGCCAGGTTTCCCGTGGACGCTGGCTAGACCAGATATGTCCGGCGGACGCAAGCCTCTGAAACCCATTTGTAACTCGCTGCCTTTCGGCTCACAAGCTATGCGGCGAGCGCGGTACCACATTTGTGTGGCCAGGTTTCCCGTGGACGCTGGCTAGACCAGATACGTCCGGCGTACGCAAGCCTTTGAAACCCATTTGTAACTCGCTGCCTTTCGGCTAACGAGCTGGGCGGCGAGCGCTGCCACATTTGCGTGGCCAGGTTTCCCGTGGACGCTGGCTAGACCAGATACGTCCGCCGGACGCAAGCCTTTGAAACCCATTTGTAACTCGCTGCCTTTCGGCTCACAAGCTGTGCGGCGAGCGCGGTACCACATTTGTGTGGCCAGGTTTCCCGTGGACGCTGGCTAGACCAGATACGTCCGGCGTACGCAAGCCTTTGAAACCCATTTGTAACTCGCTGCCTTTCGGCTCACGAGCTGGGCGGCGAGCGCTGCCACATTTGCGTGGCCAGGTTTCCCGTGGACGCTGGCTAGACCAGATACGTCCGGCGTACGCAAGCCTTTGAAACCCATTTGTAACTCGCTGCCTTTCGGCTCACGAGCTGGGCGGCGAGCGCTGCCACATTTGCGTGGCCAGGTTTCCCGTGGACGCTGGCTAGACCAGATACGTCCGCAGGACGCAAGCCTTTGAAACCCATTTGTAACTCGCTGAATTTCGGCTCACGAGCTGGGCGGCGAGCGCGGTGCCACATTTGTGTGGCCAGGTTTCCCGTGGACGCTGGCTAGACCAGATATGTCCGGCGGACGCAAGCCTCTGAAACCCATTTGTAACTCGCTGCCTTTCGGCTCACAAGCTGTGCGGCGAGCGCGGTACCACATTTGTGTGGCCAGGTTTCCCGTGGACGCTGGCTAGACCAGATACGTCCGGCGTACGCAAGCCTTTGAAACCCATTTGTAACTCGCTGCCTTTCGGCTAACGAGCTGGGCGGCGAGCGCTGCCACATTTGCGTGGCCAGGTTTCCCGTGGACGCTGGCTAGACCAGATACGTCCGGTGGACACAAGCCTTTGAAACCCATTTGTAACTCGCTGCCTTTCGGCTCACGAGCTGGGCGGCGAGCGCGGTGCCACATTTGTGTGGCCAGGTTTCCCGTGGACGCTGGCTAGACCAGATATGCTCGGCGGACGCAAGCCTTTGAAACCCATTTGTAACTCGCTGCCTTTCGGCTCACGAGCTGGGCGGCGAGCGCGGTACCACATTTGTGTGGCCAGGTTTCCCGTGGACGCTGGCTAGACCAGATACGTCCGGCGGATGCAAGCCTTTGAAACCCATTTGTAACTCGCTGCCTTTTGGCTCACGAGCTGGGCGGCGAGCGTGGTGCCACATTTGTGTGGCCAGGTTTCCCGTGGACGCTAGCTAGACCAGATACGTCCGGTGGACGCAAGCCTTTGAAACCCATTTGTAACTTGCTGCCTTTCGACTCACGAGCTGGGCGGCGAGCGCGGTGCCACATTTGTGTGGCTAGATTTCCCGTGGACGCTGGCTAGACCAGATACGTCCGGCGGATGCAAGCCTTTGAAACCCATTTGTAACTCGCTGCATTTCGGCTCACGAGCTGGGCGGCGAGCGCGGTACCACATTTGTGTGGCCAGGTTTCCCGTGGACGCTGGCTAGACCAGATACGTCCGGTGGACACAAGCCTTTGAAACCCATTTGTAACTCGCTGCCTTTCGGCTCACGAGCTGGGCGGCGAGCGCGGTGCCACATTTGTGTGGCCAGGTTTCCCGTGGACGCTGGCTAGACCAGATATGCTCGGCGGACGCAAGCCTTTGAAAACCATTTGTAACTCGCTGCCTTTCGGCTCACGAGCTGGGCGGCGAGCGCGGTACCACATTTGTGTGGCCAGGTTTCCCGTGGACGCTGGCTAGACCAGATACGTCCGGCGGATGCAAGCCTTTGAAACCCATTTGTAACTCGCTGCCTTTTGGCTCACGAGCTGGGCGGCGAGCGTGGTGCCACATTTGTGTGGCCAGGTTTCCCGTGGACGCTAGCTAGACCAGATACGTCCGGTGGACGCAAGCCTTTGAAACCCATTTGTAACTTGCTGCCTTTCGACTCACGAGCTGGGCGGCGAGCGCGGTGCCACATTTGTGTGGCTAGATTTCCCGTGGACGCTGGCTAGACCAGATACGTCCGGCGGATGCAAGCCTTTGAAACCCATTTGTAACTCGCTGCCTTTCGGCTCACGAGCTGGGCGGCGAGCGCTGCCACATTTGTGTGGCTAGATTTCCCGTGGACGCTGGCTAGACCAGATACGTCCGGCGGATGCAAGCCTTTGAAACCCATTTGTAACTCGCTGCATTTCGGCTCACGAGCTGGGCGGCGAGCGCGGTACCACATTTGTGTGGCCAGGTTTCCCGTGGACGCTGGCTAGACCAGATACGTCCGGTGGACACAAGCCTTTGAAACCCATTTGTAACTCGCTGCCTTTCGGCTCACGAGCTGGGCGGCGAGCGCGGTGCCACATTTGTGTGGCCAGGTTTCCCGTGGACGCTGGCTAGACCAGATATGCTCGGCGGACGCAAGCCTTTGAAAACCATTTGTAACTCGCTGCCTTTCGGCTCACGAGCTGGGCGGCGAGCGCGGTACCACATTTGTGTGGCCAGGTTTCCCGTGGACGCTGGCTAGACCAGATACGTCCGGCGGATGCAAGCCTTTGAAACCCATTTGTAACTCGCTGCCTTTTGGCTCACGAGCTGGGCGGCGAGCGTGGTGCCACATTTGTGTGGCCAGGTTTCCCGTGGACGCTAGCTAGACCAGATACGTCCGGTGGACGCAAGCCTTTGAAACCCATTTGTAACTTGCTGCCTTTCGACTCACGAGCTGGGCGGCGAGCGCGGTGCCACATTTGTGTGGCTAGATTTCCCGTGGACGCTGGCTAGACCAGATACGTCCGGCGGATGCAAGCCTTTGAAACCCATTTGTAACTCGCTGCCTTTCGGCTCACGAGCTGGGCGGCGAGCGCTGCCACATTTGCGTGGCCAGGTTTCACGTGGACGCTGGCTAGACCAGATACGTCCGGCGGACGCAAGCCTTTGAAACCCATTTGTAACTCGCTGCCTTTTAGCTCACGAGCTGGGCGGCGAGCGCGGTGCCACATTTGTGTGGCCAGGTTTCCCGTGGACGCTGGCTAGACCAGATACGTCCGGCGGATGCAAGCCTTTGAAACCCATTTGTAATTCGCTGCCTTTCGGCTCACGAGCTGGGCGGCGAGCGCAGTGCCACATTTGTGTGGCCAGGTTTCCCGTGGACATTGGCTAGACCAGATACGTCCGGCGGATGCAAGCCTTTGAAAACCATTTGTAACTCGCTGCCTTTCGGCTCACGAGCTGGGTGGCGAGTGCGGTACCACATTTGTGTGGCCAGGTTTCCCGTGGACGCTGGCTAGACCAGATATGTCCGACGGACGCAAGCCTCTGAAACCCATTTGTAACTCGCTGCCTTTCGGCTCACAAGCTGTGCGGCGAGCGCGGTACCACATTTGTGTGGCCAGGTTTCCCGTGGACGCTGGCTAGACCAGATACGTCCGGCGTACGCAAGCCTTTGAAACCCATTTGTAACTCGCTGCCTTTCGGCTCACGAGCTGGGCGGCGAGCGCTGCCACATTTGCGTGGCCAGGTTTCCCGTGGACGCTGGCTAGACCAGATACGTCCGCCGGACGCAAGCCTTTGAAACCCATTTGTAACTCGCTGCCTTTCGGCTCACAAGCTGTGCGGCGAGCGCGGTACCACATTTGTGTGGCCAGGTTTCCCGTGGACGCTGGCTAGACCAGATACGTCCGGCGTACGCAAGCCTTTGAAACCCATTTGTAACTCGCTGCCTTTCGGCTCACGAGCTGGGCGGCGAGCGCTGCCACATTTGCGTGGCCAGGTTTCCCGTGGACGCTGGCTAGACCAGATACGTCCGCCGGACGCAAGCCTTTGAAACCCATTTGTAACTCGCTGCCTTTCGGCTCACGAGCTGGACGGCGAGCGCGGTACCACATTTGTGTGGCCAGGTTTCCCGTGGACGCTGGCTAGACCAGATACGTCCGGCGGATGCAAGCCTTTGAAACCCATTTGTAACTCGCTGCCTTTTGGCTCACGAGCTGGGCGGCGAGCGTGGTGCCACATTTGTGTGGCCAGGTTTCCCGTGGACGCTAGCTAGACCAGATACGTCCGGTGGACGCAAGCCTTTGAAACCCATTTGTAACTTGCTGCCTTTCGACTCACGAGCTGGGCGGCGAGCGCGGTGCCACATTTGTGTGGCTAGATTTCCCGTGGACGCTGGCTAGACCAGATACGTCCGGCGGATGCAAGCCTTTGAAACCCATTTGTAACTCGCTGCCTTTCGGCTCACGAGCTGGGCGGCGAGCGCTGCCACATTTGCGTGGCCAGGTTTCACGTGGACGCTGGCTAGACCAGATACGTCCGGCGGACGCAAGCCTTTGAAACCCATTTGTAACTCGCTGCCTTTTAGCTCACGAGCTGGGCGGCGAGCGCGGTGCCACATTTGTGTGGCCAGGTTTCCCGTGGACGCTGGCTAGACCAGATACGTCCGGCGGATGCAAGCCTTTGAAACCCATTTGTAATTCGCTGCCTTTCGGCTCACGAGCTGGGCGGCGAGCGCAGTGCCACATTTGTGTGGCCAGGTTTCCCGTGGACATTGGCTAGACCAGATACGTCCGGCGGATGCAAGCCTTTGAAAACCATTTGTAACTCGCTGCCTTTCGGCTCACGAGCTGGGTGGCGAGTGCGGTACCACATTTGTGTGGCCAGGTTTCCCGTGGACGCTGGCTAGACCAGATATGTCCGGCGGACGCAAGCCTCTGAAACCCATTCGTAACTCGCTGCCTTTCGGCTCACAAGCTGTGCGGCGAGCGCGGTACCAAATTTGTGTGGCCAGGTTTCCCGTGGACGCTGGCTAGACCAGATACGTCCGGCGTACGCAAGCCTTTGAAACCCATTTGTAACTCGCTGCCTTTCGGCTCACGAGCTGGGCGGCGAGCGCTGCCACATTTGCGTGGCCAGGTTTCCCGTGGACGCTGGCTAGACCAGATACGTCCGCCGGACGCAAGCCTTTGAAACCCATTTGTAACTCGCTGCCTTTCCGCTCACGAGCTGGGCGGCGAGCGCTGCCACATTTGCGTGGCCAGGTTTCCCGTGGACGCTGGCTAGACCAGATACGTCCGCCGGACGCAAGCCTTTGAAACCCATTTGTAACTCGCTGCCTTTCGGCTCACGAGCTGGGCGGCGAGCGCGGTACCACATTTGTGTGGCCAGGTTTCCCGTGGACGCTGGCTAGACCAGATACGTCCGGTGGACACAAGCCTTTGAAACCCATTTGTAACTCGCTGCCTTTCGGCTCACGAGCTGGGTGGCGAGCGCGGTGCCACATTTGTGTGGCCAGGTTTCCCGTGGACGCTGGCTAGACCAGATATGCTCGGCGGACGCAAGCCTTTGAAACCCATTTGTAACTCGCTGCCTTTCGGCTCACGAGCTGGGCGGCGAGCGCGGTACCACATTTGTGTGGCCAGGTTTCCCGTGGACGCTGGCTAGACCAGATACGTCCGGTGGACACAAGCCTTTGAAACCCATTTGTAACTCGCTGCCTTTCGGCTCACGAGCTGGGCGGCGAGCGCGGTGCCACATTTGTGTGGCCAGGTTTCCCGTGGACGCTGGCTAGACCAGATATGCTCGGCGGACGCAAGCCTTTGAAACCCATTTGTAACTCGCTGCCTTTCGGCTCACGAGCTGGGCGGCGAGCGCGGTACCACATTTGTGTGGCCAGGTTTCCCGTGGACGCTGGCTAGACCAGATACGTCCGGCGGATGCAAGCCTTTGAAACCCATTTGTAACTCGCTACCTTTTGGCTCACGAGCTGGGCGGCGAGCGCTGCCACATTTGCGTGGCCAGGTTTCCCGTGGACGCTGGCTAGACCAGATACGTCCGCCGGACGCAAGCCTTTGAAACCCATTTGTAACTCGCTGAATTTCGGCTCACGAGCTGGGCGGCGAGCGCGGTGCCACATTTGTGTGGCTAGATTTCCCGTGGACGCTGGCTAGACCAGATACGTCCGGCGGATGCAAGCCTTTGAAACCCATTTGTAACTCGCTGCCTTTCGGCTCACGAGCTGGGCGGCGAGCGCTGCCACATTTGCGTGGCCAGGTTTCACGTGGACGCTGGCTAGACCAGATACGTCCGGCGGACGCAAGCCTTTGAAACCCATTTGTAACTCGATGCCTTTTAGCTCACGAGCTGGGCGACGAGCGCGGTGCCACATTTGTGTGGCCAGGTTTCCCGTGGACGCTGGCTAGACCAGATACGTCCGGCGGACGCAAGCCTTTGAAACCCATTTGTAATTCGCTGCCTTTCGGCTCACGAGCTGGGCGGCGAGCGCGGTGCCACATTTGTGTGGCCAGGTTTCCCGTGGACATTGGCTAGACCAGATACGTCCGGCGGATGCAAGCCTTTGAAAACCATTTGTAACTCGCTGCCTTTCGGCTCACGAGCTGGGCGGCGAGTGCGGTACCACATTTGTGTGGCCAGGTTTCCCGTGGACGCTGGCTAGACCAGATATGTCCGGCGGACGCAAGCCTCTGAAACCCATTTGTAACTCGCTGCCTTTCGGCTCACAAGCTGTGCGGCGAGCGCGGTACCACATTTGTGTGGCCAGGTTTCCCGTGGACGCTGGCTAGACCAGATACGTCCGGCGTACGCAAGCCTTTGAAACCCATTTGTAACTCGCTGCCTTTCGGCTCACGAGCTGGGCGGCGAGCGCTGCCACATTTGCGTGGCCAGGTTTCCCGTGGACGCTGGCTAGACCAGATACGTCCGCCGGACGCAAGCCTTTGAAACCCATTTGTAACTCGCTGAATTTCGGCTCACGAGCTGGGCGGCGAGCGCGGTGCCACATTTGTGTGGCCAGGTTTCCCGTGGACGCTGGCTAGACCAGATACGTCCGGCAGACGCAAGCCTTTGAAACCCATTTGTAACTCGCTGCCTTTCGGCTCACGAGCTGGGCGGCGAGCGCGGTGCCACATTTGTGTGGCCAGGTTTCCCGTGGACGCTGGCTAGACCAGATATGCTCGGCGGACGCAAGCCTTTGAAACCCATTTGTAACTCGCTGCCTTTCGGCTCACGAGCTGGGCGGCGAGCGCGGTACCACATTTGTGTGGCCAGGTTTCCCGTGGACGCTGGCTAGACCAGATACGTCCGGCGGATGCAAGCCTTTGAAACCCATTTGTAACTCGCTGCCTTTTGGCTCACGAGCTGGGCGGCGAGCGTGGTGCCACATTTGTGTGGCCAGGTTTCCCGTGGACGCTAGCTAGACCAGATACGTCCGGTGGACGCAAGCCTTTGAAACCCATTTGTAACTTGCTGCCTTTCGACTCACGAGCTGGGCGGCGAGCGCGGTGCCACATTTGTGTGGCTAGATTTCCCGTGGACGCTGGCTAGACCAGATACGTCCGGCGGATGCAAGCCTTTGAAACCCATTTGTAACTCGCTGCCTTTCGGCTCACGAGCTGGGCGGCGAGCGCTGCCACATTTGCGTGGCCAGGTTTCACGTGGACGCTGGCTAGACCAGATACGTCCGGCGGACGCAAGCCTTTGAAACCCATT
The DNA here is from genome assembly GCF_054948205.1 of Urtica dioica subsp. dioica. Taxonomy (NCBI): domain Eukaryota; kingdom Viridiplantae; phylum Streptophyta; class Magnoliopsida; order Rosales; family Urticaceae; genus Urtica; species Urtica dioica. Next base: position 30,402,993 of record NC_142756.1, on the reverse strand, counting down.
TGTAACTCGATGCCTTTTAGTTCACGAGCTGGGCGGCGAGCGCGGTGCCACATTTGTGTGGCCAGGTTTCCCGTGGACGCTGGCTAGACCAGATACGTCCGGCGGACGCAAGCCTTTGAAACCCATTTGTAATTCGCTGCCTTTCGGCTCACGAGCTGGGCGGCGAGCGCGGTGCCACATTTGTGTGGCCAGGTTTCCCGTGGACATTGGCTAGACCAGATACGTCCGGCGGATGCAAGCCTTTGAAAACCATTTGTAACTCGCGGCCTTTCGGCTCACGAGCTGGGCGGCGAGTGCGGTACCACATTTGTGTGGCCAGGTTTCCCGTGGACGCTGGCTAGACCAGATATGTCCGGCGGACGCAAGCCTCTGAAACCCATTTGTAACTCGCTGCCTTTCGGCTCACGAGCTGGGCGGCGAGCGCGGTACCACATTTGTGTGGCCAGGTTTCCCGTGGACGCTGGCTAGACCAGATACGTCCGGCGGATGCAAGCCTTTGAAACCCATTTGTAACTCGCTGCCTTTTGGCTCACGAGCTGGGCGGCGAGCGTGGTGCCACATTTGTGTGGCCAGGTTTCCCGTGGACGCTAGCTAGACAAGATACGTCCGGCGGACGCAAGCCTTTGAAACCCATTTGTAACTTGCTGCCTTTCGGCTCACGAGCTGGGCGGCGAGTGCGGTGCCACATTTGTGTGGCTAGATTTCCCGTGGACGCTGGCTAGACCAGATACGTCCGGCGGATGCAAGCCTTTGAAACCCATTTGTAACTCGCTGCCTTTCGGCTCACGAGCTGGGCGGCGAGCGCGGTGCCACATTTGTGTGGCTAGATTTCCCGTGGACGCTGGATAGACCAGATACGTCCGGCGGACGCAAGCCTTTGAAACCCATTTGTAACTTGCTGCCTTTCGGCTCACGAGCTGGGCGGCGAGCGCGGTGCCACATTTGTGTGGCTAGATTTCCCGTGGACGCTGGATAGACCAGATACGTCCGGCGGATGCAAGCCTTTGAAACCCATTTGTAACTCGCTACCTTTCGGCTCACGAGCTGGGCGGCGAGCGCTGCCACATTTGCGTTACCAGGTTTCACGTGGACGCTGGCTAGACCAGATACGTCCGGCGGACGCAAGCCTTTGAAACCCATTTGTAACTCGCTGCCTTTTAGCTCACGAGCTGGGCGGCGAGCGCGGTGCCACATTTGTGTGGCCAGGTTTCCCGTGGACGCTGGCTAGACCAGATACGTCCGGCGGACGCAAGCCTTTGAAACCCATTTGTAACTCGCTGCCTTTCGGCTCACGAGCTGGGCGGCGAGCGCTGCCACATTTGCGTGGCCAGGTTTCCCGTGGACGCTGGCTAGACCAGATACGTCCGCCGGACGCAAGCCTTTGAAACCCATTTGTAACTCGCTGAATTTCGGCTCACGAGCTGGGCGGCGAGCGCGGTGCCACATTTGTGTGGCCAGGTTTCCCGTGGACGCTGGCTAGACCAGATACGTCCGGCAGACGCAAGCCTTTGAAACCCATTTGTAACTTGCTGCCTTTCGGCTCACGAGCTGGGCGGCGAGCGCGGTGCCACATTTGTGTGGCTAGATTTCCCGTGGACGCTGGCTAGACCAGATACGTCCGGCGGATGCAAGCCTTTGAAACCCATTTGTAACTCGCTGCCTTTCGGCTCACGAGCTGGGCGGCGAGCGCTGCCACATTTGCGTGGCCAGGTTTCACGTGGACGCTGGCTAGACCAGATACGTCCGGCGGACGCAAGCCTTTGAAACCCATTTGTAACTCGCTGCCTTTTAGCTCACGAGCTGGGCGGCGAGCGCGGTGCCACATTTGTGTGGCCAGGTTTCCCGTGGACGCTGGCTAGACCAGATACGTCCGGCGGACGCAAGCCTTTGAAACCCATTTGTAATTCGCTGCCTTTCGGCTCACGAGCTGGGCGGCGAGCGCGGTGCCACATTTGTGTGGCCAGGTTTCCCGTGGACATTGGCTAGACCAGATACGTCCGGCGGATGCAAGCCTTTGAAAACCATTTGTAACTCGCGGCCTTTCGGCTCACGAGCTGGGCGGCGAGTGCGGTACCACATTTGTGTGGCCAGGTTTCCCGTGGACGCTGGCTAGACCAGATATGTCCGGCGGACGCAAGCCTCTGAAACCCATTTGTAACTCGCTGCCTTTCGGCTCACGAGCTGGGCGGCGAGCGCGGTACCACATTTGTGTGGCCAGGTTTCCCGTGGACGCTGGCTAGACCAGATACGTCCGGCGGATGCAAGCCTTTGAAACCCATTTGTAACTCGCTGCCTTTTGGCTCACGAGCTGGGCGGCGAGCGTGGTGCCACATTTGTGTGGCCAGGTTTCCCGTGGACGCTAGCTAGACAAGATACGTCCGGCGGACGCAAGCCTTTGAAACCCATTTGTAACTTGCTGCCTTTCGGCTCACGAGCTGGGCGGCGAGTGCGGTGCCACATTTGTGTGGCTAGATTTCCCGTGGACGCTGGCTAGACCAGATACGTCCGGCGGATGCAAGCCTTTGAAACCCATTTGTAACTCGCTGCCTTTCGGCTCACGAGCTGGGCGGCGAGCGCGGTGCCACATTTGTGTGGCTAGATTTCCCGTGGACGCTGGATAGACCAGATACGTCCGGCGGACGCAAGCCTTTGAAACCCATTTGTAACTTGCTGCCTTTCGGCTCACGAGCTGGGCGGCGAGCGCGGTGCCACATTTGTGTGGCTAGATTTCCCGTGGACGCTGGATAGACCAGATACGTCCGGCGGATGCAAGCCTTTGAAACCCATTTGTAACTCGCTACCTTTCGGCTCACGAGCTGGGCGGCGAGCGCTGCCACATTTGCGTTACCAGGTTTCACGTGGACGCTGGCTAGACCAGATACGTCCGGCGGACGCAAGCCTTTGAAACCCATTTGTAACTCGCTGCCTTTTAGCTCACGAGCTGGGCGGCGAGCGCGGTGCCACATTTGTGTGGCCAGGTTTCCCGTGGACGCTGGCTAGACCAGATACGTCCGGCGGACGCAAGCCTTTGAAACCCATTTGTAACTCGCTGCCTTTCGGCTCACGAGCTGGGCGGCGAGCGCTGCCACATTTGCGTGGCCAGGTTTCCCGTGGACGCTGGCTAGACCAGATACGTCCGCCGGACGCAAGCCTTTGAAACCCATTTGTAACTCGCTGAATTTCGGCTCACGAGCTGGGCGGCGAGCGCGGTGCCACATTTGTGTGGCCAGGTTTCCCGTGGACGCTGGCTAGACCAGATACGTCCGGCAGACGCAAGCCTTTGAAACCCATTTGTAACTTGCTGCCTTTCGGCTCACGAGCTGGGCGGCGAGCGCGGTGCCACATTTGTGTGGCTAGATTTCCCGTGGACGCTGGCTAGACCAGATACGTCCGGCGGATGCAAGCCTTTGAAACCCATTTGTAACTCGCTGCCTTTCGGCTCACGAGCTGGGCGGCGAGCGCTGCCACATTTGCGTGGCCAGGTTTCACGTGGACGCTGGCTAGACCAGATACGTCCGGCGGACGCAAGCCTTTGAAACCCATTTGTAACTCGCTGCCTTTTAGCTCACGAGCTGGGCGGCGAGCGCGGTGCCACATTTGTGTGGCCAGGTTTCCCGTGGACGCTGGCTAGACCAGATACGTCCGGCGGACGCAAGCCTTTGAAACCCATTTGTAATTCGCTGCCTTTCGGCTCACGAGCTGGGCGGCGAGCGCGGTGCCACATTTGTGTGGCCAGGTTTCCCGTGGACATTGGCTAGACCAGATACGTCCGGCGGATGCAAGCCTTTGAAAACCATTTGTAACTCGCTGCCTTTCGGCTCACGAGCTGGGCGGCGAGTGCGGTACCACATTTGTGTGGCCAGCTTTCCCGTGGACGCTGGCTAGACCAGATATGTCCGGCGGACGCAAGCCTCTGAAACCCATTTGTAACTCGCTGCCTTTCCGCTCACGAGCTGTGCGGCGAGCGCGGTACCACATTTGTGTGGCCAGGTTTCCCGTGGACGCTGGCTAGACCAGATACGTCCGGCGTACGCAAGCCTTTGAAACCCATTTGTAACTCGCTGCCTTTCGGCTCACGAGCTGGGCGGCGAGCGCTGCCACATTTGCGTGGCCAGGTTTCCCGTGGACGCTGGCTAGACCAGATACGTCCGCCGGACGCAAGCCTTTGAAACCCATTTGTAACTCGCTGAATTTCGGCTCACGAGCTGGGCGGCGAGCGCGGTGCCACATTTGTGTGGCCAGGTTTCCCGTGGACGCTGGCTAGACCAGATACGTCCGGCAGACGCAAGCCTTTGAAACCCATTTGTAACTCGCTGCATTTCGGCTCACGAGCTGGGCGGCGAGCGCGGTACCACATTTGTGTGGCCAGGTTTCCCGTGGACGCTGGCTAGACCAGATACGTCCGGTGGACACAAGCCTTTGAAACCCATTTGTAACTCGCTGCCTTTCGGCTCACGAGCTGGGCGGCGAGCGCGGTGCCACATTTGTGTGGCCAGGTTTCCCGTGGACGCTGGCTAGACCAGATATGCTCGGCGGACGCAAGCCTTTGAAACCCATTTGTAACTCGCTGCCTTTCGGCTCACGAGCTGGGCGGCGAGCGCGGTACCACATTTGTGTGGCTAGATTTCCCGTGGACGCTGGCTAGACCAGATACGTCCGGCGGATGCAAGCCTTTGAAACCCATTTGTAACTCGCTGCCTTTCGGCTCACGAGCTGGGCGGCGAGCGCTGCCACATTTGCGTGGCCAGGTTTCACGTGGACGCTGGCTAGACCAGATACGTCCGGCGGACGCAAGCCTTTGAAACCCATTTGTAACTCGCTGCCTTTTAGCTCACGAGCTGGGCGGCGAGCGCGGTGCCACATTTGTGTGGCCAGGTTTCCCGTGGACGCTGGCTAGACCAGATACGTCCGGCGGACGCAAGCCTTTGAAACCCATTTGTAATTCGCTGCCTTTCGGCTCACGAGCTGGGCGGCGAGCGCGGTGCCACATTTGTGTGGCCAGGTTTCCCGTGGACATTGGCTAGACCAGATACGTCCGGCGGATGCAAGCCTTTGAAAACCATTTGTAACTCGCTGCCTTTCGGCTCACGAGCTGGGCGGCGAGTGCGGTACCACATTTGTGTGGCCAGGTTTCCCGTGGACGCTGGCTAGACCAGATATGTCCGGCGGACGCAAGCCTCTGAAACCCATTTGTAACTCGCTGCCTTTCCGCTCACGAGCTGTGCGGCGAGCGCGGTACCACATTTGTGTGGCCAGGTTTTCCGTGGACGCTGGCTAGACCAGATACGTCCGGCGTACGCAAGCCTTTGAAACCCATTTGTAACTCGCTGCCTTTCGGCTCACGAGCTGGGCGGCGAGCGCGGTGCCACATTTGTGTGGCCAGGTTTCCCGTGGACGCTGGCTAGACCAGATACGTCCGGCAGACGCAAGCCTTTGAAACCCATTTGTAACTCGCTGCATTTCGGCTCACGAGCTGGGCGGCGAGCGCTGCCACATTTGCGTGGCCAGGTTTCACGTGGACGCTGGCTAGACCAGATACGTCCGGCGGACGCAAGCCTTTGAAACCCATTTGTAATTCGCTGCCTTTCGGCTCACGAGCTGGGCGGCGAGCGCGGTGCCACATTTGTGTGGCCAGGTTTCCCGTGGACGTTGGCTAGACCAGATACGTCCGGCGGATGCAAGCCTTTGAAAACCATTTGTAATTCGCTGCCTTTCGGCTCACGAGCTGGGCGGCGAGTGCGGTGCCACATTTGTGTGGCCAGGTTTCCCGTGGACATTGGCTACACCAGATATGTCCGGCGGACGCAAGCCTTTGAAAACCATTTGTAACTCGCTGCCTTTCCGCTCACGAGCTGTGCGGCGAGCGCGGTACCACATTTGTGTGGCCAGGTTTCCCGTGGACGCTGGCTAGACCAGATACGTCCGGCGTACGCAAGCCTTTGAAACCCATTTGTAACTCGCTGAATTTCGGCTCACGAGCTGGGCGGCGAGCGCGGTGCCACATTTGTGTGGCCAGGTTTCCCGTGGACGCTGGCTAGACCAGATACGTCCGGCAGACGCAAGCCTTTGAAACCCATTTGTAACTCGCTGCATTTCGGCTCACGAGCTGGGCGGCGAGCGCTGCCACATTTGCGTGGCCAGGTTTCCCGTGGACGCTGGCTAGACCAGATACGTCCGGTGGACACAAGCCTTTGAAACCCATTTGTAACTCGCTGAATTTCGGCTCACGAGCTGGGCGGCGAGCGCGGTGCCACATTTGTGTGGCCAGGTTTCCCGTGGACGCTGGCTAGACCAGATACGTCCGGCAGACGCAAGCCTTTGAAACCCATTTGTAACTCGCTGCATTTCGGCTCACGAGCTGGGCGGCGAGCGCGGTACCACATTTGTGTGGCCAGGTTTCCCGTGGACGCTGGCTAGACCAGATACGTCCGGTGGACACAAGCCTTTGAAACCCATTTGTAACTCGCTGCCTTTCGGCTCACGAGCTGGGCGGCGAGCGCGGTGCCACATTTGTGTGGCCAGGTTTCCCGTGGACGCTGGCTAGACCAGATATGCTCGGCGGACGCAAGCCTTTGAAACCCATTTGTAACTCGCTGCCTTTCGGCTCACGAGCTGGGCGGCGAGCGCGGTACCACATTTGTGTGGCTAGATTTCCCGTGGACGCTGGCTAGACCAGATACGTCCGGCGGATGCAAGCCTTTGAAACCCATTTGTAACTCGCTGCCTTTCGGCTCACGAGCTGGGCGGCGAGCGCTGCCACATTTGCGTGGCCAGGTTTCACGTGGACGCTGGCTAGACCAGATACGTCCGGCGGACGCAAGCCTTTGAAACCCATTTGTAATTCGCTGCCTTTCGGCTCACGAGCTGGGCGGCGAGTGCGGTGCCACATTTGTGTGGCCAGGTTTCCCGTGGACATTGGCTACACCAGATATGTCCGGCGGACGCAAGCCTTTGAAAACCATTTGTAACTCGCTGCCTTTCCGCTCACGAGCTGTGCGGCGAGCGCGGTACCACATTTGTGTGGCCAGGTTTCCCGTGGACGCTGGCTAGACCAGATACGTCCGGCGTACGCAAGCCTTTGAAACCCATTTGTAACTCGCTGAATTTCGGCTCACGAGCTGGGCGGCGAGCGCGGTGCCACATTTGTGTGGCCAGGTTTCCCGTGGACGCTGGCTAGACCAGATACGTCCGGCAGACGCAAGCCTTTGAAACCCATTTGTAACTCGCTGCATTTCGGCTCACGAGCTGGGCGGCGAGCGCTGCCACATTTGCGTGGCCAGGTTTCCCGTGGACGCTGGCTAGACCAGATACGTCCGGTGGACACAAGCCTTTGAAACCCATTTGTAACTCGCTGAATTTCGGCTCACGAGCTGGGCGGCGAGCGCGGTGCCACATTTGTGTGGCCAGGTTTCCCGTGGACGCTGGCTAGACCAGATACGTCCGGCAGACGCAAGCCTTTGAAACCCATTTGTAACTCGCTGCATTTCGGCTCACGAGCTGGGCGGCGAGCGCGGTACCACATTTGTGTGGCCAGGTTTCCCGTGGACGCTGGCTAGACCAGATACGTCCGGTGGACACAAGCCTTTGAAACCCATTTGTAACTCGCTGCCTTTCGGCTCACGAGCTGGGCGGCGAGCGCGGTGCCACATTTGTGTGGCCAGGTTTCCCGTGGACGCTGGCTAGACCAGATATGCTCGGCGGACGCAAGCCTTTGAAACCCATTTGTAACTCGCTGCCTTTCGGCTCACGAGCTGGGCGGCGAGCGCGGTACCACATTTGTGTGGCTAGATTTCCCGTGGACGCTGGCTAGACCAGATACGTCCGGCGGATGCAAGCCTTTGAAACCCATTTGTAACTCGCTGCCTTTCGGCTCACGAGCTGGGCGGCGAGCGCTGCCACATTTGCGTGGCCAGGTTTCACGTGGACGCTGGCTAGACCAGATACGTCCGGCGGACGCAAGCCTTTGAAACCCATTTGTAACTCGCTGCCTTTTAGCTCACGAGCTGGGCGGCGAGCGCGGTGCCACATTTGTGTGGCCAGGTTTCCCGTGGACGCTGGCTAGACCAGATACGTCCGGCGGATGCAAGCCTTTGAAACCCATTTGTAATTCGCTGCCTTTCGGCTCACGAGCTGGGCGGCGAGCGCGGTGCCACATTTGTGTGGCCAGGTTTCCCGTGGACATTGGCTAGACCAGATACGTCCGGCGGATGCAAGCCTTTGAAAACCATTTGTAACTCGCTGCCTTTCGGCTCACGAGCTGGGCGGCGAGTGCGGTACCACATTTGTGTGGCCAGGTTTCCCGTGGACGCTGGCTAGACCAGATATGTCCGGCGGACGCAAGCCTCTGAAACCCATTTGTAACTCGCTGCCTTTCCGCTCACGAGCTGTGCGGCGAGCGCGGTACCACATTTGTGTGGCCAGGTTTTCCGTGGACGCTGGCTAGACCAGATACGTCCGGCGTACGCAAGCCTTTGAAACCCATTTGTAACTCGCTGCCTTTCGGCTCACGAGCTGGGCGGCGAGCGCGGTGCCACATTTGTGTGGCCAGGTTTCCCGTGGACGCTGGCTAGACCAGATACGTCCGGCAGACGCAAGCCTTTGAAACCCATTTGTAACTCGCTGCATTTCGGCTCACGAGCTGGGCGGCGAGCGCTGCCACATTTGCGTGGCCAGGTTTCACGTGGACGCTGGCTAGACCAGATACGTCCGGCGGACGCAAGCCTTTGAAACCCATTTGTAATTCGCTGCCTTTCGGCTCACGAGCTGGGCGGCGAGCGCGGTGCCACATTTGTGTGGCCAGGTTTCCCGTGGACGTTGGCTAGACCAGATACGTCCGGCGGATGCAAGCCTTTGAAAACCATTTGTAATTCGCTGCCTTTCGGCTCACGAGCTGGGCGGCGAGTGCGGTGCCACATTTGTGTGGCCAGGTTTCCCGTGGACATTGGCTACACCAGATATGTCCGGCGGACGCAAGCCTTTGAAAACCATTTGTAACTCGCTGCCTTTCCGCTCACGAGCTGTGCGGCGAGCGCGGTACCACATTTGTGTGGCCAGGTTTCCCGTGGACGCTGGCTAGACCAGATACGTCCGGCGTACGCAAGCCTTTGAAACCCATTTGTAACTCGCTGAATTTCGGCTCACGAGCTGGGCGGCGAGCGCGGTGCCACATTTGTGTGGCCAGGTTTCCCGTGGACGCTGGCTAGACCAGATACGTCCGGCAGACGCAAGCCTTTGAAACCCATTTGTAACTCGCTGCATTTCGGCTCACGAGCTGGGCGGCGAGCGCTGCCACATTTGCGTGGCCAGGTTTCCCGTGGACGCTGGCTAGACCAGATACGTCCGGTGGACACAAGCCTTTGAAACCCATTTGTAACTCGCTGAATTTCGGCTCACGAGCTGGGCGGCGAGCGCGGTGCCACATTTGTGTGGCCAGGTTTCCCGTGGACGCTGGCTAGACCAGATACGTCCGGCAGACGCAAGCCTTTGAAACCCATTTGTAACTCGCTGCATTTCGGCTCACGAGCTGGGCGGCGAGCGCGGTACCACATTTGTGTGGCCAGGTTTCCCGTGGACGCTGGCTAGACCAGATACGTCCGGTGGACACAAGCCTTTGAAACCCATTTGTAACTCGCTGCCTTTCGGCTCACGAGCTGGGCGGCGAGCGCGGTGCCACATTTGTGTGGCCAGGTTTCCCGTGGACGCTGGCTAGACCAGATATGCACGGCGGACGCAAGCCTTTGAAACCCATTTGTAACTCGCTGCCTTTCGGCTCACGAGCTGGGCGGCGAGCGCGGTACCACATTTGTGTGGCTAGATTTCCCGTGGACGCTGGCTAGACCAGATACGTCCGGCGGATGCAAGCCTTTGAAACCCATTTGTAACTCGCTGCCTTTCGGCTCACGAGCTGGGCGGCGAGCGCTGCCACATTTGCGTGGCCAGGTTTCACGTGGACGCTGGCTAGACCAGATACGTCCGGCGGACGCAAGCCTTTGAAACCCATTTGTAACTCGCTGCCTTTTAGCTCACGAGCTGGGCGGCGAGCGCGGTGCCACATTTGTGTGGCCAGGTTTCCCGTGGACGCTGGCTAGACCAGATACGTCCGGCGGACGCAAGCCTTTGAAACCCATTTGTAATTCGCTGCCTTTCGGCTCACGAGCTGGGCGGCGAGCGCGGTGCCACATTTGTGTGGCCAGGTTTCCCGTGGACATTGGCTAGACCAGATACGTCCGGCGGATGCAAGCCTTTGAAAACCATTTGTAACTCGCTGCCTTTCGGCTCACGAGCTGGGCGGCGAGTGCGGTACCACATTTGTGTGGCCAGGTTTCCCGTGGACGCTGGCTAGACCAGATATGTCCGGCGGACGCAAGCCTCTGAAACCCATTTGTAATTCGCTGCCTTTCCGCTCACGAGCTGTGCGGCGAGCGCGGTACCACATTTGTGTGGCCAGGTTTTCCGTGGACGCTGGCTAGACCAGATACGTCCGGCGTACGCAAGCCTTTGAAACCCATTTGTAACTCGCTGCCTTTCGGCTCACGAGCTGGGCGGCGAGCGCTGCCACATTTGCGTGGCCAGGTTTCCCGTGGACGCTGGCTAGACCAGATACGTCCGCCGGACGCAAGCCTTTGAAACCCATTTGTAACTCGCTGAATTTCGGCTCACGAGCTGGGCGGCGAGCGCGGTGCCACATTTGTGTGGCCTGGTTTCCCGTGGACGCTGGCTAGACCAGATACGTCTGGCAGACGCAAGCCTTTGAAACCCATTTGTAACTCGCTGCATTTCGGCTCACGAGCTGGGCGGTGAGCGCGGTACCACATTTGTGTGGCCAGGTTTCCCGTGGACGCTGGCTAGACCAGATATGCTCGGCGGACGCAAGCCTTTGAAACCCATTTGTAACTCGCTGCCTTTCGGCTCACGAGCTGGGCGGCGAGCGCTGCCACATTTGCGTGGCCAGGTTTCACGTGGACGCTGGCTAGACCAGATACGTCCGGCGGACGCAAGCCTTTGAAACCCATTTGTAATTCGCTGCCTTTCGGCTCACGAGCTGGGCGGCGAGCGCGGTGCCACATTTGTGTGGCCAGGTTTCCCGTGGACGTTGGCTAGACCAGATACGTCCGGCGGATGCAAGCCTTTGAAAACCATTTGTAATTCGCTGCCTTTCGGCTCACGAGCTGGGCGGCGAGTGCGGTGCCACATTTGTGTGGCCAGGTTTCCCGTGGACATCGGCTACACCAGATATGTCCGGCGGACGCAAGCCTTTGAAAACCATTTGTAACTCGCTGCCTTTCCGCTCACGAGCTGTCCGGCGAGCGCGGTACCACATTTGTGTGGCCAGGTTTCCCGTGGACGCTGGCTAGACCAGATACGTCCGGCGTACGCAAGCCTTTGAAACCCATTTGTAACTCGCTGAATTTCGGCTCACGAGCTGGGCGGCGAGCGCGGTGCCACATTTGTGTGGCCAGGTTTCCCGTGGACGCTGGCTAGACCAGATACGTCCGGCAGACGCAAGCCTTTGAAACCCATTTGTAACTCGCTGCATTTCGGCTCACGAGCTGGGCGGCGAGCGCTGCCACATTTGCGTGGCCAGGTTTCCTGTGGACGCTGGCTAGACCAGATACGTCCGGTGGACACAAGCCTTTGAAACCCATTTGTAACTCGCTGAATTTCGGCTCACGAGCTGGGCGGCGAGCGCGGTGCCACATTTGTGTGGCCAGGTTTCCCGTGGACGCTGGCTAGACCAGATACGTCCGGCAGACGCAAGCCTTTGAAACCCATTTGTAACTCGCTGCATTTCGGCTCACGAGCTGGGCGGCGTGCGCGGTACCACATTTGTGTGGCCAGGTTTCCCGTGGACGCTGGCTAGACCAGATACGTCCGGTGGACACAAGCCTTTGAAACCCATTTGTAACTCGCTGCCTTTCGGCTCACGAGCTGGGCGGCGAGCGCGGTGCCACATTTGTGTGGCCAGGTTTCCCGTGGACGCTGGCTAGACCAGATATGCTCGGCGGACGCAAGCCTTTGAAACCCATTTGTAACTCGCTGCCTTTCGGCTCACGAGCTGGGCGGCGAGCGCGGTACCACATTTGTGTGGCTAGATTTCCCGTGGACGCTGGCTAGACCAGATACGTCCGGCGGATGCAAGCCTTTGAAACCCATTTGTAACTCGCTGCCTTTCGGCTCACGAGCTGGGCGGCGAGCGCTGCCACATTTGCGTGGCCAGGTTTCACGTGGACGCTGGCTAGACCAGATACGTCCGGCGGACGCAAGCCTTTGAAACCCATTTGTAACTCGCTGCCTTTTAGCTCACGAGCTGGGCGGCGAGCGCGGTGCCACATTTGTGTGGCCAGGTTTCCCGTGGACGCTGGCTAGACCAGATACGTCCGGCGGACGCAAGCCTTTGAAACCCATTTGTAATTCGCTGCCTTTCGGCTCACGAGCTGGGCGGCGAGCGCGGTGCCACATTTGTGTGGCCAGGTTTCCCGTGGACATTGGCTAGACCAGATACGTCCGGCGGATGCAAGCCTTTGAAAACCATTTGTAACTCGCTGCCTTTCGGCTCACGAGCTGGGCGGCGAGTGCGGTACCACATTTGTGTGGCCAGGTTTCCCGTGGACGCTGGCTAGACCAGATATGTCCGGCGGACGCAAGCCTCTGAAACCCATTTGTAACTCGCTGCCTTTCCGCTCACGAGCTGTGCGGCGAGCGCGGTACCACATTTGTGTGGCCAGGTTTTCCGTGGACGCTGGCTAGACCAGATACGTCCGGCGTACGCAAGCCTTTGAAACCCATTTGTAACTCGCTGCCTTTCGGCTCACGAGCTGGGCGGCGAGCGCTGCCACATTTGCGTGGCCAGGTTTCCCGTGGACGCTGGCTAGACCAGATACGTCCGCCGGACGCAAGCCTTTGAAACCCATTTGTAACTCGCTGAATTTCGGCTCACGAGCTGGGCGGCGAGCGCGGTGCCACATTTGTGTGGCCTGGTTTCCCGTGGACGCTGGCTAGACCAGATACGTCCGGCAGACGCAAGCCTTTGAAACCCATTTGTAACTCGCTGCATTTCGGCTCACGAGCTGGGCGGCGAGCGCGGTACCACATTTGTGTGGCCAGGTTTCCCGTGGACGCTGGCTAGACCAGATACGTCCGGTGGACACAAGCCTTTGAAACCCATTTGTAACTCGCTGCCTTTCGGCTCACGAGCTGGGCGGCGAGCGCGGTGCCACATTTGTGTGGCCAGGTTTCCCGTGGACACTGGCTAGACCAGATATGCTCGGCGGACACAAGCCTTTGAAACCCATTTGTAACTCGCTGCCTTTCGGCTCACGAGCTGGGCGGCGAGCGCGGTACCACATTTGTGTGGCCAGGTTTCCCGTGGACGCTGGCTAGACCAGATACGTCCGGCGGATGCAAGCCTTTGAAACCCATTTGTAACTCGCTGCCTTTTGGCTCACGAGCTGGGCGGCGAGCGTGGTGCCACATTTGTGTGGCCAGGTTTCCCGTGGACGCTAGCTAGACAAGATACGTCCGGCGGACGCAAGCCTTTGAAACCCATTTGTAACTTGCTGCCTTTCGGCTCACGAGCTGGGCGGCGAGCGCGGTGCCACATTTGTGTGGCTAGATTTCCCGTGGACGCTGGCTAGACCAGATACGTCCGGCGGATGCAAGCCTTTGAAACCCATTTGTAACTCGCTGCCTTTCGGCTCACGAGCTGGGTGGCGAGCGCTGCCACATTTGCGTGGCCAGGTTTCACGTGGACGCTGGCTAGACCAGATACGTCCGGCGGACGCAAGCCTTTGAAACCCATTTGTAACTCGCTGCCTTTTAGCTCACGAGCTGGGCGACGAGCGCGGTGCCACATTTGTGTGGCCAGGTTTCCCGTGGACGCTGGCTAGACCAGATACGTCCGGCGGACGCAAGCCTTTGAAACCCATTTGTAACTCGCTGCCTTTCGGCTCACGAGCTGGGCGGCGAGCGCGGTACCACATTTGTGTGGCCAGGTTTCCCGTGGACGCTGGCTAGACCAGATACGTCCGGCGGATGCAAGCCTTTGAAACCCATTTGTAACTCGCTGCCTTTTGGCTCACGAGCTGGGCGGCGAGCGTGGTGCCACATTTGTGTGGCCAGGTTTCCCGTGGACGCTAGCTAGACAAGATACGTCCGGCGGACGCAAGCCTTTGAAACCCATTTGTAACTTGCTGCCTTTCGGCTCACGAGCTGGGCGGCGAGCGCGGTGCCACATTTGTGTGGCCAGGTTTCCCGTGGACGCTGGCTAGACCAGATACGTCCGGCAGACGCAAGCCTTTGAAACCCATTTGTAACTCGCTGCATTTCGGCTCACGAGCTGGGCGGCGAGCGCGGTACCACATTTGTGTGGCCAGGTTTCCCGTGGACGCTGGCTAGACCAGATACGTCCGGTGGACACAAGCCTTTGAAACCCATTTGTAACTCGCTGCCTTTCGGCTCACGAGCTGGGCGGCGAGCGCGGTGCCACATTTGTGTGGCCAGGTTTCCCGTGGACGCTGGCTAGACCAGATATGCTCGGCGGACGCAAGCCTTTGAAACCCATTTGTAACTCGCTGCCTTTCGGCTCACGAGCTGGGCGGCGAGCGCGGTACCACATTTGTGTGGCCAGGTTTCCCGTGGACGCTGGCTAGACCAGATACGTCCGGCGGATGCAAGCCTTTGAAACCCATTTGTAACTCGCTGCCTTTTGGCTCACGAGCTGGGCGGCGAGCGTGGTGCCACATTTGTGTGGCCAGGTTTCCCGTGGACGCTAGCTAGACAAGATACGTCCGGCGGACGCAAGCCTTTGAAACCCATTTGTAACTTGCTGCCTTTCGGCTCACGAGCTGGGCGGCGAGCGCGGTGCCACATTTGTGTGGCTAGATTTCCCGTGGACGCTGGCTAGACCAGATACGTCCGGCGGATGCAAGCCTTTGAAACCCATTTGTAACTCGCTGCCTTTCGGCTCACGAGCTGGGTGGCGAGCGCTGCCACATTTGCGTGGCCAGGTTTCACGTGGACGCTGGCTAGACCAGATACGTCCGGCGGACGCAAGCCTTTGAAACCCATTTGTAACTCGCTGCCTTTTAGCTCACGAGCTGGGCGGCGAGCGCGGTGCCACATTTGTGTGGCCAGGTTTCCCGTGGACGCTGGCTAGACCAGATACGTCCGGCGGACGCAAGCCTTTGAAACCCATTTGTAATTCGCTGCCTTTCGGCTCACGAGCTGGGCGGCGAGCGCGGTGCCACATTTGTGTGGCCAGGTTTCCCGTGGACATTGGCTAGACCAGATACGTCCGGCGTACGCAAGCCTTTGAAACCCATTTGTAACTCGCTGCCTTTCGGCTCACGAGCTGGGCGGCGAGCGCTGCCACATTTGCGTGGCCAGGTTTCCCGTGGACGCTGGCTAGACCAGATACGTCCGCCGGACGCAAGCCTTTGAAACCCATTTGTAACTCGCTGAATTTCGGCTCACGAGCTGGGCGGCGAGCGCGGTGCCACATTTGTGTGGCCTGGTTTCCCGTGGACGCTGGCTAGACCAGATACGTCCGGCAGACGCAAGCCTTTGAAACCCATTTGTAACTCGCTGCATTTCGGCTCACGAGCTGGGCGGCGAGCGCGGTACCACATTTGTGTGGCCAGGTTTCCCGTGGACGCTGGCTAGACCAGATACGTCCGGTGGACACAAGCCTTTGAAACCCATTTGTAACTCGCTGCCTTTCGGCTCACGAGCTGGGCGGCGAGCGCGGTGCCACATTTGTGTGGCCAGGTTTCCCGTGGACACTGGCTAGACCAGATATGCTCGGCGGACACAAGCCTTTGAAACCCATTTGTAACTCGCTGCCTTTCGGCTCACGAGCTGGGCGGCGAGCGCGGTACCACATTTGTGTGGCCAGGTTTCCCGTGGACGCTGGCTAGACCAGATACGTCCGGCGGATGCAAGCCTTTGAAACCCATTTGTAACTCGCTGCCTTTTGGCTCACGAGCTGGGCGGCGAGCGTGGTGCCACATTTGTGTGGCCAGGTTTCCCGTGGACGCTAGCTAGACAAGATACGTCCGGCGGACGCAAGCCTTTGAAACCCATTTGTAACTTGCTGCCTTTCGGCTCACGAGCTGGGCGGCGAGCGCGGTGCCACATTTGTGTGGCTAGATTTCCCGTGGACGCTGGCTAGACCAGATACGTCCGGCGGATGCAAGCCTTTGAAACCCATTTGTAACTCGCTGCCTTTCGGCTCACGAGCTGGGTGGCGAGCGCTGCCACATTTGCGTGGCCAGGTTTCACGTGGACGCTGGCTAGACCAGATACGTCCGGCGGACGCAAGCCTTTGAAACCCATTTGTAACTCGCTGCCTTTTAGCTCACGAGCTGGGCGACGAGCGCGGTGCCACATTTGTGTGGCCAGGTTTCCCGTGGACGCTGGCTAGACCAGATACGTCCGGCGGACGCAAGCCTTTGAAACCCATTTGTAACTCGCTGCCTTTCGGCTCACGAGCTGGGCGGCGAGCGCGGTACCACATTTGTGTGGCCAGGTTTCCCGTGGACGCTGGCTAGACCAGATACGTCCGGCGGATGCAAGCCTTTGAAACCCATTTGTAACTCGCTGCCTTTTGGCTCACGAGCTGGGCGGCGAGCGTGGTGCCACATTTGTGTGGCCAGGTTTCCCGTGGACGCTAGCTAGACAAGATACGTCCGGCGGACGCAAGCCTTTGAAACCCATTTGTAACTTGCTGCCTTTCGGCTCACGAGCTGGGCGGCGAGCGCGGTGCCACATTTGTGTGGCCAGGTTTCCCGTGGACGCTGGCTAGACCAGATACGTCCGGCAGACGCAAGCCTTTGAAACCCATTTGTAACTCGCTGCATTTCGGCTCACGAGCTGGGCGGCGAGCGCGGTACCACATTTGTGTGGCCAGGTTTCCCGTGGACGCTGGCTAGACCAGATACGTCCGGTGGACACAAGCCTTTGAAACCCATTTGTAACTCGCTGCCTTTCGGCTCACGAGCTGGGCGGCGAGCGCGGTGCCACATTTGTGTGGCCAGGTTTCCCGTGGACGCTGGCTAGACCAGATATGCTCGGCGGACGCAAGCCTTTGAAACCCATTTGTAACTCGCTGCCTTTCGGCTCACGAGCTGGGCGGCGAGCGCGGTACCACATTTGTGTGGCCAGGTTTCCCGTGGACGCTGGCTAGACCAGATACGTCCGGCGGATGCAAGCCTTTGAAACCCATTTGTAACTCGCTGCCTTTTGGCTCACGAGCTGGGCGGCGAGCGTGGTGCCACATTTGTGTGGCCAGGTTTCCCGTGGACGCTAGCTAGACAAGATACGTCCGGCGGAC
This sequence comes from Urtica dioica subsp. dioica, assembly GCF_054948205.1. Classification (NCBI taxonomy): domain Eukaryota; kingdom Viridiplantae; phylum Streptophyta; class Magnoliopsida; order Rosales; family Urticaceae; genus Urtica; species Urtica dioica. Next base: position 30,385,664 of record NC_142756.1, on the reverse strand, counting down.
GCAAGCCTTTGAAACCCATTTGTAACTTGCTGCCTTTCGGCTCACGAGCTGGGCGGCGAGCGCGGTGCCACATTTGTGTGGCTAGATTTCCCGTGGACGCTGGCTAGACCAGATACGTCCGGCGGATGCAAGCCTTTGAAACCCATTTGTAACTCGCTGCCTTTCGGCTCACGAGCTGGGTGGCGAGCGCTGCCACATTTGCGTGGCCAGGTTTCACGTGGACGCTGGCTAGACCAGATACGTCCGGCGGACGCAAGCCTTTGAAACCCATTTGTAACTCGCTGCCTTTTAGCTCACGAGCTGGGCGGCGAGCGCGGTGCCACATTTGTGTGGCCAGGTTTCCCGTGGACGCTGGCTAGACCAGATACGTCCGGCGGACGCAAGCCTTTGAAACCCATTTGTAATTCGCTGCCTTTCGGCTCACGAGCTGGGCGGCGAGCGCGGTGCCACATTTGTGTGGCCAGGTTTCCCGTGGACATTGGCTAGACCAGATACGTCCGGCGGATGCAAGCCTTTGAAAACCATTTGTAACTCGCTGCCTTTCGGCTCACGAGCTGGGCGGCGAGTGCGGTACCACATTTCTGTGGCCAGGTTTCCCGTGGACGCTGGCTAGACCAGATATGTCCGGCGGACGCAAGCCTCTGAAACCCATTTGTAACTCGCTGCCTTTCGGCTCACGAGCTGTGCGGCGAGCGCGGTACCATATTTGTGTGGCCAGGTTTCCCGTGGACGCTGGCTAGACCAGATACGTCCGCCGGACGCAAGCCTTTGAAACCCATTTGTAACTCGCTGCCTTTCGGCTCACGAGCTGGGCGGCGAGCGCGGTGCCACATTTGTGTGGCCAGGTTTCCCGTGGACGCTGGCTAGACCAGATACGTCCGGCAGACGCAAGCCTTTGAAACCCATTTGTAACTCGCTGCCTTTCGGCTCACGAGCTGGGCGGCGAGCGCGGTACCACATTTGTGTGGCCAGGTTTCCCGTGGACGCTGGCTAGACCAGATACGTCCGGCAGACGCAAGCCTTTACAAACCATTTGTAACTCGCTGCCTTTCGGCTCACGAGCTGGGCGGCGAGTGCGGTACCACATTTGTGTGGCCAGGTTTCCCGTGGATGCTGGCTAGACCAGATATGTCCGGCGGACGCAAGCCTCTGAAACCCATTTGTAACTCGCTGCCTTTCCGCTCACGAGCTGGGCGGCGAGCACGGTACCACATGTGTGTGGCCAGGTTTCCCGTGGACGTTGGCTAGACCAGATACGTCCGCCGGACGCAAGCCTTTGAAACCCATTTGTAACTCGCTGCCTTTCGGCTCACGAGCTGGGCGGCGAGCGCTGCCACATTTGCGTGGCCAGGTTTCCCGTGGACGCTGGCTAGACCAGATACGTCCGGCGTACGCAAGCCTTTGAAACCCATTTGTAACTCGCTGCCTTTCGGCTCACGAGCTGGGCGGCGAGCGCTGCCACATTTGCGTGGCCAGGTTTCCCGTGGACGCTGGCTAGACCAGATACGTCCGCCGGACGCAAGCCTTTGAAACCCATTTGTAACTCGCTGAATTTCGGCTCACGAGCTGGGCGGCGAGCGCGGTGCCACATTTGTGTGGCCAGGTTTCCCGTGGACGCTGGCTAGACCAGATACGTCCGGCAGACGCAAGCCTTTGAAACCCATTTGTAACTCGCTGCATTTCGACTCACGAGCTGGGCGGCGAGCGCGGTACCACATTTGTGTGGCCAGGTTTCCCGTGGACGCTGGCTAGACCAGATACGTCCGGTGGACACAAGCCTTTGAAACCCATTTGTAACTCGCTGCCTTTCGGCTCACGAGCTGGGCGGCGAGCGCGGTGCCACATTTGTGTGGCCAAGTTTCCCGTGGACGCTGGCTAGACCAGATATGCTCGGCGGACGCAAGCCTTTGAAACCCATTTGTAACTCGCTGCCTTTCGGCTCACGAGCTGGGCGGCGAGCGCGGTACCACATTTGTGTGGCCAGGTTTCCCGTGGACGCTGGCTAGACCAGATACGTCCGGCGGATGCAAGCCTTTGAAACCCATTTGTAACTCGCTGCCTTTTGGCTCACGAGCTGGGCGGCGAGCGCGGTGCCACATTTGTGTGGCCAGGTTTCCCGTGGACGCTGGCTAGACCAGATACGTCCGGCGGACGCAAGCCTTTGAAACCCATTTGTAATTCGCTGCCTTTCGGCTCACGAGCTGGGCGGCGAGCGCGGTGCCACATTTGTGTGGCCAGGTTTCCCGTGGACATTGGCTAGACCAGATACGTCCGGCGGATGCAAGCCTTTGAAAACCATTTGTAACTCGCTGCCTTTCGGCTCACGAGCTGGGCGGCGAGTGCGGTACCACATTTGTGTGGCCAGGTTTCCCGTGGACGCTGGCTAGACCAGATATGTCCGGCGGACGCAAGCCTCTGAAACCCATTTGTAACTCGCTGCCTTTCGGCTCACGAGCTGTGCGGCGAGCGCGGTACCATATTTGTGTGGCCAGGTTTCCCGTGGACGCTGGCTAGACCAGATACGTCCGCCGGACGCAAGCCTTTGAAACCCATTTGTAACTCGCTGCCTTTCGGCTCACGAGCTGGGCGGCGAGCGCGGTGCCACATTTGTGTGGCCAGGTTTCCCGTGGACGCTGGCTAGACCAGATACGTCCGGCAGACGCAAGCCTTTGAAACCCATTTGTAACTCGCTGCCTTTCGGCTCACGAGCTGGGCGGCGAGCGCGGTACCACATTTGTGTGGCCAGGTTTCCCGTGGACGCTGGCTAGACCAGATACGTCCGGCAGACGCAAGCCTTTACAAACCATTTGTAACTCGCTGCCTTTCGGCTCACGAGCTGGGCGGCGAGTGCGGTACCACATTTGTGTGGCCAGGTTTCCCGTGGATGCTGGCTAGACCAGATATGTCCGGCGGACGCAAGCCTCTGAAACCCATTTGTAACTCGCTGCCTTTCCGCTCACGAGCTGGGCGGCGAGCACGGTACCACATTTGTGTGGCCAGGTTTCCCGTGGACGTTGGCTAGACCAGATACGTCCGCCGGACGCAAGCCTTTGAAACCCATTTGTAACTCGCTGCATTTCGGCTCACGAGCTGGGCGGCGAGCGCGGTACCACATTTGTGTGGCCAGGTTTCCCGTGGACGCTGGCTAGACCAGATACGTCCGTCGGATGCAAGCCTTTGGAACCCATTTGTAACTCGCTGCCTTTCGGCTCACGAGCTGGGCGGCGAGTGCTGCCACATTTGCGTGGCCAGGATTCCCGTGGACGCTGGCTAGACCAGATACGTCCGGCGGACGCAAGCCTTTGAAACTCATTTGTAACTCGCTGCCTTTCGGCTCACGAGCTGGGCGGCGAGCGCGGTGCCACATTTGTGTGGCCAGGTTTCCCGTGGACGCTGGCTAGACCAGATACGTCCGGCGTACGCAAGCCTTTGAAACCCATTTGTAACTCGCTGCCTTTCGGCTCACGAGCTGGGCGGCGAGCGCTGCCACATTTGCGTGGCCAGGTTTCCCGTGGACGCTGGCTAGACCAGATACGTCCGGCGTACGCAAGCCTTTGAAACCCATTTGTAACTCGCTGCCTTTCGGCTCACGAGCTGGGCGGCGAGCGCTGCCACATTTGCGTGGCCAGGTTTCCCGTGGACGCTGGCTAGACCAGATACGTCCGCCGGACGCAAGCCTTTGAAACCCATTTGTAACTCGCTGAATTTCGGCTCACGAGCTGGGCGGCGAGCGCGGTGCCACATTTGTGTGGCCAGGTTTCCCGTGGACGCTGGCTAGACCAGATACGTCCGGCAGACGCAAGCCTTTGAAACCCATTTGTAACTCGCTGCATTTCGACTCACGAGCTGGGCGGCGAGCGCGGTACCACATTTGTGTGGCCAGGTTTCCCGTGGACGCTGGCTAGACCAGATATGTCCGGTGGACACAAGCCTTTGAAACCCATTTGTAACTCGCTGCATTTCGGCTCACGAGCTGGGCGGCGAGCGCGGTGCCACATTTGTGTGGCCAAGTTTCCCGTGGACGCTGGCTAGACCAGATATGCTCGGCGGACGCAAGCCTTTGAAACCCATTTGTAACTCGCTGCCTTTCGGCTCACGAGCTGGGCGGCGAGCGCGGTACCACATTTGTGTGGCCAGGTTTCCCGTGGACGCTGGCTAGACCAGATACGTCCGGCGGATGCAAGCCTTTGAAACCCATTTGTAACTCGCTGCCTTTTGGCTCACGAGCTGGGCGGCGAGCGTGGTGCCACATTTGTGTGGCCAGGTTTCCCGTGGACGCTAGCTAGACCAGATACGTCCGGCGGACGCAAGCCTTTGAAACCCATTTGTAACTTGCTGCCTTTCGGCTCACGAGCTGGGCGGCGAGCGCGGTGCCACATTTGTGTGGCTAGATTTCCCGTGGACGCTGGCTAGACCAGATACGTCCGGCGGATGCAAGCCTTTGAAACCCATATGTAACTCGCTGCCTTTCGGCTCACGAGCTGGGCGGCGAGCGCTGCCACATTTGCGTGGCCAGGTTTCACGTGGACGCTGGCTAGACCAGATATGTCCGGCGGACGCAAGCCTTTGAAACCCATTTGTAAGTCGCTGCCTTTTAGCTCACGAGCTGGGCGGCGGGCGCGGTGCCACATTTGTGTGGCCAGGTTTCCCGTGGACGCTGGCTAGACCAGATACGTCCGGCGGACGCAAGCCTTTGAAACCCATTTGTAATTCGCTGCCTTTCGGCTCACGAGCTGGGCGGCGAGCGCGGTGCCACATTTGTGTGGCCAGGTTTCCCGTGGACATTGGCTAGACCAGATACGTCCGGCGGATGCAAGCCTTTGAAAACCATTTGTAACTCGCTGCCTTTCGGCTCACGAGCTGGGCGGCGAGTGCGGTACCACATTTGTGTGGCCAGGTTTCCCGTGGACGCTGGCTAGACCAGATATGTCCGGCGGACGCAAGCCTCTGAAACCCATTTGTAACTCGCTGCCTTTCGGCTCACGAGCTGTGCGGCGAGCGCGGTACCATATTTGTGTGGCCAGGTTTCCCGTGGACGCTGGCTAGACCAGATACGTCCGCCGGACGCAAGCCTTTGAAACCCATTTGTAACTCGCTGCCTTTCGGCTCACGAGCTGGGCGGCGAGCGCGGTGCCACATTTGTGTGGCCAGGTTTCCCGTGGACGCTGGCTAGACCAGATACGTCCGGCAGACGCAAGCCTTTGAAACCCATTTGTAACTCGCTGCCTTTCGGCTCACGAGCTGGGCGGCGAGCGCGGTACCACATTTGTGTGGCCAGGTTTCCCGTGGACGCTGGCTAGACCAGATACGTCCGGCAGACGCAAGCCTTTACAAACCATTTGTAACTCGCTGCCTTTCGGCTCACGAGCTGGGCGGCGAGTGCGGTACCACATTTGTGTGGCCAGGTTTCCCGTGGATGCTGGCTAGACCAGATATGTCCGGCGGACGCAAGCCTCTGAAACCCATTTGTAACTCGCTGCCTTTCGGCTCACGAGCTGGGCGGCGAGCACGGTACCACATTTGTGTGGCCTGGTTTCCCGTGGACGCTGGCTAGACCAGATACGTCCGGCGGATGCAAGCCTTTGGAACCCATTTGTAACTCGCTGCCTTTCGGCTCACGAGCTGGGCGGCGAGTGCTGCCACATTTGCGTGGCCAAGATTCCCGTGGACGCTGGCTAGACCAGATATGTCCGGCGGACGCAAGCCTTTGAAACTCATTTGTAACTCGCTGCCTTTCGGCTCACGAGTTGGGCGGCGAGCGCGGTGCCACATTTGTGTGGCCAGGTTTCCCGTGGACGCTGGCTAGACCAGATACGTCCGGCGTACGCAAGCCTTTGAAACCCATTTGTAACTCGCTGCCTTTCGGCTCACGAGCTGGGCGGCGAGCGCTGCCACATTTGCGTGGCCAGGTTTCCCGTGGACGCTGGCTAGACCAGATACGTCCGGCGTACGCAAGCCTTTGAAACCCATTTGTAACTCGCTGCTTTTCGGCTCACGAGCTGGGCGGCGAGCGCTGCCACATTTGCGTGGCCAGGTTTCCCGTGGACGCTGGCTAGACCAGATACGTCCGCCGGACGCAAGCCTTTGAAACCCATTTGTAACTCGCTGAATTTCGGCTCACGAGCTGGGCGGCGAGCGCGGTGCCACATTTGTGTGGCCAGGTTTCCCGTGGACGCTGGCTAGACCAGATACGTCCGGCAGACGCAAGCCTTTGAAACCCATTTGTAACTCGCTGCATTTCGACTCACGAGCTGGGCGACAAGCGCGGTACCACATTTGTGTGGCCAGGTTTCCCGTGGACGCTGGCTAGACCAGATACGTCCGGTGGACACAAGCCTTTGAAACCGATTTGTAACTCGCTGCCTTTCGGCTCACGAGCTGGGCGGCGAGCGCGGTGCCACATTTGTGTGGCCAAGTTTCCCGTGGACGCTGGCTAGACCAGATATGCTCGGCGGACGCAAGCCTTTGAAACCCATTTGTAACTCGCTGCCTTTCGGCTCACGAGCTGGGCGGCGAGCGCGGTACCACATTTGTGTGGCCAGGTTTCCCGTGGACGCTGGCTAGACCAGATACGTCCGGCGGATACAAGCCTTGGAAACCCATTTGTAACTCGCTGCCTTTTGGCTCACGAGCTGGGCGGCGAGCGTGGTGACACATTTGTGTGGCCAGGTTTCCCGTGGACGCTAGCTAGACCAGATACGTCCGGCGGACGCAAGCCTTTGAAACCCATTTGTAACTTGCTGCCTTTCGGCTCACGAGCTGGGCGGCGAGCGCGGTGCCACATTTGTGTGGCTAGATTTCCCGTGGACGCTGGCTAGACCAGATACGTCCGGCGGATGCAAGCCTTTGAAACCCATTTGTAACTCGCTGCCTTTCGGCTCACGAGCTGGGCGGCGAGCGCTGCCACATTTGCGTGGCCAGGTTTCACGTGGACGCTGGCTAGACCAGATACGTCCGGCGGACGCAAGCCTTTGAAACCCATTTGTAACTCGCTGCCTTTTAGCTCACGAGCTGGGCGGCGAGCGCGGTGCCACATTTGTGTGGCCAGGTTTCCCGTGGACGCTGGCTAGACCAGATACGTCCGGCGGACGCAAGCCTTTGAAACCCATTTGTAATTCGCTGCCTTTCGGCTCACGAGCTGAGCGGCGAGCGCGGTGCCACATTTGTGTGGCCAGGTTTCCTGTGGACATTGGCTAGACCAGATACGTCCGGCGGATGCAAGCCTTTGAAAACCATTTGTAACTTGCTGCCTTTCGGCTCACGAGCTGGGCGGCGAGTGCGGTACCACATTTGTGTGGCCAGGTTTCCCGTGGACGCTGGCTAGACCAGATATGTCCGGCGGACGCAAGCCTCTGAAACCCATTTGTAACTCGCTGCCTTTCGGCTCACGAGCTGTGCGGCGAGCGCGGTACCACATTTGTGTGGCCAGGTTTCCCGTGGACGCTGGCTAGACCAGATACGTCCGCCGGACGCAAGCCTTTGAAACCCATTTGTAACTCGCTGCCTTTCGGCTCACGAGCTGGGCGGCGAGCGCGGTGCCACATTTGTGTGCCCAGGTTTCCCGTGGACGCTGGCTAGACCAGATACGTCCGGCAGACGCAAGCCTTTGAAACCCATTTGTAACTCGCTGCCTTTCGGCTCACGAGCTGGGCGGCGAGCGCGGTACCACATTTGTGTGGCCAGGTTTCCCGTGGACGCTGGCTAGACCAGATACGTCCGGCAGACGCAAGCCTTTGAAAACCATTTGTAACTCGCTGCCTTTCGGCTCACGAGCTGGGCCGCGAGTGCGGTACCACATTTGTGTGGCCAGGTTTCCCGTGGACGCTGGCTAGACCAGATATGTCCGGCGGACGCAAGCCTCTGAAACCCATTTGTAACTCGCTGCCTTTCGGCTCACGAGCTGGGCGGCGAGCACGGTACCACATTTGTGTGGCCAGGTTTCCCGTGGACGCAGGCTAGACCAGATACGTCCGCCAGACGCAAGCCTTTGAAACCCATTTGTAACTCGCTGCCTTTCGGCTCACGAGCTGGGCGGCGAGCGCGGTACCACATTTGTGTGGCCAGGTTTCCCGTGGACGCTGGCTAGACCAGATACGTCCGGCGGATGCAAGCCTTTGGAACCCATTTGTAACTCGCTGCCTTTCGGCTCACGAGCTGGGCGGCGAGTGCTGCCACATTTGCGTGGCCAGGATTCCCGTGGACGCTGGCTAGACCAGATACGTCCGGCGGACGCAAGCCTTTGAAACTCATTTGTAACTCGCTGCCTTTCGGCTCACGAGCTGGGCGGCGAGCGCGGTGCCACATTTGTGTGGCTAGGTTTCCCGTGGACGCTGGCTAGACCAGATACGTCCGGCGTACGCAAGCCTTTGAAACCCATTTGTAACTCGCTGGCTTTCGGCTCACGAGCTGGGCGGCGAGCGCTGCCACATTTGCGTGGCCAGGTTTCCCGTGGACGCTGGCTAGACCAGATACGTCCGGCTTACGCAAGCCTTTGAAACCCATTTGTAACTCGCTGCCTTTCGGCTCACGAGCTGGGCGGCGAGCGCTGCCACATTTGCGTGGCCAGGTTTCCCGTGGACGCTGGCTAGACCAGATACGTCCGCCGGACGCAAGCCTTTGAAACCCATTTGTAACTCGCTGAATTTCGGCTCACGAGCTGGGCGGCGAGCGCGGTGCCACATTTGTGTGGCCAGGTTTCCCATGGACGCTGGCTAGACCAGATACGTCCGGTGGACACAAGCCTTTGAAACCCATTTGTAACTCGCTGCCTTTCGGCTCACAAGCTGGGCGGCGAGCGCGGTGCCACATTTGTGTGGCCAGGTTTCCCGTGGACGCTGGCTAGACCAGATATGCTCGGCGGACGCAAGCCTTTGAAACCCATTTGTAACTCGCTGCCTTTCGGCTCACGAGCTGGGCGGCGAGCGCGGTACCACATTTGTGAGGCCAGGTTTCCCGTGGACGCTGGCTAGACCAGATACGTCCGGCGGATGCAAGCCTTTGAAACCCATTTGTAACTCGCTGCCTTTTGGCTCACGAGCTGGGCGGCGAGCGTGGTGCCACATTTGTGTGGCCAGGTTTCCCGTGGACGCTAGCTAGACCAGATACGTCCGGCGGACGCAAGCCTTTGAAACCCATTTGTAACTTGCTGCCTTTCGGCTCACGAGCTGGGCGGCGAGCGCGGTGCCATATTTGTGTGGCTAGATTTCCCGTGGACGCTGGCTAGACCAGATGCGTCCGGCGGATGCAAGCCTTTGAAACCCATTTGTAACTCGCTGCCTTTCGGCTCACGAGCTGGGCGGTGAGCGCTGCCACATTTGCGTGGCCAGGTTTCACGTGGACGCTGGCTAGACCAGATACGTCCGGCGGACGCAAGCCTTTGAAACCCATTTGTAACTCGCTGCCTTTTAGCTCACGAGCTGGGCGGCGAGCGCGGTGCCACATTTGTGTGGCCAGGTTTCCCGTGGACGCTGGCTAGACCAGATACGTCCGGCGGACGCAAGCTTTTGAAACCCATTTGTAATTCGCTGCCTTTCGGCTCACGAGCTGGGCGGCGAGCGCGGTGCCACATTTGTGTGGCCAGGTTTCCCGTGGACATTGGCTAGACCAGATATGCTCGGCGGATGCAAGCCTTTGAAAACCATTTGTAACTCGCTGCCTTTCGGCTCACGAGCTGTGCGGCGAGCGCGGTACCACATTTGTGTGGCCAGGTTTCCCGTGGACGCTGGCTAGACCAGATACGTCCGCCGGACGCAAGCCTTTGAAACCCATTTTTAACTCGCTGCCTTTCGGCTCACGAGCTGGGCGGCGAGCGCGGTACCACATTTGTGTGGCCAGGTTTCCCGTGGACGCTGGCTAGACCAGATACGTCCGGCGGATGCAAGCCTTTGGAACCCATTTGTAACTCGCTGCCTTTCGGCTCACGAGCTGGGCGGCGAGTGCTGCCACATTTGCGTGGCCAGGATTCCCGTGGACGCTGGCTAGACCAGATACGTCCGGCGGACGCAAGCCTTTGAAACTCATTTGTAACTCGCTGCCTTTCGGCTCACGAGCTGGGCGGCGAGCGCGGTGCCACATTTGTGTGGCCAGGTTTCCCGTGGACGCTGGCTAGACCAGATACGTCCGGCGTACGCAAGCCTTTGAAACCCATTTGTAACTCGCTGCCTTTCGGCTCACGAGCTGGGCGGCGAGCGCTGCCACATTTGCGTGGCCAGGTTTCCCGTGGACGCTGGCTAGACCAGATACGTCCGCCGGACGCAAGCCTTTGAAACCCATTTGTGACTCGCTGCCTTTCGGCTCACGAGCTGGGCGGCGAGCGCGGTGCCACATTTGCGTGGCCAGGTTTCCCGTGGACGCTGGCTAGACCAGATACGTCCGGCAGACGCAAGCCTTTGAAACCCATTTGTAACTCGCTGCATTTCGGCGCACGAGCTGGGCGGCGAGCGCGGTACCACATTTGTGTGGCCAGGTTTCCTGTGGACGCTGGCTAGACCAGATACGTCCGGTGGACACAAGCCTTTGAAACCCATTTGTAACTCGCTGCCTTTCGGCTCACGAGCTGGGCGGCGAGCGCGGTGCCACATTTGTGTGGCCAGGTTTCCCGTGGACGCTGGCTAGACCAGATATGCTCGGCGGACGCAGGCCTATGATACCCATTTGTAACTCGCTGCCTTTCGGCTCACGAGCTGGGCGGCGAGCGCGGTACCACATTTGTGTGGCCAGGTTTCCCGTGGACGCTGGCTAGACCAGATACGTCCGGCAGATGCAAGCCTTTGAAACCCATTTGTAACTCGCTGCCTTTTGGCTCACGAGCTGGGCGGCGAGCGTGGTGCCACATTTGTGTGGCCAGGTTTCCCGTGGACGCTAGCTAGACCAGATACATCCGGCGGACGCAAGCCTTTGAAACCCATTTGTAACTTGCTGCTTTTCGGCTCACGAGCTGGGCGGCGAGCGCGGTGCCACATTTGTGTGGCTAGATTTCCCGTGGACGCTGGCTAGACTAGACACGTCCGGCGGATGCAAGCCTTTGAAACCCATTTATTACTCGCTGCCTTTCGGCTCACGAGCTGGGCGGCGAGCGCTGCCACATTTGCGTGGCCAGGTTTCCCGTGGACGTTGGCTAGACCAGATACGTCCGGCGGACGCAAGCCTTTGAAACCCATTTGTAACTCGCTGCCTTTTAGCTCACGAGCTGGGCGGCGAGCGCGGTGCCACATTTGTGTGGCCAGGTTTCCCGTGGACGCTGGCTAGACCAGATACGTCCGGCGGACGCAAGCCTTTGAAACCCATTTGTAATTCGCTGCCTTTCGGCTCACGAGCTGGGCGGCGAGCGCGGTACCACATTTGTGTGGCCAGGTTTCCCGTGGACATTGGCTAGACCAGATATGCTCGGCGGATGCAAGCCTTTGAAACCCATTGGTAACTCGCTGCCTTTCGGCTCACGAGCTGGGCGGCGACCGCTGCCACATTTGCGTGGCCAGGTTTCCCGTGGACGCTGGCTAGACCAGATACGTCCGCCGGACGCAAGCCTTTGAAACCCATTTGTAACTCGCTGCCTTTCGGCTCACGAGCTGGGCGGCGAGCGCGGTACCACATTTGTGTGGCCAAGTTTCCCGTGGACGCTGGCTAGACCAGATACGTCCGGCAGACGCAAGCCTTTGAAACCCATTTGTAACTCGATGCCTTTCGGCTCGTGAGCCGGGCGGCGAGCGCGGTGCCACATTTGTGTGGCCAGGTTTCCCGTGGACGGTGGCTACACCAGATACGTCCGGCGAATGCAAGCCTTTGAAACCCATTTGTAACTCGCTGCCTTTCGGCTCACGAGCTGGGCGGCGAGCGCTGCCACATTTGCGTGGCCAGGTTTCCCGTGGAAGCAGGCTAGACCAGATACGTCCGGCGGATGCAAGCCTTTGAAACCCATTTGTAACTCGCTGCATTTCGGCTCACGAGCTGGGCGGCGAGCGCGGTACCACATTTGTGTGGCCAGGTTTCCCGTGGACGCTGGCTAGACCAGATACGTCCGGTGGACACAAGCCTTCGAAACCCATTTGTAACTCGCTGCCTTTCGGCTCACGAGCTGGGCGGCGAGCGCGGTGCCACATTTGTGTGGCCAGGTTTCCCGTGGACGCTGGCTAGACCAGATATGCTCGGCGGACGCAAGCCTTTGAAACCCATTTGTAACTCGCTGCCTTTCGGCTCACGAGCTGGGCGGCGAGCGCGGTACCACATTTGTGTGGCCAGGTTTCCCGTGGACGCTGGCTAGACCAGATACGTCCGGCGGATGCAAGCCTTTGAAACCAATTTGTAACTCGCTGCCTTTTGGCTCACGAGCTGGGCGGCGAGCGTGGTGCCACATTTGTGTGGCCAGGTTTCCCGTGGACGCTAGCTAGACCAGATACGTCCGGCGGACGCAAGCCTTTGAAACCCATTTGTAACTTGCTGCCTTTCGGCTCACGAGCTGGGCGGCGAGCGCGGTGCCACATTTGTGTGGCTAGATTTCCCGTGGACGCTGGCTAGACCAGATACGTCCGGCGGATGCAAGCCTTTGAAACCCATTTGTAACTCGCTGCCTTTCGGCTCACGAGCTGGGCGGCGAGCGCTGCCACATTTGCGTGGCCAGGTTTCACGTGGACGCTGGCTAGACCAGATACGTCCGGCGGACGCAAGCCTTTGAAACCCATTTGTAACTCGCTGCCTTTTAGCTCACGAGCTGGGCGGCGAGCGCGGTGCCACATTTGTGTGGCCAGGTTTCCCGTGGACGCTGGCTAGACCAGATACGTCCGGCGGACGCAAGCCTTTGAAACCCATTTGTAATTCGCTGCCTTTCGGCTCACGAGCTGGGCGGCGAGCGCGGTGCCACATTTGTGTGGCCAGGTTTCCCGTGGACATTGGCTAGACCAGATATGCTCGGCGGATGCAAGCCTTTGAAAACCATTTGTAACTCGCTGCCTTTCGGCTCACGAGCTGGGCGGCGAGTGCGGTACCACATTTGTGTGGCCAGGTTTCCCGTGGACGCTGGCTAGACCAGATATGTCCGGCGGACGCAAGCCTCTGAAACCCATTTGTAACTCGCTGCCTTTCGGCTCACGAGCTGTGCGGCGAGCGCGGTACCACATTTGTGTGGCCAGGTTTCCCGTGGACGCTGGCTAGACCAGATACGTCCTCCGGACGCAAGCCTTTGAAACCCATTTGTAACTCGCTGCCTTTCGGCTCACGAGCTGGGCGGCGAGCGCGGTACCACATTTGTGTGGCCAGGTTTCCCGTGGACGCTGGCTAGACCACATACGTCCGGTGGATGCAAGCCTTTGGAACCCATTTGTAACTCGCTGCCTTTCGGCTCACGAGCTGGGCGGCGAGTGCTGCCACATTTGCGTGGCCAGGATTCCCGTGGACGCTGGCTAGACCAGATACGTCTGGCGGACGCAAGCCTTTGAAACTCATTTGTAACTCGCTGCCTTTCGGCTCACGAGCTGGGCGGCGAGCGCGGTGCCACATTTGTGTGGCCAGGTTTCCCGTGGACGCTGGCTAGACCAGATACGTCCGGCGTACGCAAGCCTTTGAAACCCATTTGTAACTCGCTGCCTTTCGGCTCACGAGCTGGGCGGCGAGCGCTGCCACATTTGCGTGGCCAGGTTTCCCGTGGACGCTGGCTAGACCAGATACGTCCGCCGGACGCAAGCCTTTGAAACCCATTTGTGACTCGCTGCCTTTCGGCTCACGAGCTGGGCGGCGAGCGCGGTGCCACATTTGCGTGGCCAGGTTTCCCGTGGACGCTGGCTAGACCAGATACGTCCGGCAGACGCAAGCCTTTGAAACCCATTTGTAACTCGCTGCATTTCGGCTCACGAGCTGGGCGGCGAGCGCGGTACCACATTTGTGTGGCCAGGTTTCCTGTGGACGCTGGCTAGACCAGATACGTCCGGTGGACACAAGCCTTTGAAACCCATTTGTAACTCGCTGCCTTTCGGCTCACGAGCTGGGCGGCGAGCGCTGCCACATTTGCGTGGCCAGGTTTCCCGTGGACGCTGGCTAGACCAGATACGTCCGCCGGACGCAAGCCTTTGAAACCCATTTGTGACTCGCTGCCTTTCGGCTCACGAGCTGGGCGGCGAGCGCGGTGCCACATTTGCGTGGCCAGGTTTCCCGTGGACGCTGGCTAGACCAGATACGTCCGGCAAACGCAAGCCTTTGAAACCCATTTGTAACTCGCTGCATTTCGGCTCACGAGCTGGGCGGCGAGCGCGGTACCACATTTGTGTGGCCAGGTTTCCTGTGGACGCTGGCTAGACCAGATACGTCCGGTGGACACAAGCCTTTGAAACCCATTTGTAACTCGCTGCCTTTCGGCTCACGAGCTGGGCGGCGAGCGCGGTGCCACATTTGTGTGGCCAGGTTTCCCGTGGACGCTGGCTAGACCAGATATGCTCGGCGGACGCAGGCCTTTGAAACCCATTTGTAACTCGCTGCCTTTCGGCTCACGAGCTGGGCGGCGAGCGCGGTACCACATTTGTGTGGCCAGGTTTCCCGTGGACGCTGGCTAGACCAGATACGTCCGGCAGATGCAAGCCTTTGAAACCCATTTGTAACTCGCTGCCTTTTGGCTCACGAGCTGGGCGGCGAGCGTGGTGCCACATTTGTGTCTCCAGGTTTCCCGTGGACGCTAGCTAGACCAGATACATCCGGCGGACGCAAGCCTTTGAAACCCATTTGTAACTTGCTGCTTTTCGGCTCACGAGCTGGGCGGCGAGCGCGGTGCCACATTTGTGTGGCTAGATTTCCCGTGGACGCTGGCTAGACTAGACACGTCCGGCGGATGCAAGCCTTTGAAACCCATTTATTACTCGCTGCCTTTCGGCTCACGAGCTGGGCGGCGAGCGCTGCCACATTTGCGTGGCCAGGTTTCCCGTGGACGTTGGCTAGACCAGATACGTCCGGCGGACGCAAGCCTTTGAAACCCATTTGTAACTCGCTGCCTTTTAGCTCACGAGCTGGGCGGCGAGCGCGGTGCCACATTTGTGTGGCCAGGTTTCCCGTGGACGCTGGCTAGACCAGATACGTCCGGCGGACGCAAGCCTTTGAAACCCATTTGTAATTCGCTGCCTTTCGGCTCACGAGCTGGGCGGCGAGCGCGGTACCACATTTGTGCGGCCAGGTTTCCCGTGGACATTGGCTAGACCAGATATGCTCGGCGGATGCAAGCCTTTGAAACCCATTGGTAACTCGCTGCCTTTCGGCTCACGAGCTGGGCGGCGACCGCTGCCACATTTGCGTGGCCAGGTTTCCCGTGGACGCTGGCTAGACCAGATACGTCCGCCGGACGCAAGCCTTTGAAACCCATTTGTAACTCGCTGCCTTTCGGCTCACGAGCTGGGCGGCGAGCGCGGTACCACATTTGTGTGGCCAAGTTTCCCGTGGACGCTGGCTAGACCAGATACGTCCGGCAGACGCAAGCCTTTGAAACCCATTTGTAACTCGATGCCTTTCGGCTCGTGAGCCGGGCGGCGAGCGCGGTGCCACATTTGTGTGGCCAGGTTTCCCGTGGACGGTGGCTACACCAGATACGTCCGGCGAATGCAAGCCTTTGAAACCCATTTGTAACTCGCTGCCTTTCGGCTCACGAGCTGGGCGGCGAGCGCTGCCACATTTGCGTGGCCAGGTTTCCCGTGGAAGCAGGCTAGACCAGATACGTCCGGCGGATGCAAGCCTTTGAAACCCATTTGTAACTCGCTGCATTTCGGCTCACGAGCTGGGCGGCGAGCGCGGTACCACATTTGTGTGGCCAGGTTTCCCGTGGACGCTGGCTAGACCAGATACGTCCGGTGGACACAAGCCTTCGAAACCCATTTGTAACTCGCTGCCTTTCGGCTCACGAGCTGGGCGGCGAGCGCGGTGCCACATTTGTGTGGCCAGGTTTCCCGTGGACGCTGGCTAGACCAGATATGCTCGGCGGACGCAAGCCTTTGAAACCCATTTGTAACTCGCTGCCTTTCGGCTCACGAGCTGGGCGGCGAGCGCGGTACCACATTTGTGTGGCCAGGTTTCCCGTGGACGCTGGCTAGACCAGATACGTCCGGCGGATGCAAGCCTTTGAAACCAATTTGTAACTCGCTGCCTTTTGGCTCACGAGCTGGGCGGCGAGCGTGGTGCCACATTTGTGTGGCCAGGTTTCCCGTGGACGCTAGCTAGACCAGATACGTCCGGCGGACGCAAGCCTTTGAAACCCATTTGTAACTTGCTGCCTTTCGGCTCACGAGCTGGGCGGCGAGCGCGGTGCCACATTTGTGTGGCTAGATTTCCCGTGGACGCTGGCTAGACCAGATACGTCCGGCGGATGCAAGCCTTTGAAACCCATTTGTAACTCGCTGCCTTTCGGCTCACGAGCTGGGCGGCGAGCGCTGCCACATTTGCGTGGCCAGGTTTCACGTGGACGCTGGCTAGACCAGATACGTCCGGCGGACGCAAGCCTTTGAAACCCATTTGTAACTCGCTGCCTTTTAGCTCACGAGCTGGGCGGCGAGCGCGGTGCCACATTTGTGTGGCCAGGTTTCCCGTGGACGCTGGCTAGACCAGATACGTCCGGCGGACGCAAGCCTTTGAAACCCATTTGTAATTCGCTGCCTTTCGGCTCACGAGCTGGGCGGCGAGCGCGGTGCCACATTTGTGTGGCCAGGTTTCCCGTGGACATTGGCTAGACCAGATATGCTCGGCGGATGCAAGCCTTTGAAAACCATTTGTAACTCGCTGCCTTTCGGCTCACGAGCTGGGCGGCGAGTGCGGTACCACATTTGTGAGGCCAGGTTTCCCGTGGACGCTGGCTAGACCAGATATGTCCGGCGGACGCAAGCCTCTGAAACCCATTTGTAACTCGCTGCCTTTCGGCTCACGAGCTGGGCGGCGAGCGCGGTACCACATTTGTGTGGCCAGGTTTCCCGTGGACGCTGGCTAGACCAGATACGTCCGGCGTACGCAAGCCTTTGAAACCCATTTGTAACTCGCTGCCTTTCGGCTCACGAGCTGGGCGGCGAGCGCTGCCACATTTGCGTGGCCAGGTTTCCCGTGGACGCTGGCTAGACCAGATACGTCCTCCGGACGCAAGCCTTTGAAACCCATTTGTAACTCGCTGCCTTTCGGCTCACGAGCTGGGCGGCGAGCGCGGTACCACATTTGTGTGGCCAGGTTTCCCGTGGACGCTGGCTAGACCAGATACGTCCTCCGGACGCAAGCCTTTGAAACCCATTTGTAACTCGCTGCCTTTCGGCTCACGAGCTGGGCGGCGAGCGCGGTACCACATTTGTGTGGCCAGGTTTCCCGTGGACGCTGGCTAGACCACATACGTCCGGCGGATGCAAGCCTTTGGAACCCATTTGTAACTCGCTGCCTTTCGGCTCACGAGCTGGGCGGCGAGTGCTGCCACATTTGCGTGGCCAGGATTCCCGTAGACGCTGGCTAGACCAGATACGTCCGGCGGACGCAAGCCTTTGAAACTCATTTGTAACTCGCTGCCTTTCGGCTCACGAGCTGGGCGGCGAGCGCGGTGCCACATTTGTGTGGCCAGGTTTCCCGTGGACGCTGGCTAGACCAGATACGTCCGGCGTACGCAAGCCTTTGAAACCCATTTGTAACTCGCTGCCTTTCGGCTCACGAGCTGGGCGGCGAGCGCTGCCACATTTGCGTGGCCAGGTTTCCCGTGGACGCTGGCTAGACCAGATACGTCCGCCGGACGCAAGCCTTTGAAACCCATTTGTGACTCGCTGCCTTTCGGCTCACGAGCTGGGCGGCGAGCGCGGTGCCACATTTGCGTGGCCAGGTTTCCCGTGCACGCTGGCTAGACCAGATACGTCCGGCAGACGCAAGCCTTTGAAACCCATTTGTAACTCGCTGCATTTCGGCTCACGAGCTGGGCGGCGAGCGCGGTACCACATTTGTGTGGCCAGGTTTCCTGTGGACGCTGGCTAGACCAGATACGTCCGGTGGACACAAGCCTTTGAAACCCATTTGTAACTCGCTGCCTTTCGGCTCACGAGCTGGGCGGCGAGCGCGGTGCCACATTTGTGTGGCCAGGTTTCCCGTGGACGCTGGCTAGACCAGATATGCTCGGCGGACGCAGGCCTTTGAAACCCATTTGTAACTCGCTGCCTTTCGGCTCACGAGCTGGGCGGCGAGCGCGGTACCACATTTGTGTGGCCAGGTTTCCCGTGGACGCTGGCTAGACCAGATACGTCCGGCGTACGCAAGCCTTTGAAACCCATTTGTAACTCGCTGCCTTTCGGCTCACGAGCTGGGCGGCGAGCGCTGCCACATTTGCGTGGCCAGGTTTCCCGTGGACGCTGGCTAGACCAGATACGTCCGCCGGACGCAAGCCTTTGAAACCCATTTGTGACTCGCTGCCTTTCGGCTCACGAGCTGGGCGGCGAGCGCGGTGCCACATTTGCGTGGCCAGGTTTCCCGTGGACGCTGGCTAGACCAGATACGTTCGGCAGACGCAAGCCTTTGAAACCCATTTGTAACTCGCTGCATTTCGGCTCACGAGCTGGGCGGCGAGCGCGGTACCACATTTGTGTGGCCAGGTTTCCTGTGGACGCTGGCTAGACCAGATACGTCCGGTGGACACAAGCCTTTGAAACCCATTTGTAACTCGCTGCCTTTCGGCTCACGAGCTGGGCGGCGAGCGCGGTGCCACATTTGTGTGGCCAGGTTTCCCGTGGACGCTGGCTAGACCAGATATGCTCGGCGGACGCAGGCCTTTGAAACCCATTTGTAACTCGCTGCCTTTCGGCTCACGAGCTGGGCGGCGAGCGCGGTACCACATTTGTGTGGCCAGGTTTCCCGTGGACGCTGGCTAGACCAGATACGTCCGGCGGATGCAAGCCTTTGAAACCAATTTGTAACTCGCTGCCTTTTGGCTCACGAGCTGGGCGGCGAGCGTGGTGCCACATTTGTGTGGCCAGGTTTCCCGTGGACGCTAGCTAGACCAGATACGTCCGGCGGACGCAAGCCTTTGAAACCCATTTGTAACTTGCTGCCTTTCGGCTCACGAGCTGGGCGGCGAGCGCGGTGCCACATTTGTGTGGCTAGATTTCCCGTGGACGCTGGCTAGACCAGATACGTCCGGCGGATGCAAGCCTTTGAAACCCATTTGTAACTCGCTGCCTTTCGGCTCACGAGCTGGGCGGCGAGCGCTGCCACATTTGCGTGGCCAGGTTTCACGTGGACGCTGGCTAGACCAGATACGTCCGGCGGACGCAAGCCTTTGAAACCCATTTGTAACTCGCTGCCTTTTAGCTCACGAGCTGGGCGGCGAGCGCGGTGCCACATTTGTGTGGCCAGGTTTCCCGTGGACGCTGGCTAGACCAGATACGTCCGGCGGACGCAAGCCTTTGAAACCCATTTGTAATTCGCTGCCTTTCGGCTCACGAGCTGGGCGGCGAGCGCGGTGCCACATTTGTGTGGCCAGGTTTCCCGTGGACATTGGCTAGACCAGATATGCTCGGCGGATGCAAGCCTTTGAAAACCATTTGTAACTCGCTGCCTTTCGGCTCACGAGCTGGGCGGCGAGTGCGGTACCACATTTGTGAGGCCAGGTTTCCCGTGGACGCTGGCTAGACCAGATATGTCCGGCGGACGCAAGCCTCTGAAACCCATTTGTAACTCGCTGCCTTTCGGCTCACGAGCTGGGCGGCGAGCGCGGTACCACATTTGTGTGGCCAGGTTTCCCGTGGACGCTGGCTAGACCAGATACGTCCGGCGTACGCAAGCCTTTGAAACCCATTTGTAACTCGCTGCCTTTCGGCTCACGAGCTGGGCGGCGAGCGCTGCCACATTTGCGTGACCAGGTTTCCCGTGGACGCTGGCTAGACCAGATACGTCCTCCGGACGCAAGCCTTTGAAACCCATTTGTAACTCGCTGCCTTTCGGCTCACGAGCTGGGCGGCGAGCGCGGTACCACATTTGTGTGGCCAGGTTTCCCGTGGACGCTGGCTAGACCAGATACGTCCTCCGGACGCAAGCCTTTGAAACCCATTTGTAACTCGCTGCCTTTCGGCTCACGAGCTGGGCGGCGAGCGCGGTACCACATTTGTGTGGCCAGGTTTCCCGTGGACGCTGGCTAGACCACATACGTCCGGCGGATGCAAGCCTTTGGAACCCATTTGTAACTCGCTGCCTTTCGGCTCACGAGCTGGGCGGCGAGTGCTGCCACATTTGCGTGGCCAGGATTCCCGTAGACGCTGGCTAGACCAGATACGTCCGGCGGACGCAAGCCTTTGAAACTCATTTGTAACTCGCTGCCTTTCGGCTCACGAGCTGGGCGGCGAGCGCGGTGCCACATTTGTGTGGCCAGGTTTCCCGTGGACGCTGGCTAGACCAGATACGTCCGGCGTACGCAAGCCTTTGAAACCCATTTGTAACTCGCTGCCTTTCGGCTCACGAGCTGGGCGGCGAGCGCTGCCACATTTGCGTGGCCAGGTTTCCCGTGGACGCTGGCTAGACCAGATACGTCCGCCGGACGCAAGCCTTTGAAACCCATTTGTGACTCGCTGCCTTTCGGCTCACGAGCTGGGCGGCGAGCGCGGTGCCACATTTGCGTGGCCAGGTTTCCCGTGCACGCTGGCTAGACCAGATACGTCCGGCAGACGCAAGCCTTTGAAACCCATTTGTAACTCGCTGCATTTCGGCTCACGAGCTGGGCGGCGAGCGCGGTACCACATTTGTGTGGCCAGGTTTCCTGTGGACGCTGGCTAGACCAGATACGTCCGGTGGACACAAGCCTTTGAAACCCATTTGTAACTCGCTGCCTTTCGGCTCACGAGCTGGGCGGCGAGCGCGGTGCCACATTTGTGTGGCCAGGTTTCCCGTGGACGCTGGCTAGACCAGATATGCTCGGCGGACGCAGGCCTTTGAAACCCATTTGTAACTCGCTGCCTTTCGGCTCACGAGCTGGGCGGCGAGCGCGGTACCACATTTGTGTGGCCAGGTTTCCCGTGGACGCTGGCTAGACCAGATACGTCCGGCGTACGCAAGCCTTTGAAACCCATTTGTAACTCGCTGCCTTTCGGCTCACGAGCTGGGCGGCGAGCGCTGCCACATTTGCGTGGCCAGGTTTCCCGTGGACGCTGGCTAGACCAGATACGTCCGCCGGACGCAAGCCTTTGAAACCCATTTGTGACTCGCTGCCTTTCGGCTCACGAGCTGGGCGGCGAGCGCGGTGCCACATTTGCGTGGCCAGGTTTCCCGTGGACGCTGGCTAGACCAGATACGTTCGGCAGACGCAAGCCTTTGAAACCCATTTGTAACTCGCTGCATTTCGGCTCACGAGCTGGGCGGCGAGCGCGGTACCACATTTGTGTGGCCAGGTTTCCTGTGGACGCTGGCTAGACCAGATACGTCCGGTGGACACAAGCCTTTGAAACCCATTTGTAACTCGCTGCCTTTCGGCTCACGAGCTGGGCGGCGAGCGCGGTGCCACATTTGTGTGGCCAGGTTTCCCGTGGACGCTGGCTAGACCAGATATGCTCGGCGGACGCAGGCCTTTGAAACCCATTTGTAACTCGCTGCCTTTCGGCTCACGAGCTGGGCGGCGAGCGCGGTACCACATTTGTGTGGCCAGGTTTCCCGTGGACGCTGGCTAGACCAGATACGTCCGGCGGATGCAAGCCTTTGAAACCAATTTGTAACTCGCTGCCTTTTGGCTCACGAGCTGGGCGGCGAGCGTGGTGCCACATTTGTGTGGCCAGGTTTCCCGTGGACGCTAGCTAGACCAGATACGTCCGGCGGACGCAAGCCTTTGAAACCCATTTGTAACTTGCTGCCTTTCGGCTCACGAGCTGGGCGGCGAGCGCGGTGCCACATTTGTGTGGCTAGATTTCCCGTGGACGCTGGCTAGACCAGATACGTCCGGCGGATGCAAGCCTTTGAAACCCATTTGTAACTCGCTGCCTTTCGGCTCACGAGCTGGGCGGCGAGCGCTGCCACATTTGCGTGGCCAGGTTTCACGTGGACGCTGGCTAGACCAGATACGTCCGGCGGACGCAAGCCTTTGAAACCCATTTGTAACTCGCTGCCTTTTAGCTCACGAGCTGGGCGGCGAGCGCGGTGCCACATTTGTGTGGCCAGGTTTCCCGTGGACGCTGGCTAGACCAGATACGTCCGGCGGACGCAAGCCTTTGAAACCCATTTGTAATTCGCTGCCTTTCGGCTCACGAGCTGGGCGGCGAGCGCGGTGCCACATTTGTGTGGCCAGGTTTCCCGTGGACATTGGCTAGACCAGATATGCTCGGCGGATGCAAGCCTTTGAAAACCATTTGTAACTCGCTGCCTTTCGGCTCACGAGCTGGGCGGCGAGTGCGGTACCACATTTGTGTGGCCAGGTTTCCCGTGGACGCTGGCTAGACCAGATATGTCCGGCGGACGCAAGCCTCTGAAACCCATTTGTAACTCGCTGCCTTTCGGCTCACGAGCTGTGCGGCGAGCGCGGTACCACATTTGTGTGGCCAGGTTTCCCGTGGACGCTGGCTAGACCAGATACGTCCTCCGGACGCAAGCCTTTGAAACCCATTTGTAACTCGCTGCCTTTCGGCTCACGAGCTGGGCGGCGAGCGCGGTACCACATTTGTGTGGCCAGGTTTCCCGTGGACGCTGGCTAGACCACATACGTCCGGCGGATGCAAGCCTTTGGAACCCATTTGTAACTCGCTGCCTTTCGGCTCACGAGCTGGGCGGCGAGTGCTGCCACATTTGCGTGGCCAGGATTCCCGTGGACGCTGGCTAGACCAGATACGTCCGGCGGACGCAAGCCTTTGAAACTCATTTGTAACTCGCTGCCTTTCGGCTCACGAGCTGGGCGGCGAGCGCGGTGCCACATTTGTGTGGCCAGGTTTCCCGTGGACGCTGGCTAGACCAGATACGTCCGGCGTACGCAAGCCTTTGAAACCCATTTGTAACTCGCTGCCTTTCGGCTCACGAGCTGGGCGGCGAGCGCTGCCACATTTGCGTGGCCAGGTTTCCCGTGGACGCTGGCTAGACCAGATACGTCCGCCGGACGCAAGCCTTTGAAACCCATTTGTGACTCGCTGCCTTTCGGCTCACGAGCTGGGCGGCGAGCGCGGTGCCACATTTGCGTGGCCAGGTTTCCCGTGCACGCTGGCTAGACCAGATACGTCCGGCAGACGCAAGCCTTTGAAACCCATTTGTAACTCGCTGCATTTCGGCTCACGAGCTGGGCGGCGAGCGCGGTACCACATTTGTGTGGCCAGGTTTCCTGTGGACGCTGGCTAGACCAGATACGTCCGGTGGACACAAGCCTTTGAAACCCATTTGTAACTCGCTGCCTTTCGGCTCACGAGCTGGGCGGCGAGCGCGGTGCCACATTTGTGTGGCCAGGTTTCCCGTGGACGCTGGCTAGACCAGATATGCTCGGCGGACGCAGGCCTTTGAAACCCATTTGTAACTCGCTGCCTTTCGGCTCACGAGCTGGGCGGCGAGCGCGGTACCACATTTGTGTGGCCAGGTTTCCCGTGGACGCTGGCTAGACCAGATACGTCCGGCGTACGCAAGCCTTTGAAACCCATTTGTAACTTGCTGCCTTTCGGCTCACGAGCTGGGCGGCGAGCGCTGCCACATTTGCGTGGCCAGGTTTCCCGTGGACGCTGGCTAGACCAGATACGTCCGCCGGACGCAAGCCTTTGAAACCCATTTGTGACTCGCTGCCTTTCGGCTCACGAGCTGGGCGGCGAGCGCGGTGCCACATTTGCGTGGCCAGGTTTCCCGTGGACGCTGGCTAGACCAGATACGTTCGGCAGACGCAAGCCTTTGAAACCCATTTGTAACTCGCTGCATTTCGGCTCACGAGCTGGGCGGCGAGCGCGGTACCACATTTGTGTGGCCAGGTTTCCTGTGGACGCTGGCTAGACCAGATACGTCCGGTGGACACAAGCCTTTGAAACCCATTTGTAACTCGCTGCCTTTCGGCTCACGAGCTGGGCGGCGAGCGCGGTGCCACATTTGTGTGGCCAGGTTTCCCGTGGACGCTGGCTAGACCAGATATGCTCGGCGGACGCAGGCCTTTGAAACCCATTTGTAACTCGCTGCCTTTCGGCTCACGAGCTGGGCGGCGAGCGCGGTACCACATTTGTGTGGCCAGGTTTCCCGTGGACGCTGGCTAGACCAGATACGTCCGGCAGATGCAAGCCTTTGAAACCCATTTGTAACTCGCTGCCTTTTGGCTCACGAGCTGGGCGGCGAGCGTGGTGCCACATTTGTGTGGCCAGGTTTCCCGTGGACGCTAGCTAGACCAGATACATCCGGCGGACGCAAGCCTTTGAAACCCATTTGTAACTTGCTGCCTTTCGGCTCACGAGCTGGGCGGCGAGCGCGGTGCCACATTTGTGTGGCTAGATTTCCCGTGGACGCTGGCTAGACTAGACACGTCCGGTGGATGGAAGCCTTTGAAACCCATTTATTACTCGCTGCCTTTCGGCTCACGAGCTGGGCGGCGAGCGCTGCCACATTTGCGTGGCCAGGTTTCCCGTGGACGTTGGCTAGACCAGATACGTCCGGCGGACGCAAGCCTTTGAAACCCATTTGTAACTCGCTGCCTTTTAGCTCACGAGCTGGGCGGCGAGCGCGGTGCCACATTTGTGTGGCCAGGTTTCCCGTGGACGCTGGCTAGACCAGATACGTCCGGCGTACGCAAGCCTTTGAAACCCATTTGTAACTCGCTGCCTTTCGGCTCACGAGCTGGGCGGCGAGCGCTGCCACATTTGCGTGGCCAGGTTTCCCGTGGACGCTGGCTAGATCAGATACGTCCGCCGGACGCAAGCCTTTGAAACCCATTTGTGACTCGCTGCCTTTCGGCTCACGAGCTGGGCGGCGAGCGCGGTGCCACATTTGCGTGGCCAGGTTTCCCGTGCACGCTGGCTAGACCAGATACGTCCGGCAGACGCAAGCCTTTGAAACCCATTTGTAACTCGCTGCATTTCGGCTCACGAGCTGGGCGGCGAGCGCGGTACCACATTTGTGTGGCCAGGTTTCCTGTGGACGCTGGCTAGACCAGATACGTCCGGTGGACACAAGCCTTTGAAACCCATTTGTAACTCGCTGCCTTTCGGCTCACGAGCTGGGCGGCGAGCGCGGTGCCACATTTGTGTGGCCAGGTTTCCCGTGGACGCTGGCTAGACCAGATATGCTCGGCGGACGCAGGCCTTTGAAACCCATTTGTAACTCGCTGCCTTTCGGCTCACGAGCTGGGCGGCGAGCGCGGTACCACATTTGTGTGGCCAGGTTTCCCGTGGACGCTGGCTAGACCAGATACGTCCGGCGTACGCAAGCCTTTGAAACCCATTTGTAACTTGCTGCCTTTCGGCTCACGAGCTGGGCGGCGAGCGCTGCCACATTTGCGTGGCCAGGTTTCCCGTGGACGCTGGCTAGACCAGATACGTCCGCCGGACGCAAGCCTTTGAAACCCATTTGTGACTCGCTGCCTTTCGGCTCACGAGCTGGGCGGCGAGCGCGGTGCCACATTTGCGTGGCCAGGTTTCCCGTGGACGCTGGCTAGACCAGATACGTTCGGCAGACGCAAGCCTTTGAAACCCATTTGTAACTCGCTGAATTTCGGCTCACGAGCTGGGCGGCGAGCGCGGTACCACATTTGTGTGGCCAGGTTTCCTGTGGACGCTGGCTAGACCAGATACGTCCGGTGGACACAAGCCTTTGAAACCCATTTGTAACTCGCTGCCTTTCGGCTCACGAGCTGGGCGGCGAGCGCGGTGCCACATTTGTGTGGCCAGGTTTCCCGTGGACGCTGGCTAGACCAGATATGCTCGGCGGACGCAGGCCTTTGAAACCCATTTGTAACTCGCTGCCTTTCGGCTCACGAGCTGGGCGGCGAGCGCGGTACCACATTTGTGTGGCCAGGTTTCCCGTGGACGCTGGCTAGACCAGATACGTCCGGCAGATGCAAGCCTTTGAAACCCATTTGTAACTCGCTGCCTTTTGGCTCACGAGCTGGGCGGCGAGCGTGGTGCC
This sequence comes from Urtica dioica subsp. dioica, assembly GCF_054948205.1. Classification (NCBI taxonomy): domain Eukaryota; kingdom Viridiplantae; phylum Streptophyta; class Magnoliopsida; order Rosales; family Urticaceae; genus Urtica; species Urtica dioica. The sequence continues at coordinate 30,359,648 of NC_142756.1, read as the reverse complement.
ACATTTGTGTGGCCAGGTTTCCCGTGGACGCTAGCTAGACCAGATACATCCGGCGGACGCAAGCCTTTGAAACCCATTTGTAACTTGCTGCCTTTCGGCTCACGAGCTGGGCGGCGAGCGCGGTGCCACATTTGTGTGGCTAGATTTCCCGTGGACGCTGGCTAGACTAGACACGTCCGGTGGATGGAAGCCTTTGAAACCCATTTATTACTCGCTGCCTTTCGGCTCACGAGCTGGGCGGCGAGCGCTGCCACATTTGCGTGGCCAGGTTTCCCGTGGACGTTGGCTAGACCAGATACGTCCGGCGGACGCAAGCCTTTGAAACCCATTTGTAACTCGCTGCCTTTTAGCTCACGAGCTGGGCGGCGAGCGCGGTGCCACATTTGTGTGGCCAGGTTTCCCGTGGACGCTGGCTAGACCAGATACGTCCGGCGGACGCAAGCCTTTGAAACCCATTTGTAATTCGCTGCCTTTCGGCTCACGAGCTGGGCGGCGAGCGCGGTACCACATTTGTGTGGCCAGGTTTCCCGTGGACATTGGCTAGACTAGATATGCTCGGCGGATGCAAGCCTTTGAAACCCATTGGTAACTCGCTGCCTTTCGGCTCACGAGCTGGGCGGCGAGCGCTGCCACATTTGCGTGGCCAGGTTTCCCGTGGAAGCTGGCTAGACCAGATACGTCCGGCGGATGCAAGCCTTTGAAACCCATTTGTAACTCGCTGCCTTTCGGCTCACGAGCTGGGCGGCGAGCGTGGTGCCACATTTGTGAGGCCAGGTTTCCAGTGGACGCTAGCTAGACCAGATACGTCCGGTGGACGCAAGCCTTTGAAACCCATTTGTAACTCGCTGCCTTTCGGCTCACGAGCTGGGCGGCGAGCACGGTGCCACATTTGTGTGGCCAGGTTTCCGGTGGACATTGGCTAGACCAGATATGCTCGGCGGACGCAAGCCTTTGAAACCCATTTGTAACTCGCTGCCTTTCGGCTCACGAGCTGGGCGGCGAGCGCGGTACCACATTTGTGTGGCCAGGTTTCCCTTGGACGCTGGCTAGACCAGATACGTCCGGTGGATGCAAGCCTTTGAAACCCATTTGTAACTCGCTGCCTTTTGGCTCACGAGCTGGGCGGCGAGCGTGGTGCCACATTTGTGTGGCCAGGTTTCCCGTGGACGCTGGCTAGACCAGATACGTCCGGCGGACGCAAGCCTTTGAAACCCATTTGTAACTCGCTGCCTTTCGGCTCACGAGCTGGGCGGCGAGCGCGGTGCCACATTTGTGTGGCTAGATTTCCTGTGGACGCTGGCTAGACCAGATACGTCCGGCGGATGCAAGCCTTTGAAACCCATTTGTAACTCGCTGCCTTTCGGCTCACGAGCTGGGCGGTGAGCGCTGCCACATTTGCGTGGCCAGGTTTCACGTGGACGCTGGCTAGACCAGATACGTCCGGCGGACGCAAGCCTTTGAAACCCATTTGTAACTCGCTGCCTTTTAGCTCACGAGCTGGGCGGCGAGCGCGGTGCCACATTTGTGTGGCCAGGTTTCCCGTGGACGCTGGCTAGACCAGATACGTCCGGCGGACGCAAGCCTTTGAAACCCATTTGTAATTCGCTGCCTTTCGGCTCACGAGCTGGGCGGCGAGCGCGGTGCCACATTTGTGTGGCAAGGTTTCCCGTGGACATTGGCTAGACCAGATATGCTCGGCGGATGCAAGCCTTTGAAAACCATTTGTAACTCGCTGCCTTTCGGCTCACGAGCTGTGCGGCGAGCGCGGTAGCACATTTGTGTGGCCAGGTTTCCCGTGGACGCTGGCTAGACCAGATACGTCCGCCGGACGCAAGCCTTTGAAACCCATTTTTAACTCGCTGCCTTTCGGCTCACGAGCTGGGCGGCGAGCGCGGTACCACATTTGTGTGGCCAGGTTTCCCGTGGACATTGGCTAGACTAGATATGCTCGGCGGATGCAAGCCTTTGAAACCCATTGGTAACTCGCTGCCTTTCGGCTCACGAGCTGGGCGGCGAGCGCTGCCACATTTGCGTGGCCAGGTTTCCCGTGGACGCTGGCTAGACCAGATACGTCCGCCGGACGCAAGCCTTTGAAACCCATTTGTAACTCGCTGCCTTTCGGCTCACGAGCTGGGCGGCGAGCGCGGTACCACATTTGTGTGGCCAAGTTTCCCGTGGACGCTGGCTAGACCAGATACGTCCGGCAGACGCAAGCCTTTGAAACCCATTTGTAACTCGATGCCTTTCGGCTCGTGAGCCGGGCGGTGAGCGCGGTGCCACATTTGTGTGGCCAGGTTTCCCGTGGACGGTGGCTACACCAGATACGTCCGGCGAATGCAAGCCTTTGAAACCCATTTGTAACTCGCTGCCTTTCGGCTCACGAGCTGGGCGGCGAGCGCTGCCACATTTGCGTGGCCAGGTTTCCCGTGGAAGCTGGCTAGACCAGATACGTCCGGCGGATGCAAGCCTTTGAAACCCATTTGTAACTCGCTGCCTTTCGGCTCACGAGCTGGGCGGCGAGCGTGGTGCCACATTTGTGTGGCCAGGTTTCCAGTGGACGCTAGCTAGACCAGATACGTCCGGTGGACGCAAGCCTTTGAAACCCATTTGTAACTCGCTGCCTTTCGGCTCACGAGCTGGGCGGCGAGCACGGTGCCACATTTGTGTGGCCAGGTTTCCGGTGGACATTGGCTAGACCAGATATGCTCGGCGGACGCAAGCCTTTGAAACCCATTTGTAACTCGCTGCCTTTCGGCTCACGAGCTGGGCGGCGAGCGCGGTACCACATTTGTGTGGCCAGGTTTCCCTTGGACGCTGGCTAGACCAGATACGTCCGGTGGATGCAAGCCTTTGAAACCCATTTGTAACTCGCTGCCTTTTGGCTCACGAGCTGGGCGGCGAGCGTGGTGCCACATTTGTGTGGCCAGGTTTCCCGTGGACGCTGGCTAGACCAGATACGTCCGGCGGACGCAAGCCTTTGAAACCCATTTGTAACTCGCTGCCTTTCGGCTCACGAGCTGGGCGGCGAGCGCGGTGCCACATTTGTGTGGCTAGATTTCCTGTGGACGCTGGCTAGACCAGATACGTCCGGCGGATGCAAGCCTTTGAAACCCATTTGTAACTCGCTGCCTTTCGGCTCACGAGCTGGGCGGTGAGCGCTGCCACATTTGCGTGGCCAGGTTTCACGTGGACGCTGGCTAGACCAGATACGTCCGGCGGACGCAAGCCTTTGAAACCCATTTGTAACTCGCTGCCTTTTAGCTCACGAGCTGGGCGGCGAGCGCGGTGCCACATTTGTGTGGCCAGGTTTCCCGTGGACGCTGGCTAGACCAGATACGTCCGGCGGACGCAAGCCTTTGAAACCCATTTGTAATTCGCTGCCTTTCGGCTCACGAGCTGGGCGGCGAGCGCGGTGCCACATTTGTGTGGCAAGGTTTCCCGTGGACATTGGCTAGACCAGATATGCTCGGCGGATGCAAGCCTTTGAAAACCATTTGTAACTCGCTGCCTTTCGGCTCACGAGCTGTGCGGCGAGCGCGGTAGCACATTTGTGTGGCCAGGTTTCCCGTGGACGCTGGCTAGACCAGATACGTCCGCCGGACGCAAGCCTTTGAAACCCATTTTTAACTCGCTGCCTTTCGGCTCACAAGCTGGGCGGCGAGCGCGGTACCACATTTGTGTGGCCAGGTTTCCCGTGGACGCTGGCTAGACCAGATACGTCCGGCGGATGCAAGCCTTTGGAACCCATTTGTAACTCGCTGCCTTTCGGCTCACAAGCTGGGCGGCGAGTGCTGCCACATTTGCGTGGCCAGGATTCCCGTGGACGCTGGCTAGACCATATACGTCCGGCGGACGCAAGCCTTTGAAACTCATTTGTAACTCGCTGCCTTTCGGCTCACGAGCTGGGCGGCGAGCGCGGTGCCACATTTGTGTGGCCAGGTTTCCCGTGGACGCTGGCTAGACCAGATACGTCCGGCGTACGCAAGCCTTTGAAACCCATTTGTAACTCGCTTCCTTTCGGCTCACGAGCTGGGCGGCGAGCGCTGCCACATTTGCGTGGCCAGGTTTCCCGTGGACGCTGGCTAGACCAGATACGTCCGGCGTACGCATGCCTTTGAAACCCATTTGTAACTCGCTGCCTTTCGGCTCACGAGCTGGGCGGCGAGCGCTGCCACATTTGCGTGGCCAGGTTTCCCGTGGACGCTGGCTAGACCAGATACGTCCGCCGGACGCAAGCCTTTGAAACCCATTTGTGACTCGCAGCCTTTCGGCTCACGAGCTGGGCGGCGAGCGCGGTGCCACATTTGTGTGGCCAGGTTTCCCGTGGACGCTGGCTAGACCAGATACGTCCGGCAGACGCAAGCCTTTGAAACCCATTTGTAACTCACTGCATTTCGGCTCACGAGCTGGGCGGCGAGCGCGGTACCACATTTGTGTGGCCAGGTTTCCTGTGGACGCTGGCTAGACCAGATACGTCCGGTGGACACAAGCCTTTGAAACCCATTTGTAACTCGCTGCCTTTCGGCTCACGAGCTGGGCGGCGAGCGCGGTGCCACATTTGTGTGGCCAGGTTTCCCGTGGACGCTGGCTAGACTAGATATGCTCGGCGGACGCAAGCCTTTGAAACCCATTTGTAACTCGCTGCCTTTCGGCTCACGAGCTGGGCGGCGAGCGCGGTACCACATTTGTGTGGCCAGGTTTCCCTTGGACGCTGGCTAGACCAGATACGTCCGGTGGATGCAAGCCTTTGAAACCCATTTGTAACTCGCTGCCTTTTGGCTCACGAGCTGGGCGGCGAGCGTGGTGCCACATTTGTGTGGCCAGGTTTCCCGTGGACGCTGGCTAGACCAGATACGTCCGGCGGACGCAAGCCTTTGAAACCCATTTGTAACTCGCTGCCTTTCGGCTCACGAGCTGGGCGGCGAGCGCGGTGCCACATTTGTGTGGCTAGATTTCCTGTGGACGCTGGCTAGACCAGATACGTCCGGCGGATGCAAGCCTTTGAAACCCATTTGTAACTCGCTGCCTTTCGGCTCACGAGCTGGGCGGTGAGCGCTGCCACATTTGCGTGGCCAGGTTTCACGTGGACGCTGGCTAGACCAGATACGTCCGGCGGACGCAAGCCTTTGAAACCCATTTGTAACTCGCTGCCTTTTAGCTCACGAGCTGGGCGGCGAGCGCGGTGCCACATTTGTGTGGCCAGGTTTCCCGTGGACGCTGGCTAGACCAGATACGTCCGGCGGACGCAAGCCTTTGAAACCCATTTGTAATTCGCTGCCTTTCGGCTCACGAGCTGGGCGGCGAGCGCGGTGCCACATTTGTGTGGCAAGGTTTCCCGTGGACATTGGCTAGACCAGATATGCTCGGCGGATGCAAGCCTTTGAAAACCATTTGTAACTCGCTGCCTTTCGGCTCACGAGCTGTGCGGCGAGCGCGGTACCACATTTGTGTGGCCAGGTTTCCCGTGGACGCTGGCTAGACCAGATACGTCCGCCGGACGCAAGCCTTTGAAACCCATTTTTAACTCGCTGCCTTTCGGCTCACGAGCTGGGCGGCGAGCGCGGTACCACATTTGTGTGGCCAGGTTTCCCGTGGACGCTGGCTAGACCAGATACGTCCGGCGGATGCAAGCCTTTGGAACCCATTTGTAACTCGCTGCCTTTCGGCTCACGAGCTGGGCGGCGAGTGCTGCCACATTTGCGTGGCCAGGATTCCCGTGGACGCTGGCTAGACCAGATACGTCCGGCGGACGCAAGCCTTTGAAACTCATTTGTAACTCGCTGCCTTTCGGCTCACGAGCTGGGCGGCGAGCGCGGTGCCACATTTGTGTGGCCAGGTTTCCCGTGGACGCTGGCTAGACCAGATACGTCCGGCGTACGCAAGCCTTTGAAACCCATTTGTAACTCGCTTCCTTTCGGCTCACGAGCTGGGCGGCGAGCGCTGCCACATTTGCGTGGCCAGGTTTCCCGTGGACGCTGGCTAGACCAGATACGTCCGGCGTACGCATGCCTTTGAAACCCATTTGTAACTCGCTGCCTTTCGGCTCACGAGCTGGGCGGCGAGCGCTGCCACATTTGCGTGGCCAGGTTTCCCGTGGACGCTGGCTAGACCAGATACGTCCGCCGGACGCAAGCCTTTGAAACCCATTTGTGACTCGCTGCCTTTCGGCTCACGAGCTGGGCGGCGAGCGCGGTGCCACATTTGTGTGGCCAGGTTTCCCGTGGACGCTGGCTAGACCAGATACGTCCGGCAGACGCAAGCCTTTGAAACCCATTTGTAACTCGCTGCATTTCGGCTCACGAGCTGGGCGGCGAGCGCGGTACCACATTTGTGTGGCCAGGTTTCCTGTGGACGCTGGCTAGACCAGATACGTCCGGTGGACACAAGCCTTTGAAACCCATTTGTAACTCGCTGCCTTTCGGCTCACGAGCTGGGCGGCGAGCGCGGTGCCACATTTGTGTGGCCAGGTTTCCCGTGGACGCTGGCTAGACTAGATATGCTCGGCGGACGCAAGCCTTTGAAACCCATTTGTAACTCGCTGCCTTTCGGCTCACGAGCTGGGCGGCGAGCGCGGTACCACATTTGTGTGGCCAGGTTTCCCGTGGACGCTGGCTAGACCAGATACGTCCGGCGTACGCAAGCCTTTGAAACCCATTTGTAACTCGCTGCCTTTCGGCTCACGAGCTGGGCGGCGAGCGCTGCCACATTTGCGTGGCCAGGTTTCCCGTGGACGCTGGCTAGACCAGATACGTCCGCCGGACGCAAGCCTTTGAAACCCATTTGTAACTCGCTGAATTTCGGCTCACGAGCTGGGCGGCGAGCGCGGTGCCACATTTGTGTGGCCGGGTTTCCCGTGGACGCTGGCTAGACCAGATACGTCCGGCAGACGCAAGCCTTTGAAACCCATTTGTAACTCGCTGCATTTCGGCTCACGAGCTGGGCGGCGAGCGCGGTACCACATTTGTGTGGCCAGGTTTCCCGTGGACGCTGGCTAGACCAGATACGTCCGGTGGACACAAGCCTTCGAAACCCATTTGTAACTCGCTGCCTTTCGGCTCACGAGCTGGGCGGCGAGCGCGGTGCCACATTTGTGTGGCCAGGTTTCCCGTGGACGCTGGCTAGACCAGATATGCTCGGCGGACGCAAGCCTTTGAAACCCATTTGTAACTCGCTGCCTTTCGGCTCACGAGCTGGGCGGCGAGCGCGGTACCACATTTGTGTGGCCAGTTTTCCCGTGGACGCTGGCTAGACCAGATACGTCCGGCGGATGCAAGCCTTTGGAACCCATTTGTAACTCGCTGCCTTTCGGCTCACGAGCTGGGCGGCGAGTGCTGCCACATTTGCGTGGCCAGGATTCCCGTGGACGCTGGCTAGACCAGATACGTCCGGCGGACGCAAGCCTTTGAAACTCATTTGTAACTCGCTGCCTTTCGGCTCACGAGCTGGGCGGCGAGCGCGGTGCCACATTTGTGTGGCCAGGTTTCCCGTGGACGCTGGCTAGACCAGATACGTCCGGCGGACGCAAGCCTTTGAAACCCATTTGTAACTCACTGCATTTCGGCTCACGAGCTGGGCGGCGAGCGCGGTACCACATTTGTGTGGCCAGGTTTCCTGTGGACGCTGGCTAGACCAGATACGTCCGGTGGACACAAGCCTTTGAAACCCATTTGTAACTCGCTGCCTTTCGGCTCACGAGCTGGGCGGCGAGCGCGGTGCCACATTTGTGTGGCCAGGTTTCCCGTGGACGCTGGCTAGACTAGATATGCTCGGCGGACGCAAGCCTTTGAAACCCATTTGTAACTCGCTGCCTTTCGGCTCACGAGCTGGGCGGCGAGCGCGGTACCACATTTGTGTGGCCAGGTTTCCCTTGGACGCTGGCTAGACCAGATACGTCCGGTGGATGCAAGCCTTTGAAACCCATTTGTAACTCGCTGCCTTTTGGCTCACGAGCTGGGCGGCGAGCGTGGTGCCACATTTGTGTGGCCAGGTTTCCCGTGGACGCTGGCTAGACCAGATACGTCCGGCGGACGCAAGCCTTTGAAACCCATTTGTAACTCGCTGCCTTTCGGCTCACGAGCTGGGCGGCGAGCGCTGCCACATTTGCGTGGCCAGGTTTCCCGTGGACGCTGGCTAGACCAGTTACGTCCGCCGGACGCAAGCCTTTGAAACCCATTTGTGACTCGCTGCCTTTCGGCTCACGAGCTGGGCGGCGAGCGCGGTGCCACATTTGTGTGGCCAGGTTTCCCGTGGACGCTGGCTAGACCAGATACGTCCGGCAGACGCAAGCCTTTGAAACCCATTTGTAACTCGCTGCATTTCGGCTCACGAGCTGGGCGGCGAGCGCGGTACCACATTTGTGTGGCCAGGTTTCCTGTGGACGCTGGCTAGACCAGATACGTCCGGTGGACACAAGCCTTTGAAACCCATTTGTAACTCGCTGCCTTTCGGCTCACGAGCTGGGCGGCGAGCGCGGTGCCACATTTGTGTGGCCAGGTTTCCCGTGGACGCTGGCTAGACTAGATATGCTCGGCGGACGCAAGCCTTTGAAACCCATTTGTAACTCGCTGCCTTTCGGCTCACGAGCTGGGCGGCGAGCGCGGTACCACATTTGTGTGGCCAGGTTTCCCGTGGACGCTGGCTAGACCAGATACGTCCGGCGTACGCAAGCCTTTGAAACCCATTTGTAACTCGCTGCCTTTCGGCTCACGAGCTGGGCGGCGAGCGCTGCCACATTTGCGTGGCCAGGTTTCCCGTGGACGCTGGCTAGACCAGATACGTCCGCCGGACGCAAGCCTTTGAAACCCATTTGTAACTCGCTGAATTTCGGCTCACGAGCTGGGCGGCGAGCGCGGTGCCACATTTGTGTGGCCAGGTTTCCCGTGGACGCTGGCTAGACCAGATACGTCCGGCAGACGCAAGCCTTTGAAACCCATTTGTAACTCGCTGCATTTCGGCTCACGAGCTGGGCGGCGAGCGCGGTACCACATTTGTGTGGCCAGGTTTCCCGTGGACGCTGGCTAGACCAGATACGTCCGGTGGACACAAGCCTTCGAAACCCATTTGTAACTCGCTGCCTTTCGGCTCACGAGCTGGGCGGCGAGCGCGGTGCCACATTTGTGTGGCCAGGTTTCCCGTGGACGCTGGCTAGACCAGATATGCTCGGCGGACGCAAGCCTTTGAAACCCATTTGTAACTCGCTGCCTTTCGGCTCACGAGCTGGGCGGCGAGCGCGGTACCACATTTGTGTGGCCAGGTTTCCCGTGGACGCTGGCTAGACCAGATACGTCCGGCGGATGCAAGCCTTTGGAACCCATTTGTAACTCGCTGCCTTTCGGCTCACGAGCTGGGCGGCGAGTGCTGCCACATTTGCGTGGCCAGGATTCCCGTGGACGCTGGCTAGACCAGATACGTCCGGCGGACGCAAGCCTTTGAAACTCATTTGTAACTCGCTGCCTTTCGGCTCACGAGCTGGGCGGCGAGCGCGGTGCCACATTTGTGTGGCCAGGTTTCCCGTGGACGCTGGCTAGACCAGATACGTCCGGCGGACGCAAGCCTTTGAAACCCATTTGTAACTCACTGCATTTCGGCTCACGAGCTGGGCGGCGAGCGCGGTACCACATTTGTGTGGCCAGGTTTCCTGTGGACGCTGGCTAGACCAGATACGTCCGGTGGACACAAGCCTTTGAAACCCATTTGTAACTCGCTGCCTTTCGGCTCACGAGCTGGGCGGCGAGCGCGGTGCCACATTTGTGTGGCCAGGTTTCCCGTGGACGCTGGCTAGACTAGATATGCTCGGCGGACGCAAGCCTTTGAAACCCATTTGTAACTCGCTGCCTTTCGGCTCACGAGCTGGGCGGCGAGCGCGGTACCACATTTGTGTGGCCAGGTTTCCCTTGGACGCTGGCTAGACCAGATACGTCCGGTGGATGCAAGCCTTTGAAACCCATTTGTAACTCGCTGCCTTTTGGCTCACGAGCTGGGCGGCGAGCGTGGTGCCACATTTGTGTGGCCAGGTTTCCCGTGGACGCTGGCTAGACCAGATACGTCCGGCGGACGCAAGCCTTTGAAACCCATTTGTAACTCGCTGCCTTTCGGCTCACGAGCTGGGCGGCGAGCGCGGTGCCACATTTGTGTGGCTAGATTTCCTGTGGACGCTGGCTAGACCAGATACGTCCGGCGGATGCAAGCCTTTGAAACCCATTTGTAACTCGCTGCCTTTCGGCTCACGAGCTGGGCGGTGAGCGCTGCCACATTTGCGTGGCCAGGTTTCACGTGGACGCTGGCTAGACCAGATACGTCCGGCGGACGCAAGCCTTTGAAACCCATTTGTAACTCGCTGCCTTTTAGCTCACGAGCTGGGCGGCGAGCGCGGTGCCACATTTGTGTGGCCAGGTTTCCCGTGGACGCTGGCTAGACCAGATACGTCCGGCGGACGCAAGCCTTTGAAACCCATTTGTAATTCGCTGCCTTTCGGCTCACGAGCTGGGCGGCGAGCGCGGTGCCACATTTGTGTGGCAAGGTTTCCCGTGGACATTGGCTAGACCAGATATGCTCGGCGGATGCAAGCCTTTGAAAACCATTTGTAACTCGCTGCCTTTCGGCTCACGAGCTGTGCGGCGAGCGCGGTACCACATTTGTGTGGCCAGGTTTCCCGTGGACGCTGGCTAGACCAGATACGTCCGCCGGACGCAAGCCTTTGAAACCCATTTTTAACTCGCTGCCTTTCGGCTCACGAGCTGGGCGGCGAGCGCGGTACCACATTTGTGTGGCCAGGTTTCCCGTGGACGCTGGCTAGACCAGATACGTCCGGCGGATGCAAGCCTTTGGAACCCATTTGTAACTCGCTGCCTTTCGGCTCACGAGCTGGGCGGCGAGTGCTGCCACATTTGCGTGGCCAGGATTCCCGTGGACGCTGGCTAGACCAGATACGTCCGGCGGACGCAAGCCTTTGAAACTCATTTGTAACTCGCTGCCTTTCGGCTCACGAGCTGGGCGGCGAGCGCGGTGCCACATTTGTGTGGCCAGGTTTCCCGTGGACGCTGGCTAGACCAGATACGTCCGGCGTACGCAAGCCTTTGAAACCCATTTGTAACTCGCTTCCTTTCGGCTCACGAGCTGGGCGGCGAGCGCTGCCACATTTGCGTGGCCAGGTTTCCCGTGGACGCTGGCTAGACCAGATACGTCCGGCGTACGCATGCCTTTGAAACCCATTTGTAACTCGCTGCCTTTCGGCTCACGAGCTGGGCGGCGAGCGCTGCCACATTTGCGTGGCCAGGTTTCCCGTGGACGCTGGCTAGACCAGATACGTCCGCCGGACGCAAGCCTTTGAAACCCATTTGTGACTCGCTGCCTTTCGGCTCACGAGCTGGGCGGCGAGCGCGGTGCCACATTTGTGTGGCCAGGTTTCCCGTGGACGCTGGCTAGACCAGATACGTCCGGCAGACGCAAGCCTTTGAAACCCATTTGTAACTCGCTGCATTTCGGCTCACGAGCTGGGCGGCGAGCGCGGTACCACATTTGTGTGGCCAGGTTTCCTGTGGACGCTGGCTAGACCAGATACGTCCGGTGGACACAAGCCTTTGAAACCCATTTGTAACTCGCTGCCTTTCGGCTCACGAGCTGGGCGGCGAGCGCGGTGCCACATTTGTGTGGCCAGGTTTCCCGTGGACGCTGGCTAGACTAGATATGCTCGGCGGACGCAAGCCTTTGAAACCCATTTGTAACTCGCTGCCTTTCGGCTCACGAGCTGGGCGGCGAGCGCGGTACCACATTTGTGTGGCCAGGTTTCCCGTGGACGCTGGCTAGACCAGATACGTCCGGCGTACGCAAGCCTTTGAAACCCATTTGTAACTCGCTGCCTTTCGGCTCACGAGCTGGGCGGCGAGCGCTGCCACATTTGCGTGGCCAGGTTTCCCGTGGACGCTGGCTAGACCAGATACGTCCGCCGGACGCAAGCCTTTGAAACCCATTTGTAACTCGCTGAATTTCGGCTCACGAGCTGGGCGGCGAGCGCGGTGCCACATTTGTGTGGCCGGGTTTCCCGTGGACGCTGGCTAGACCAGATACGTCCGGCAGACGCAAGCCTTTGAAACCCATTTGTAACTCGCTGCATTTCGGCTCACGAGCTGGGCGGCGAGCGCGGTACCACATTTGTGTGGCCAGGTTTCCCGTGGACGCTGGCTAGACCAGATACGTCCGGTGGACACAAGCCTTCGAAACCCATTTGTAACTCGCTGCCTTTCGGCTCACGAGCTGGGCGGCGAGCGCGGTGCCACATTTGTGTGGCCAGGTTTCCCGTGGACGCTGGCTAGACCAGATATGCTCGGCGGACGCAAGCCTTTGAAACCCATTTGTAACTCGCTGCCTTTCGGCTCACGAGCTGGGCGGCGAGCGCGGTACCACATTTGTGTGGCCAGGTTTCCCGTGGACGCTGGCTAGACCAGATACGTCCGGCGGATGCAAGCCTTTGGAACCCATTTGTAACTCGCTGCCTTTCGGCTCACGAGCTGGGCGGCGAGTGCTGCCACATTTGCGTGGCCAGGATTCCCGTGGACGCTGGCTAGACCAGATACGTCCGGCGGACGCAAGCCTTTGAAACTCATTTGTAACTCGCTGCCTTTCGGCTCACGAGCTGGGCGGCGAGCGCGGTGCCACATTTGTGTGGCCAGGTTTCCCGTGGACGCTGGCTAGACCAGATACGTCCGGCGGACGCAAGCCTTTGAAACCCATTTGTAACTCACTGCATTTCGGCTCACGAGCTGGGCGGCGAGCGCGGTACCACATTTGTGTGGCCAGGTTTCCTGTGGACGCTGGCTAGACCAGATACGTCCGGTGGACACAAGCCTTTGAAACCCATTTGTAACTCGCTGCCTTTCGGCTCACGAGCTGGGCGGCGAGCGCGGTGCCACATTTGTGTGGCCAGGTTTCCCGTGGACGCTGGCTAGACTAGATATGCTCGTCGGACGCAAGCCTTTGAAACCCATTTGTAACTCGCTGCCTTTCGGCTCACGAGCTGGGCGGCGAGCGCGGTACCACATTTGTGTGGCCAGGTTTCCCTTGGACGCTGGCTAGACCAGATACGTCCGGTGGATGCAAGCCTTTGAAACCCATTTGTAACTCGCTGCCTTTTGGCTCACGAGCTGGGCGGCGAGCGTGGTGCCACATTTGTGTGGCCAGGTTTCCCGTGGACGCTGGCTAGACCAGATACGTCCGGCGGACGCAAGCCTTTGAAACCCATTTGTAACTCGCTGCCTTTCGGCTCACGAGCTGGGCGGCGAGCGCGGTGCCACATTTGTGTGGCCAGGTTTCCCGTGGACGCTGGCTAGACCAGATATGCTCAGCGGACGCAAGCCTTTGAAACCCATTTGTAACTCGCTGCCTTTCGGCTCACGAGCTGGGCGGCGAGCGCGGTACCACATTTGTGTGGCCAGGTTTCCCGTGGACGCTGGCTAGACCAGATACGTCCGGCGGATGCAAGCCTTTGGAACCCATTTGTAACTCGCTGCCTTTCGGCTCACGAGCTGGGCGGCGAGTGCTGCCACATTTGCGTGGCCAGGATTCCCGTGGACGCTGGCTAGACCAGATACGTCCGGCGGACGCAAGCCTTTGAAACTCATTTGTAACTCGCTGCCTTTCGGCTCACGAGCTGGGCGGCGAGCGCGGTGCCACATTTGTGTGGCCAAGTTTCCCGTGGACGCTGGCTAGACCAGATACGTCCGGCGGACGCAAGCCTTTGAAACCCATTTGTAACTCACTGCATTTCGGCTCACGAGCTGGGCGGCGAGCGCGGTACCACATTTGTGTGGCCAGGTTTCCTATGGACGCTGGCTAGACCAGATACGTCCGGTGGACACAAGCCTTTGAAACCCATTTGTAACTCGCTGCCTTTCGGCTCACGAGCTGGGCGGCGAGCGCGGTGCCACATTTGTGTGGCCAGGTTTCCCGTGGACGCTGGCTAGACTAGATATGCTCGGCGGACGCAAGCCTTTGAAACCCATTTGTAACTCGCTGCCTTTCGGCTCACGAGCTGGGCGGCGAGCGCGGTACCACATTTGTGTGGCCAGGTTTCCCTTGGACGCTGGCTAGACCAGATACGTCCGGTGGATGCAAGCCTTTGAAACCCATTTGTAACTCGCTGCCTTTTGGCTCACGAGCTGGGCGGCGAGCGTGGTGCCACATTTGTGTGGCCAGGTTTCCCGTGGACGCTGGCTAGACCAGATACGTCCGGCGGACGCAAGCCTTTGAAACCCATTTGTAACTCGCTGCCTTTCGGCTCACGAGCTGGGCGGCGAGCGCTGCCACATTTGCGTGGCCAGGTTTCCCGTGGACGCTGGCTAGACCAGTTACGTCCGCCGGACGCAAGCCTTTGAAACCCATTTGTGACTCGCTGCCTTTCGGCTCACGAGCTGGGCGGCGAGCGCGGTGCCACATTTGTGTGGCCAGGTTTCCCGTGGACGCTGGCTAGACCAGATACGTCCGGCAGACGCAAGCCTTTGAAACCCATTTGTAACTCGCTGCATTTCGGCTCACGAGCTGGGCGGCGAGCGCGGTACCACATTTGTGTGGCCAGGTTTCCTGTGGACGCTGGCTAGACCAGATACGTCCGGTGGACACAAGCCTTTGAAACCCATTTGTAACTCGCTGCCTTTCGGCTCACGAGCTGGGCGGCGAGCGCGGTGCCACATTTGTGTGGCCAGGTTTCCCGTGGACGCTGGCTAGACTAGATATGCTCGGCGGACGCAAGCCTTTGAAACCCATTTGTAACTCGCTGCCTTTCGGCTCACGAGCTGGGCGGCGAGTGCGGTACCACATTTGTGTGGCCAGGTTTCCCGTGGACGCTGGCTAGACCAGATATGTCCGGCGGACGCAAGCCTCTGAAACCCATTTGTAACTCGCTGCCTTTCGGCTCACGAGCTGGGCGGCGAGCGCTGCCACATTTGCGTGGCCAGGTTTCCCGTGGACGCTGGCTAGACCAGATACGTCCGCCGGACGCAAGCCTTTGAAACCCATTTGTAACTCGCTGAATTTCGGCTCACGAGCTGGGCGGCGAGCGCGGTGCCACATTTGTGTGGCCAGGTTTCCCGTGGACGCTGGCTAGACCAGATACGTCCGGCAGACGCAAGCCTTTGAAACCCATTTGTAACTCGCTGCATTTCGGCTCACGAGCTGGGCGGCGAGCGCGGTACCACATTTGTGTGGCCAGGTTTCCCGTGGACGCTGGCTAGACCAGATACGTCCGGTGGACACAAGCCTTCGAAACCCATTTGTAACTCGCTGCCTTTCGGCTCACGAGCTGGGCGGCGAGCGCGGTGCCACATTTGTGTGGCCAGGTTTCCCGTGGACGCTGGCTAGACTAGATATGCTCGGCGGACGCAAGCCTTTGAAACCCATTTGTAACTCGCTGCCTTTCGGCTCACGAGCTGGGCGGCGAGCGCGGTACCACATTTGTGTGGCCAGGTTTCCCTTGGACGCTGGCTAGACCAGATACGTCCGGTGGATGCAAGCCTTTGAAACCCATTTGTAACTCGCTGCCTTTTGGCTCACGAGCTGGGCGGCGAGCGTGGTGCCACATTTGTGTGGCCAGGTTTCCCGTGGACGCTGGCTAGACCAGATACGTCCGGCGGACGCAAGCCTTTGAAACCCATTTGTAACTCGCTGCCTTTCGGCTCACGAGCTGGGCGGCGAGCGCGGTGCCACATTTGTGTGGCCAGGTTTCCCGTGGACGCTGGCTAGACCAGATATGCTCGGCGGACGCAAGCCTTTGAAACCCATTTGTAACTCGCTGCCTTTCGGCTCACGAGCTGGGCGGCGAGCGCGGTACCACATTTGTGTGGCCAGGTTTCCCGTGGACGCTGGCTAGACCAGATACGTCCGGCGGATGCAAGCCTTTGGAACCCATTTGTAACTCGCTGCCTTTCGGCTCACGAGCTGGGCGGCGAGTGCTGCCACATTTGCGTGGCCAGGATTCCCGTGGACGCTGGCTAGACCAGATACGTCCGGCGGACGCAAGCCTTTGAAACTCATTTGTAACTCGCTGCCTTTCGGCTCACGAGCTGGGCGGCGAGCGCGGTGCCACATTTGTGTGGCCAAGTTTCCCGTGGACGCTGGCTAGACCAGATACGTCCGGCGGACGCAAGCCTTTGAAACCCATTTGTAACTCACTGCATTTCGGCTCACGAGCTGGGCGGCGAGCGCGGTACCACATTTGTGTGGCCAGGTTTCCTGTGGACGCTGGCTAGACCAGATACGTCCGGTGGACACAAGCCTTTGAAACCCATTTGTAACTCGCTGCCTTTCGGCTCACGAGCTGGGCGGCGAGCGCGGTGCCACATTTGTGTGGCCAGGTTTCCCGTGGACGCTGGCTAGACTAGATATGCTCGGCGGACGCAAGCCTTTGAAACCCATTTGTAACTCGCTGCCTTTCGGCTCACGAGCTGGGCGGCGAGCGCGGTACCACATTTGTGTGGCCAGGTTTCCCTTGGACGCTGGCTAGACCAGATACGTCCGGTGGATGCAAGCCTTTGAAACCCATTTGTAACTCGCTGCCTTTTGGCTCACGAGCTGGGCGGCGAGCGTGGTGCCACATTTGTGTGGCCAGGTTTCCCGTGGACGCTGGCTAGACCAGATACGTCCGGCGGACGCAAGCCTTTGAAACCCATTTGTAACTCGCTGCCTTTCGGCTCACGAGCTGGGCGGCGAGCGCTGCCACATTTGCGTGGCCAGGTTTCCCGTGGACGCTGGCTAGACCAGTTACGTCCGCCGGACGCAAGCCTTTGAAACCCATTTGTGACTCGCTGCCTTTCGGCTCACGAGCTGGGCGGCGAACGCGGTGCCACATTTATGTGGCCAGGTTTCCCGTGGACGCTGGCTAGACCAGATACGTCCGGCAGACGCAAGCCTTTGAAACCCATTTGTAACTCGCTGCATTTCGGCTCACGAGCTGGGCGGCGAGCGCGGTACCACATTTGTGTGGCCAGGTTTCCTGTGGACGCTGGCTAGACCAGATACGTCCGGTGGACACAAGCCTTTGAAACCCATTTGTAACTCGCTGCCTTTCGGCTCACGAGCTGGGCGGCGAGCGCGGTGCCACATTTGTGTGGCCAGGTTTCCCGTGGACGCTGGCTAGACTAGATATGCTCGGCGGACGCAAGCCTTTGAAACCCATTTGTAACTCGCTGCCTTTCGGCTCACGAGCTGGGCGGCGAGCGCGGTACCACATTTGTGTGGCCAGGTTTCCCGTGGACGCTGGCTAGACCAGATACGTCCGGCGTACGCAAGCCTTTGAAACCCATTTGTAACTCGCTGCCTTTCGGCTCACGAGCTGGGCGGCGAGCGCTGCCACATTTGCGTGGCCAGGTTTCCCGTGGACGCTGGCTAGACCAGATACGTCCGCCGGACGCAAGCCTTTGAAACCCATTTGTAACTCGCTGAATTTCGGCTCACGAGCTGGGCGGCGAGCGCGGTGCCACATTTGTGTGGCCAGGTTTCCCGTGGACGCTGGCTAGACCAGATACGTCCGGCAGACGCAAGCCTTTGAAACCCATTTGTAACTCGCTGCATTTCGGCTCACGAGCTGGGCGGCGAGCGCGGTACCACATTTGTGTGGCCAGGTTTCCCGTGGACGCTGGCTAGACCAGATACGTCCGGTGGACACAAGCCTTCGAAACCCATTTGTAACTCGCTGCCTTTCGGCTCACGAGCTGGGCGGCGAGCGCGGTGCCACATTTGTGTGGCCAGGTTTCCCGTGGACGCTGGCTAGACCAGATATGCTCGGCGGACGCAAGCCTTTGAAACCCATTTGTAACTCGCTGCCTTTCGGCTCACGAGCTGGGCGGCGAGCGCGGTACCACATTTGTGTGGCCAGGTTTCCCGTGGACGCTGGCTAGACCAGATACGTCCGGCGGATGCAAGCCTTTGGAACCCATTTGTAACTCGCTGCCTTTCGGCTCACGAGCTGGGCGGCGAGTGCTGCCACATTTGCGTGGCCAGGATTCCCGTGGACGCTGGCTAGACCAGATACGTCCGGCGGACGCAAGCCTTTGAAACTCATTTGTAACTCGCTGCCTTTCGGCTCACGAGCTGGGCGGCGAGCGCGGTGCCACATTTGTGTGGCCAGGTTTCCCGTGGACGCTGGCTAGACCAGATACGTCCGGCGGACGCAAGCCTTTGAAACCCATTTGTAACTCACTGCATTTCGGCTCACGAGCTGGGCGGCGAGCGCGGTACCACATTTGTGTGGCCAGGTTTCCTGTGGACGCTGGTTAGACCAGATACGTCCGGTGGACACAAGCCTTTGAAACCCATTTGTAACTCGCTGCCTTTCGGCTCACGAGCTGGGCGGCGAGCGCGGTGCCACATTTGTGTGGCCAGGTTTCCCGTGGACGCTGGCTAGACTAGATATGCTCGGCGGACGCAAGCCTTTGAAACCCATTTGTAACTCGCTGCCTTTCGGCTCACGAGCTGGGCGGCGAGCGCGGTAGCACATTTGTGTGGCCAGGTTTCCCTTGGACGCTGGCTAGACCAGATACGTCCGGTGGATGCAAGCCTTTGAAACCCATTTGTAACTCGCTGCCTTTTGGCTCACGAGCTGGGCGGCGAGCGTGGTGCCACATTTGTGTGGCCAGGTTTCCCGTGGACGCTGGCTAGACCAGATACGTCCGGCGGACGCAAGCCTTTGAAACCCATTTGTAACTCGCTGCCTTTCGGCTCACGAGCTGGACGGCGAGCGCGGTGCCACATTTGTGTGGCTAGATTTCCTGTGGACGCTGGCTAGACCAGATACGTCCGGCGGATGCAAGCCTTTGAAACCCATTTGTAACTCGCTGCCTTTCGGCTCACGAGCTGGGCGGTGAGCGCTGCCACATTTGCGTGGCCAGGTTTCACGTGGACGCTGGCTAGACCAGATACGTCCGGCGGACGCAAGCCTTTGAAACCCATTTGTAACTCGCTGCCTTTTAGCTCACGAGCTGGGCGGCGAGCGCGGTGCCACATTTGTGTGGCCAGGTTTCCCGTGGACGCTGGCTAGACCAGATACGTCCGGCGGACGCAAGCCTTTGAAACCCATTTGTAATTCGCTGCCTTTCGGCTCACGAGCTGGGCGGCGAGCGCGGTGCCACATTTGTGTGGCAAGGTTTCCCGTGGACATTGGCTAGACCAGATATGCTCGGCGGATGCAAGCCTTTGAAAACCATTTGTAACTCGCTGCCTTTCGGCTCACGAGCTGTGCGGCGAGCGCGGTACCACATTTGTGTGGCCAGGTTTCCCGTGGACGCTGGCTAGACCAGATACGTCCGCCGGACGCAAGCCTTTGAAACCCATTTTTAACTCGCTGCCTTTCGGCTCATGAGCTGGGCGGCGAGCGCGGTACCACATTTGTGTGGCCAGGTTTCCCGTGGACGCTGGCTAGACCAGATACGTCCGGCGGATGCAAGCCTTTGGAACCCATTTGTAACTCGCTGCCTTTCGGCTCACGAGCTGGGCGGCGAGTGCTGCCACATTTGCGTGGCCAGGATTCCCGTGGACGCTGGCTAGACCAGATACGTCCGGCGGACGCAAGCCTTTGAAACTCATTTGTAACTCGCTGCCTTTCGGCTCACGAGCTGGGCGGCGAGCGCGGTGCCACATTTGTGTGGCCAGGTTTCCCGTGGACGCTGGCTAGACCAGATACGTCCGGCGTACGCAAGCCTTTGAAACCCATTTGTAACTCGCTTCCTTTCGGCTCACGAGCTGGGCGGCGAGCGCTGCCACATTTGCGTGGCCAGGTTTCCCGTGGACGCTGGCTAGACCAGATACGTCCGGCGTACGCATGCCTTTGAAACCCATTTGTAACTCGCTGCCTTTCGGCTCACGAGCTGGGCGGCGAGCGCTGCCACATTTGCGTGGCCAGGTTTCCCGTGGACGCTGGCTAGACCAGATACGTCCGCCGGACGCAAGCCTTTGAAACCCATTTGTGACTCGCTGCTTTTCGGCTCACGAGCTGGGCGGCGAGCGCGGTGCCACATTTGTGTGGCCAGGTTTCCCGTGGACGCTGGCTAGACCAGATACGTCCGGCAGACGCAAGCCTTTGAAACCCATTTGTAACTCGCTGCATTTCGGCTCACGAGCTGGGCGGCGAGCGCGGTACCACATTTGTGTGGCCAGGTTTCCTGTGGACGCTGGCTAGACCAGATACGTCCGGTGGACACAAGCCTTTGAAACCCATTTGTAACTCGCTGCCTTTCGGCTCACGAGCTGGGCGGCGAGCGCGGTGCCACATTTGTGTGGCCAGGTTTCCCGTGGACGCTGGCTAGACTAGATATGCTCGGCGGACGCAAGCCTTTGAAACCCATTTGTAACTCGCTGCCTTTCGGCTCACGAGCTGGGCGGCGAGCGCGGTTCCACATTTGTGTGGCCAGGTTTCCCGTGGACGCTGGCTAGACCAGATACGTCCGGCGTACGCAAGCCTTTGAAACCCATTTGTAACTCGCTGCCTTTCGGCTCACGAGCTGGGCGGCGAGCGCTGCCACATTTGCGTGGCCAGGTTTCCCGTGGACGCTGGCTAGACCAGATACGTCCGCCGGACGCAAGCCTTTGAAACCCATTTGTAACTCGCTGAATTTCGGCTCACGAGCTGGGCGGCGAGCGCGGTGCCACATTTGTGTGGCCAGGTTTCCCGTGGACGCTGGCTAGACCAGATACGTCCGGCAGACGCAAGCCTTTGAAACCCATTTGTAACTCGCTGCATTTCGGCTCACGAGCTGGGCGGCGAGCGCGGTACCACATTTGTGTGGCCAGGTTTCCCGTGGACGCTGGCTAGACCAGATACGTCCGGTGGACACAAGCCTTCGAAACCCATTTGTAACTCGCTGCCTTTCGGCTCACGAGCTGGGCGGCGAGCACGGTGCCACATTTGTGTGGCCAGGTTTCCCGTGGACGCTGGCTAGACCAGATATGCTCGGCGGACGCAAGCCTTTGAAACCCATTTCCAACTCGCTGCCTTTCGGCTCACGAGCTGGGCGGCGAGCGCGGTACCACATTTGTGTGGCCAGGTTTCCCGTGGACGCTGGCTAGACCAGATACGTCCGGCGGATGCAAGCCTTTGGAACCCATTTGTAACTCGCTGCCTTTCGGCTCACGAGCTGGGCGGCGAGTGCTGCCACATTTGCGTGGCCAGGATTCCCGTGGACGCTGGCTAGACCAGATACGTCCGGCGGACGCAAGCCTTTGAAACTCATTTGTAACTCGCTGCCTTTCGGCTCACGAGCTGGGCGGCGAGCGCGGTGCCACATTTGTGTGGCCAGGTTTCCATGGACGCTGGCTAGACCAGATACGTCCGGCGTACGCAAGCCTTTGAAACCCATTTGTAACTCGCTGGCTTTCGGCTCACGAGCTGGGCGGCGAGCCCTGCCACATTTGCGTGGCCAGGTTTCACGTGGACGCTGGCTAGACCAGATACGTCCGGCGGACGCAAGCCTTTGAAACCCATTTGTAACTCGCTGCCTTTTAGCTCACGAGCTGGGCGGCGAGCGCGGTGCCACATTTGTGTGGCCAGGTTTCCCGTGGACGCTGGCTAGACCAGATACGTCCGGCGGACGCAAGCCTTTGAAACCCATTTGTAATTCGCTGCCTTTCGGCTCACGAGCTGGGCGGCGAGCGCGGTGCCACATTTGTGTGGCCAGGTTTCCCGTGGACATTGGCTAGACCAGATATGCTCGGCGGATGCAAGCCTTTGAAAACCATTTGTAACTCGCTGCCTTTCGGCTCACGAGCTGGGCGGCGAGTGCGGTACCACATTTGTGTGGCCAGGTTTCCCGTGGACGCTGGCTAGACCAGATATGTCCGGCGGACGCAAGCCTCTGAAACCCATTTGTAACTCGCTGCCTTTCGGCTCACGAGCTGTGCGGCGAGCGCGGTACCACATTTGTGTGGCCAGGTTTCCCGTGGACGCTGGCTAGACCAGATACGTCCTCCGGACGCAAGCCTTTGAAACCCATTTGTAACTCGCTGCCTTTCGGCTCACGAGCTGGGCGGCGAGCGCGGTACCACATTTGTGTGGCCAGGTTTCCCGTGGACGCTGGCTAGACCAGATACGTCCGGCGGATGCAAGCCTTTGGAACCCATTTGTAACTCGCTGCCTTTCGGCTCACGAGCTGGGCGGCGAGTGCTGCCACATTTGCGTGGCCAGGATTCCCGTGGACGCTGGCTAGACCAGATACGTCCGGCGGACGCAAGCCTTTGAAACCCATTTGTAACTCGCTGCCTTTCGGCTCACGAGCTGGGCGGCGAGCGCTGCCACATTTGCGTGGCCAGGTTTCCCGTGGACGCTGGCTAGACCAGATACGTCCGCCGGACGCAAGCCTTTGAAACCCATTTGTGACTCGCTGCCTTTCGGCTCACGAGCTGGGCGGCGAGCGCGGTGCCACAATTGTGTGGCCAGGTTTCCCGTGGACGCTGGCTAGACCAGATACGTCCGGCAGACGCAAGCCTTTGAAACCCATTTGTAACTCGCTGCATTTCGGCTCACTAGCTGGGCGGCGAGCACGGTACCACATTTGTGTGGCCAGGTTTCCTGTGGACGCTGGCTAGACCAGATACGTCCGGTGGACACAAGCCTTTGAAACCCATTTGTAACTCGCTGCCTTTCGGCTCACGAGCTGGGCGGCGAGCGCGGTGCCACATTTGTGTGGCCAGGTTTCCCGTGGACGCTGGCTAGACCAGATATGCTCGGCGGACGCAGGCCTTTGAAACCCATTTGTAACTCGCTGCCTTTCGGCTCACGAGCTGGGCGGCGAGCGCGGTACCACATTTGTGTGGCCAGGTTTCCCGTGGACGCTGGCTAGACCAGATACGTCCGGCGGATGCAAGCCTTTGAAACCCATTTGTAACTCGCTGCCTTTTGGCTCACGAGCTGGGCGGCGAGCGTGGTGCCACATTTGTGTGGCCAGGTTTCCCGTGGACGCTAGCTAGACCAGATACATCCGGCGGATGCAAGCCTTTGAAACCCATTTGTAACTTGCTGCCCTTCGGCTCACGAGCTGGGCGGCGAGCGCGGTGCCACATTTGTGTGGCTAGATTTCCCGTGGACGCTGGCTAGACTAGACACGTCCGGCGGATGCAAGCCTTTGAAACCCATTTATTACTCGCTGCCTTTCGGCTCACGAGCTGGGCGGCGAGCGCTGCCACATTTGCGTGGCCAGGTTTCCCGTGGACGTTGGCTAGACCTGATACGTCCGGCGGACGCAAGCCTTTGAAACCCATTTGTAACTCGCTGCCTTTTAGCTCACGAGCTGGGCGGCGAGCGCGGTGCCACATTTCTGTGGCCAGGTTTCCCGTGGACGCTGGCTAGACCAGATACGTCCGGCGGACGCAAGCCTTTGAAACCCATTTGTAATTCGCTGCCTTTCGGCTCACGAGCTGGGCGGCGAGCGCGGTGCCACATTTGTGTGGCCAGGTTTCCCGTGGACATTGGCTAGACCAGATATGCTCGGCGGATGCAAGCCTTTGAAACCCATTGGTAACTCGCTGCCTTTCGGCTCACGAGCTGGGCGGCGAGCGCTGCCACATTTGCGTGGCCAGGTTTCCCGTGGACGCTGGCTAGACCAGATACGTCCGCCGGACGCAAGCCTTTGAAACCCATTTGTAACTCGCTGCCTTTCGGCTCACGAGCTGGGCGGCGAGCGCGGTACCACATTTGTGTGGCCAAGTTTCCCGTGGACGCTGGCTAGACCAGATACGTCCGGCAGACGCAAGCCTTTGAAACCCATTTGTAACTCGATGCCTTTCGGCTCGTGAGCCGGGCGGCGAGCGCGGTGCCACATTTGTGTGGCCAGGTTTCCCGTGGACGGTGGCTACACCAGATACGTCCGGCGAATGCAAGCCTTTGAAACCCATTTGTAACTCGCTGCCTTTCGGCTCACGAGCTGGGCGGCGAGCGCTGCCACATTTGCGTGGCCAGGTTTCCCGTGGAAGCTGGCTAGACCAGATACGTCCGGCGGATGCAAGCCTTTGAAACCCATTTGTAACTCGCTTCCTTTCGGCTCACGAGCTGGGCGGCGAGCGTGGTGCCACATTTGTGTGGCCAGGTTTCCAGTGGACGCTAGCTAGACCAGATACGTCCGGTGGACGCAAGCCTTTGAAACCCATTTGTAACTCGCTGCCTTTCGGCTCACGAGCTGGGCGGCGAGCACGGTGCCACATTTGTGTGGCCAGGTTTCCGGTGGACATTGGCTAGACCAGATATGCTCGGCGGACGCAAGCCTTTGAAACCCATTTGTAACTCGCTGCCTTTCGGCTCACGAGCTGGGCGGCGAGCGCGGTACCACATTTGTGTGGCCAGGTTTCCCTTGGACGCTGGCTAGACCAGATACGTCCGGTGGATGCAAGCCTTTGAAACCCATTTGTAACTCGCTGCCTTTTGGCTCACGAGCTGGGCGGCGAGCGTGGTGCCACATTTGTGTGGCCAGGTTTCCCGTGGACGCTGGCTAGACCAGATACGTCCGGCGGACGCAAGCCTTTGAAACCCATTTGTAACTCGCTGCCTTTCGGCTCACGAGCTGGGCGGCGAGCGCGGTGCCACATTTGTTTGGCTAGATTTCCTGTGGACGCTGGCCAGACCAGATACGTCCGGCGGATGCAAGCCTTTGAAACCCATTTATAACTCGCTGCCTTTCGGCTCACGAGCTAGGCGGCGAGCGCTGCCACATTTGCGTGGCCAGGTTTCCCGTGGACGCTGGCTAGACCAGATACGTCCGGCGGACGCAAGCCTTTGAAAACCATTTGTAACTCGCTGCCTTTTAGCTCACGAGCTGGGCGGCGAGCGCGGTGCCACATTTGTGTGGCCAGGTTTCCCGTGGACGCTGGCAAGACCAGATACGTCCGGCGGACGCAAGCCTTTGAAACCCATTTGTAATTCGCTGCCTTTCGGCTCACGAGCTGGGCGGCGAGCGTGGTGCCACATTTGTGTGACCAGGTTTCCCGTGGACGCCAGCTAGACCAGATACGTCCGGTGGACGCAAGCCTTTGAAACCCATTTGTAACTCGCTGCCTTTCGGCTCACGAGCTGGGCGGCGAGCGCGGTGCCACATTTGTGTGGCCAGGTTTCTCGTGGAAGCTGGCTAGACCAGATACGTCCGGCGGACGCAAGCCTTTGAAACCCATTTGTAACTCGCTGCCTTTCGGCTCACGAGCTGGGCGGCGAGCGTGGTGCCACATTTGTGTGGCCAGGTTTCCCGTGGACGCTAGCAAGACCAGATACGTATGGTGGATGCAAGCCTTTGAAACCCATTTGTAACTCGCTGCCTTTCGGCTCACGAGCTGGGCGGCGAGTGCGATACCACATTTGTGTGGCAAGGTTTCCCGTGGACGCTGGCTAGACAAGATACGTCCGACGGACGCAAGCCTTTGAAACCCATTTGTAACTCGCTGCCTTTCGGCTCAGGAGCTGGGCGGCGAGCGTGGTGCCACATTTGTGTGGCCAGGTTTCACCGTGGACATTGGCTAGACCAGATATGCTCGGCGGATGCAAGCCTTTGAAAACCATTTGTAACTCGCTGCCTTTCGGCTCACGAGCTGGGCGGCGAGTGCGGTACCACATTTGTGTGGCCAGGTTTCCCGTGGACGCTGGCTAGACCAGATACGTCCGCCGGACGCAAGCCTTTGAAACCCATTTGTAACTCGCTGCCTTTCGGCTCACGAGCTGGGCGGCGAGCGCGGTACCACATTTGTGTGGCCAGGTTTCCCGTGGCCGCTGGCTAGACCAGATACGTCCGGCGGATGCAAGCCTTTGGAACCCATTTGTAACTCGCTGCCTTTCGGCTCACGAGCTGGGCGGCGAGCGCGGTGCCACATTTGTGTGGCCAGGTTTCCCGTGGACGCTGGCTAGACCAGATACGTCCGGCGTACGCAAGCCTTTGAAACCCATTTGTAACTCGCTGCCTTTCGGCTCACGAGCTGGGCGGCGAGCGCTGCCACATTTGCGTGGCCAGGTTTCCCGTGGACGCTGGCTAGACCAGATACGTCCGGCGTACGCAAGCCTTTGAAACCCATTTGTAACTCGCTGCCTTTCGGCTCACGAGCTGGGCGGCGAGCGCTGCCACATTTGCGTGGCCAGGTTTCACGTGGACGCTGGCTAGACCAGATACGTCCGGCGGACGCAAGCCTTTGAAACCCATTTGTAACTCGCTGCCTTTTAGCTCACGAGCTGGGCGGCGAGCGCGGTGCCACATTTGTGTGGCCAGGTTTCCCGTGGACGCTGGCTAGACCAGATACGTCCGGCGGACGCAAGCCTTTGAAACCCATTTGTAATTCGCTTCCTTTCGGCTCACGAGCTGGGCGGCGAGCGCGGTGCCACATTTGTGTGGCCAGGTTTCCCGTGGACATTGGCTAGACCAGATATTCTCGGCGGATGCAAGCCTTTGAAAACCATTTGTAACTCGCTGCCTTTCGGCTCACGAGCTGGGCGGCGAGTGCGGTACCACATTTGTGTGGCCAGGTTTCCCGTGGACGCTGGCTAGACCAGATATGTCCGGCGGACGCAAGCCTCTGAAACCCATTTGTAACTCGCTGCCTTTCGGCTCACGAGCTGTGCGGCGAGCGCGGTACCACATTTGTGTGGCCAGGTTTCCCGTGGACGCTGGCTAGACCAGATACGTCCTCCGGACGCAAGCCTTTGAAACCCATTTGTAACTCGCTGCCTTTCGGCTCACGAGCTGGGCGGCGAGCGTGGTGCCACAATTGTGTGGCCAGGTTTCCCGTGGACGCTAGCTAGACCAGATACATCCGGCGGACGCAAGCCTTTGAAACCCATTTGTAACTTGCTGCCTTTCGGCTCACGAGCTGGGCGGCGAGCGCGGTGCCACATTTGTGTGGCTAGATTTCCCGTGGACGCTGGCTAGACCAGATACGTCCGGCGGATGCAAGCCTTTGAAACCCATTTGTAACTCGCTGCCTTTCGGCTCACGAGCTGGGCGGCGAGCGCTGCCACATTTGCGTGGCCAGGTTTCCCGTGGACGCTGGATAGACCAGATACGTCCGGCGGACGCAAGCCTTTGAAACCCATTTGTAACTCGTTGCCTTTTAGCTCACGAGCTGGGCGGCGAGCGCGGTGCCACATTTGTGTGGCCAGGTTTCCCGTGGACGCTGGCTAGACCAGATACGTCCGGCGGACGCAAGCCTTTTAAACCCATTTGTAATTCGCTGCCTTTCGGCTCACGAGCTTGGCGGCGAGTGCGGTGCCACATTTGTGTGGCCAGGTTTCCCGTGGACATTAGCTAGACCAGATATGCTCGGCGGATGCAAGCCTTTAAAACCCATTGGTAACTCGCTGCCTTTCGGCTCACGAGCTGGGCGGCGAGCGCGGTACCACATTTGTGTGGCCAGGTTTCCCGTGGACGCTGGCTAGACCAGATACGTCCGGCAGACGCAAGCCTTTGAAACCCATTTGTAACTCGATGCCTTTCGGCTCGTGAGCCGGGCGGCGAGCGCGGTGCCACATTTGTGTGGCCAGGTTTCCCGTGGACGGTGGCTAGACCAGATACGTCCGGCGAATGCAAGCCTTTGAAACCCATTTGTAACTCGCTGCCTTTCGGCTCACGAGCTGGGCGGCGAGCGCTGCCACATTTGCGTGGCCAGGTTTCCCGTGGAAGCTGGCTAGACCAGATACGTCCGGCGGATGCAAGCCTTTGAAACCCATTTGTAACTCGCTGCCTTTCGGCTCACGAGCTGGGCGGCGAGCGTGGTGCCACATTTGTGTGGCCAGGTTTCCAGTGGACGCTAGCTAGACCAGATACGTCCGGTGGACGCAAGCCTTTGAAACCCATTTGTAACTCGCTGCCTTTCGGCTCACGAGCTGGGCGGCGAGCGCGGTGCCACATTTGTGTGGCCAGGTTTCTCGTGGAAGCTGGCTAGACCAGATACGTCCGGCGGACGCAAGCCTTTGAAACCCATTTGTAACTCGCTGCCTTTCGGCTCACGAGCTGGGCGGCGAGCGTGGTGCCACATTTGTGTGGCCAGGTTTCCCGTGGACGCTAGCAAGACCAGATACGTATGGTGGATGCAAGCCTTTGAAACCCATTTGTAACTCGCTGCCTTTCGGCTCACGAGCTGGGCGGCGAGTGCGATACCACATTTGTGTGGCAAGGTTTCCCGTGGACGCTGGCTAGACAAGATACGTCCGACGGACGCAAGCCTTTGAAACCCATTTGTAACTCGCTGCCTTTCGGCTCAGGAGCTGGGCGGCGAGCGTGGTGCCACATTTGTGTGGCCAGGTTTCACCGTGGACATTGGCTAGACCAGATATGCTCGGCGGATGCAAGCCTTTGAAAACCATTTGTAACTCGCTGCCTTTCGGCTCACGAGCTGGGCGGCGAGTGCGGTACCACATTTGTGTGGCCAGGTTTCCCGTGGACGCTGGCTAGACCAGATACGTCCGCCGGACGCAAGCCTTTGAAACCCATTTGTAACTCGCTGCCTTTCGGCTCACGAGCTGGGCGGCGAGCGCGGTACCACATTTGTGTGGCCAGGTTTCCCGTGGCCGCTGGCTAGACCAGATACGTCCGGCGGATGCAAGCCTTTGGAACCCATTTGTAACTCGCTGCCTTTCGGCTCACGAGCTGGGCGGCGAGCGCGGTGCCACATTTGTGTGGCCAGGTTTCCCGTGGACGCTGGCTAGACCAGATACGTCCGGCGTACGCAAGCCTTTGAAACCCATTTGTAACTCGCTGCCTTTCGGCTCACGAGCTGGGCGGCGAGCGCTGCCACATTTGCGTGGCCAGGTTTCCCGTGGACGCTGGCTAGACCAGATACGTCCGGCGTACGCAAGCCTTTGAAACCCATTTGTAACTCGCTGCCTTTCGGCTCACGAGCTGGGCGGCGAGCGCTGCCACATTTGCGTGGCCAGGTTTCACGTGGACGCTGGCTAGACCAGATACGTCCGGCGGACGCAAGCCTTTGAAACCCATTTGTAACTCGCTGCCTTTTAGCTCACGAGCTGGGCGGCGAGCGCGGTGCCACATTTGTGTGGCCAGGTTTCCCGTGGACGCTGGCTAGACCAGATACGTCCGGCGGACGCAAGCCTTTGAAACCCATTTGTAATTCGCTTCCTTTCGGCTCACGAGCTGGGCGGCGAGCGCGGTGCCACATTTGTGTGGCCAGGTTTCCCGTGGACATTGGCTAGACCAGATATTCTCGGCGGATGCAAGCCTTTGAAAACCATTTGTAACTCGCTGCCTTTCGGCTCACGAGCTGGGCGGCGAGTGCGGTACCACATTTGTGTGGCCAGGTTTCCCGTGGACGCTGGCTAGACCAGATATGTCCGGCGGACGCAAGCCTCTGAAACCCATTTGTAACTCGCTGCCTTTCGGCTCACGAGCTGTGCGGCGAGCGCGGTACCACATTTGTGTGGCCAGGTTTCCCGTGGACGCTGGCTAGACCAGATACGTCCTCCGGACGCAAGCCTTTGAAACCCATTTGTAACTCGCTGCCTTTCGGCTCACGAGCTGGGCGGCGAGCGTGGTGCCACAATTGTGTGGCCAGGTTTCCCGTGGACGCTAGCTAGACCAGATACATCCGGCGGACGCAAGCCTTTGAAACCCATTTGTAACTTGCTGCCTTTCGGCTCACGAGCTGGGCGGCGAGCGCGGTGCCACATTTGTGTGGCTAGATTTCCCGTGGACGCTGGCTAGACCAGATACGTCCGGCGGATGCAAGCCTTTGAAACCCATTTGTAACTCGCTGCCTTTCGGCTCACGAGCTGGGCGGCGAGCGCTGCCACATTTGCGTGGCCAGGTTTCCCGTGGACGCTGGATAGACCAGATACGTCCGGCGGACGCAAGCCTTTGA
Organism: Urtica dioica subsp. dioica; assembly: GCF_054948205.1. Lineage (NCBI taxonomy): Eukaryota > Viridiplantae > Streptophyta > Magnoliopsida > Rosales > Urticaceae > Urtica > Urtica dioica. Next base: position 30,329,834 of record NC_142756.1, on the reverse strand, counting down.
AACCCATTTGTAACTCGTTGCCTTTTAGCTCACGAGCTGGGCGGCGAGCGCGGTGCCACATTTGTGTGGCCAGGTTTCCCGTGGACGCTGGCTAGACCAGATACGTCCGGCGGACGCAAGCCTTTTAAACCCATTTGTAATTCGCTGCCTTTCGGCTCACGAGCTTGGCGGCGAGTGCGGTGCCACATTTGTGTGGCCAGGTTTCCCGTGGACATTAGCTAGACCAGATATGCTCGGCGGATGCAAGCCTTTAAAACCCATTGGTAACTCGCTGCCTTTCGGCTCACGAGCTGGGCGGCGAGCGCGGTACCACATTTGTGTGGCCAGGTTTCCCGTGGACGCTGGCTAGACCAGATACGTCCGGCAGACGCAAGCCTTTGAAACCCATTTGTAACTCGATGCCTTTCGGCTCGTGAGCCGGGCGGCGAGCGCGGTGCCACATTTGTGTGGCCAGGTTTCCCGTGGACGGTGGCTAGACCAGATACGTCCGGCGAATGCAAGCCTTTGAAACCCATTTGTAACTCGCTGCCTTTCGGCTCACGAGCTGGGCGGCGAGCGCTGCCACATTTGCGTGGCCAGGTTTCCCGTGGAAGCTGGCTAGACCAGATACGTCCGGCGGATGCAAGCCTTTGAAACCCATTTGTAACTCGCTGCCTTTCGGCTCACGAGCTGGGCGGCGAGCGTGGTGCCACATTTGTGTGGCCAGGTTTCCAGTGGACGCTAGCTAGACCAGATACGTCCGGTGGACGCAAGCCTTTGAAACCCATTTGTAACTCGCTGCCTTTCGGCTCACGAGCTGGGCGGCGAGCACGGTGCCACATTTGTGTGGCCAGGTTTCCCGTGGACATTGGCTAGACCAGATATGCTCGGCGGACGCAAGCCTTTGAAACCCATTTGTAACTCGCTGCCTTTCGGCTCACGAGCTGGGCGGCGAGCGCGGTACCACATTTGTGTGGCCAGGTTTCCCTTGGACGCTGGCTAGACCAGATACGTCCGGTGGATGCAAGCCTTTGAAACCCATTTGTAACTCGCTGCCTTTTGGCTCACGAGCTGGGCGGCGAGCGTGGTGCCACATTTGTGTGGCCAGGTTTCCCGTGGACGCTGGCTAGACCAGATACGTCCGGCGGACGCAAGCCTTTGAAACCCATTTGTAACTCGCTGCCTTTCGGCTCACGAGCTGGGCGGCGAGCGCGGTGCCACATTTGTGTGGCTAGATTTCCTGTGGACGCTGGCCAGACCAGATACGTCCGGCGGATGCAAGCCTTTGAAACCCATTTGTAACTCGCTGCCTTTCGGCTCACGAGCTGGGCGGCGAGTGCTGCCACATTTGCGTGGCCAGGTTTCCCGTGGACGCTGGCTAGACCAGATACGTCCGGCGGACGTAAGCCTTTGAAACCCATTTGTAACTCGCTGCCTTTTAGCTCACGAGCTGGGCGGCGAGCGCGGTGCCACATTTGTGTGGCCAGGTTTCCCGTGGACGCTGGCAAGACCAGATACGTCCGGCGGACGCAAGCCTTTGAAACCCATTTGTAATTCGCTGCCTTTCGGCTCACGAGCTGGGCGGCGAGCGTGGTGCCACATTTGTGTGACCAGGTTTCCCGTGGACGCCAGCTAGACCAGATACGTCCGGTGGACGCAAGCCTTTGAAACCCATTTGTAACTCGCTGCCTTTCGGCTCACGAGCTGGGCGGCGAGCGCGGTGCCACATTTGTGTTGCCAGGTTTCCCGTGGAAGCTGGCTAGACCAGATACGTCCGGCGGACGCAAGCCTTTGAAACCCATTTGTAACTCGCTGCCTTTCGGCTCACGAGCTGGGCGGCGAGCGTGGTGCCACATTTGTGTGGCCAGGTTTCCCGTGGACGCTAGCAAGACCAGATACGTATGGTGGATGCAAGCCTTTGAAACCCATTTGTAACTCGCTGCCTTTCGGCTCACGAGCTGGGCGGCGAGCGCGATACCACATTTGTGTGGCAAGGTTTCCCGTGGACGCTGGCTAGACAAGATACGTCCGACGGACGCAAGCCTTTGAAACCCATTTGTAACTCGCTGCCTTTCGGCTCAGGAGCTGGGCGGCGAGCGTGGTGCCACATTTGTGTGGCCAGGTTTCCCGTGGACATTGGCTAGACCAGATATGCTCGGCGGATGCAAGCCTTTGAAAACCATTTGTAACTCGCTGCCTTTCGGCTCACGAGCTGGGCGGCGAGTGCGGTACCACATTTGTGTGGCCAGGTTTCCCGTGGACGCTGGCTAGACCAGATACATCCGCCGGACGCAAGCCTTTGAAACCCATTTGTAACTCGCTGCCTTTCGGCTCACGAGCTGGGCGGCGAGCGCGGTACCACATTTGTGTGGCCAGGTTTCCCGTGGACGCTGGCTAGACCAGATACGTCCGGCGGATGCAAGCCTTTGGAACCCATTTGTAACTCGCTGCCTTTCGGCTCACGAGCTGGGCGGCGAGTGCTGCCACATTTGCGTGGCCAGGATTCCCGTGGACGCTGGCTAGACCAGATACGTCCGGCGGACGCAAGCCTTTGAAACTCATTTGTAACTCGCTGCCTTTGGGCTCACGAGCTGGGCGGCGAGCGCGGTGCCACATTCGTGTGGCCAGGTTTCCCGTGGACGCTGGCTAGACCAGATACGTCCGGCGTACGCAAGCCTTTGAAACCCATTTGTAACTCGCTGCCTTTCGGCTCACGAGCTGGGCGGCGAGCGCTGCCACATTTGCGTGGCCAGGTTTCCCGTGGACGCTGGTTAGACCAGATACGTCCGGCGTACGCAAGCCTTTGAAACCCATTTGTAACTTGCTGCCTTTCGGCTCACGAGCTGGGCGGCGAGCGCTGCCACATTTGCGTGGCCAGGTTTCCCGTGGACGCTGGCTAGACCAGATATGTCCGCCGGACGCAAGCCTTTGAAACCCATTTGTAACTCGCTGCCTTTCGGCTCACGAGCTGGGCGGCGAGCGCGGTGCCACATTTGTGTGGCCAGGTTTCCCGTGGACGCTGGCTAGACCAGATACGTCCGGCAGACGCAAGCCTTTGAAACCCATTTGTAACTCGCTGCATTTCGGCTCACGAGCTGGGCGGCGAGCGCGGTACCACATTTGTGTGGCCAGGTTTCCCGTGGACGCTGGCTAGACCAGATACGTCCGGTGGACACAAGCCTTTGAAACCCATTTGTAACTCGCTGCCTTTCGGCTCACGAGCTGGGCGGCGAGCGCGGTGCCACATTTGTGTGGCCAGGTTTCCCGTGGACGCTGGCTAGACCAGATATGCTCGGCGGACGCAAGCCTTTGAAACCCATTTGTAACTCGCTGCCTTTCGGCTCACGAGCTGGGCGGCGAGCGCGGTACCACATTTGTGTGGCCAGGTTTCCCGTGGACGCTGGCTAGACCAGATACGTCCGGCGGATGCAAGCCTTTGAAACCCATTTGTAACTCGCTGCCTTTTGGCTCACGAGCTGGGCGGCGAGCGTGGTGCCACAATTGTGTGGCCAGGTTTCCCGTGGACGCTAGCTAGACCAGATACATCCGGCGGACGCAAGCCTTTGAAACCCATTTGTAACTTGCTGCCTTTCGGCTCACGAGCTGGGCGGCGAGCGCGGTGCCACATTTGTGTGGCCAGGTTTCCCGTGGACGCTGGCTAGACCAGATACGTCCGGCGGATGCAAGCCTTTGAAACCCATTTGTAACTCGCTGCCTTTCGGCTCACGAGCTGGGCGGCGAGCGCGGTGCCACATTTGTGTGGCCAGGTTTCCCGTGGACGCTGGCTAGACCAGATATGCTCGGCGGACGCAAGCGTTTGAAACCCATTTGTAACTCGCTGCCTTTCGGCTCACGAGCTGGGCGGCGAGCGCGGTACCACATTTGTGTGGCCAGGTTTCCCGTGGACGCTGGCTAGACCAGATACGTCCGGCGGATGCAAGCCTTTGAAACCCATTTGTAACTCGCTGCCTTTTGGCTCACGAGCTGGGCGGCGAGCGTGGTGCCACAATTGTGTGGCCAGGTTTCCCGTGGACGCTAGCTAGACCAGATACATCCGGCGGACGCAAGCCTTTGAAACCCATTTGTAACTTGCTACCTTTCGGCTCACGAGCTTGGCGGCGAGCGCGGTGCCACATTTGTGTGGCTAGATTTCCCGTGGACGCTGGCTAGACCAGATACGTCCGGCGGATGCAAGCCTTTGAAACCCATTTGTAACTCGCTGCCTTTCGGCTCACGAGCTGGGCGGCGAGCGCTGCCACATTTGCGTGGCCAGGTTTCCCGTGGACGCTGGATAGACCAGATACGTCCGGCGGACGCAAGCCTTTGAAACCCATTTGTAACTCGTTGCCTTTTAGCTCACGAGCTGGGCGGCGAGCGCGGTGCCACATTTGTGTGGCCAGGTTTCCCGTGGACGCTGGCTAGACCAGATACGTCCGGCGGACGCAAGCCTTTTAAACCCATTTGTAATTCGCTGCCTTTCGGCTCACGAGCTTGGCGGCGAGTGCGGTGCCACATTTGTGTGGCCAGGTTTCCCGTGGACATTGGCTAGACCAGATATGCTCGGCGGATGCAAGCTTTTAAAACCCATTGGTAACTCGCTGCCTTTCGGCTCACGAGCTGGGCGGCGAGCGCTGCCACATTTGCGTGGCCAGGTTTCCCGTGGACGCTGGCTAGACCAGATACGTCCGCCGGACGCAAGCCTTTGAAACCCATTTGTAACTCGCTGCCTTTCGGCTCACGAGCTGGGCGGCGAGCGCGGTGCCACATTTGTGTGGCCAGGTTTCCCGTGGACGCTGGCTAGACCAGATATGTCCGCCGGACGCAAGCCTTTGAAACCCATTTGTAACTCGCTGCCTTTCGGCTCACGAGCTGGGCGGCGAGCGCGGTGCCACATTTGTGTGGCCAGGTTTCCCGTGGACGCTGGCTAGACCAGATACGTCCGGCAGACGCAAGCCTTTGAAACCCATTTGTAACTCGCTGCATTTCGGCTCACGAGCTGGGCGGCGAGCGCGGTAATACATTTGTGTGGCCAGGTTTCCCGTGGACGCTGGCTAGACCAGATACGTCCGGTGGACACAAGCCTTTGAAACCCATTTGTAACTCGCTGCCTTTCGGCTCACGAGCTGGGCGGCGAGCGCGGTGCCACATTTGTGTGGCCAGGTTTCCCGTGGACGCTGGCTAGACCAGATATGCTCGGCGGACGCAAGCGTTTGAAACCTATTTGTAACTCGCTGCCTTTCGGCTCACGAGCTGGGCGGCGAGCGCGGTACCACATTTGTGTGGCCAGGTTTCCCGTGGACGCTGGCTAGACCAGATACGTCCGGCGGATGCAAGCCTTTGAAACCCATTTGTAACTCGCTGCCTTTTGGCTCACGAGCTGGGCGGCGAGCGTGGTGCCACAATTGTGTGGCCAGGTTTCCCGTGGACGCTAGCTAGACCAGATACATCCGGCGGACGCAAGCCTTTGAAACCCATTTGTAACTTGCTGCCTTTCGGCTCACGAGCTGGGCGGCGAGCGCGGTGCCACATTTGTGTGGCCAGGTTTCCCGTGGACGCTGGCTAGACCAGATACGTCCGGCGGATGCAAGCCTTTGAAACCCATTTGTAACTCGCTGCCTTTCGGCTCACGAGCTGGGCGGCGAGCGCGGTGCCACATTTGTGTGGCCAGGTTTCCCGTGGACGCTGGCTAGACCAGATATGCTCGGCGGACGCAAGCGTTTGAAACCCATTTGTAACTCACTGCCTTTCGGCTCACGAGCTGGGCGGCGAGCGCGGTACCACATTTGTGTGGCCAGGTTTCCCGTGGACGCTGGCTAGACCAGATACGTCCGGCGGATGCAAGCCTTTGAAACCCATTTGTAACTCGCTGCCTTTTGGCTCACGAGCTGGGCGTCGAGCGTGGTGCCACAATTGTGTGGCCAGGTTTCCCGTGGACGCTAGCTAGACCAGATACATCCGGCGGACGCAAGCCTTTGAAACCCATTTGTAACTTGCTACCTTTCGGCTCACGAGCTTGGCGGCGAGCGCGGTGCCACATTTGTGTGGCTAGATTTCCCGTGGACGCTGGCTAGACCAGATACGTCCGGCGGATGCAAGCCTTTGAAACCCATTTGTAACTCGCTGCCTTTCGGCTCACGAGCTGGGCGGCGAGCGCTGCCACATTTGCGTGGCCAGGTTTCCCGTGGACGCTGGATAGACCAGATACGTCCGGCGGACGCAAGCCTTTGAAACCCATTTGTAACTCGTTGCCTTTTAGCTCACGAGCTGGGCGGCGAGCGCGGTGCCACATTTGTGTGGCCAGGTTTCCCGTGGACGCTGGCTAGACCAGATACGTCCGGCGGACGCAAGCCTTTTAAACCCATTTGTAATTCGCTGCCTTTCGGCTCATGAGCTTGGCGGCGAGTGCGGTGCCACATTTGTGTGGCCAAGTTTCCCGTGGACATTGGCTAGACCAGATATGCTCGGCGGATGCAAGCTTTTAAAACCCATTGGTAACTCGCTGCCTTTCGGCTCACGAGCTGGGCGGCGAGCGCTGCCACATTTGCGTGGCCAGGTTTCCCGTGGACGCTGGCTAGACCAGATACGTCCGCCGGACGCAAGCCTTTGAAACCCATTTGTAACTCGCTGCCTTTCGGCTCACGAGCTGGGCGGCGAGCGCGGTACCACATTTGTGTGGCCAGGTTTCCCGTGGACGCTGGCTAGACCAGATACGTCCGGCAGACGCAAGCCTTTGAAACCCATTTGTAACTCGATGCCTTTCGGCTCGTGAGCCGGGCGGCGAGCGCGGTGCCACATTTGTGTGGCCAGGTTTCCCGTGGACGGTGGCTAGACCAGATACGTCCGGCGAATGCAAGCCTTTGAAACCCATTTGTAACTCGCTGCCTTTCGGCTCACGAGCTGGGCGGCGAGCGCTGCCACATTTGCGTGGCCAGGTTTCCCGTGGAAGCTGGCTAGACCAGATACGTCCGGCGGATGCAAGCCTTTGAAACCCATTTGTAACTCCCTGCCTTTCGGCTCACGAGCTGGGCGGCGAGCGTGGTGCCACATTTGTGTGGCCAGGTTTCCAGTGGACGCTAGCTAGACCAGATACGTCCGGTGGACGCAAGCCTTTGAAACCCATTTGTAACTCGCTGCCTTTCGGCTCACGAGCTGGGCGGCGAGCACGGTGCCACATTTGTGTGGCCAGGTTTCCCGTGGACATTGGCTAGACCAGATATGCTCGGCGGACGCAAGCCTTTGAAACCCATTTGTAACTCGCTGCCTTTCGGCTCACGAGCTGGGCGGCAAGCGCGGTACCACATTTGTGTGGCCAGGTTTCCCTTGGACGCTGGCTAGACCAGATACGTCCGGTGGATGCAAGCCTTTGAAACCCATTTGTAACTCGCTGCCTTTTGGCTCACGAGCTGGGCGGCGAGCGTGGTGCCACATTTGTGTGGCCAGGTTTCCCGTGGACGCTGGCTAGACCAGATACGTCCGGCGGACGCAAGCCTTTGAAACCCATTTGTAACTCGCTGCCTTTTAGCTCACGAGCTGGGCGGCGAGCGCGGTGCCACATTTGTGTGGCCAGGTTTCCCGTGGACGCTGGCAAGACCAGATACGTCCGGCGGACGCAAGCCTTTGAAACCCATTTGTAATTCGCTGCCTTTCGGCTCACGAGCTGGGCGGCGAGCGTGGTGCCACATTTGTGTGACCAGGTTTCCCGTGGACGCCAGCTAGACCAGATACGTCCGGTGGACGCAAGCCTTTGAAATCCATTTGTAACTCGCTGCCTTTCGGCTCACGAGCTGGGCGGCGAGTGCGGTACCACATTTGTGTGGCCAGGTTTCCCGTGGACGCTGGCTAGACCAGATACATCCGCCGGACGCAAGCCTTTGAAACCCATTTGTAACTCGCTGCCTTTCGGCTCACGAGCTGGGCGGCGAGCGCGGTACCACATTTGTGTGGCCAGGTTTCCCGTGGACGCTGGCTAGACCAGATACGTCCGGCGGATGCAAGCCTTTGGAACCCATTTGTAACTCGCAGCCTTTCGGCTCACGAGCTGGGCGGCGAGTGCTGCCACATTTGCGTGGCCAGGATTCCCGTGGACGCTGGCTAGACCAGATACGTCCGGCGGACGCAAGCCTTTGAAACTCATTTGTAACTCGCTGCCTTTCGGCTCACGAGCTGGGCGGCGAGCGCGGTGCCACATTCGTGTGGCCAGGTTTCCCGTGGACGCTGGCTAGACCAGATACGTCCAGCGTACGCAAGCCTTTGAAACCCATTTGTAACTCGCTGCCTTTCGGCTCACGAGCTGGGCGGCGAGCGCTGCCACATTTGCGTGGCCAGGTTTCCCGTGGACGCTGGCTAGACCAGATACGTCCGGCGTACGCAAGCCTTTGAAACCCATTTGTAACTCGCTGCCTTTCGGCTCACGAGCTGGGCGGCGAGCGCGGTGCCACATTTGTGTGGCCAGGTTTCCCGTGGACGCTGGCTAGACCAGATATGCTCGGCGGACGCAAGCGTTTGAAACCCATTTGTAACTCGCTGCCTTTCGGCTCACGAGCTGGGCGGCGAGCGCGGTACCACATTTGTGTGGCCAGGTTTCCCGTGGACGCTGGCTAGACCAGATACGTCCGGCGGATGCAAGCCTTTGAAACCCATTTGTAACTCGCTGCCTTTTGGCTCACGAGCTGGGCGGCGAGCGTGGTGCCACAATTGTGTGGCCAGGTTTCCCGTGGACGCTAGCTAGACCAGATACATCCGGCGGACGCAAGCCTTTGAAACCCATTTGTAACTTGCTGCCTTTCGGCTCACGAGATGGGCGGCGAGCGCGGTGCCACATTTGTGTGGCTAGATTTCCCGTGGACGCTGGCTAGACCAGATACGTCCGGCGGATGCAAGCCTTTGAAACCCATTTGTAACTCGCTGCCTTTCGGCTCACGAGCTGGGCGGCGAGCGCTGCAACATTTGCGTGGCCAGGTTTCCCGTGGACGCTGGCTAGACCAGATACGTCCGGCGGACGCAAGCCTTTGAAACCCATTTGTAACTCGTTGCCTTTTAGCTCACGAGCTGGGCGGCGAGCGCGGTGCCACATTTGTGTGGCCAGGTTTCCCGTGGACGCTGGCTAGACCAGATACGTCCGGCGGACGCAAGCCTTTTAAACCCATTTGTAATTCGCTGCCTTTCGGCTCACGAGCTGGGCGGCGAGCGTTGTGCCACATTTTTGTGGCCAGGTTTCCCGTGGACATTGGCTAGACCAGATATGCTCGGCGGATGCAAGCCTTTGAAACCCATTGGTAACTCGCTGCCTTTCGGCTCACGAGCTGGGCGGCGAGCGCTGCCACATTTGCGTGGCCAGGTTTCCCGTGGACGCTGGCTAGACCAGATACGTCCGCCGGACGCAAGCCTTTGAAACCCATTTGTAACTCGCTGCCTTTCGGCTCACGAGCTGGGCGGCGAGCGCGGTACCACATTTGTGTGGCCAGGTTTCCCGTGGACGCTGGCTAGACCAGATACGTCCGGCAGACGCAAGCCTTTGAAACCCATTTGTAACTCGATGCCTTTCCGCTCGTGAGCCGGGCGGCGAGCGCGGTGCCACATTTGTGTGGCCAGGTTTCCCGTGGACGGTGGCTAGACCAGATACGTCCGGCGAATGCAAGCCTTTGAAACCCATTTGGTACTCGCTGCCTTTCGGCTCACGAGCTGGGCGGCGAGCGCTGCCACATTTGTGTGGCCATGTTTCCCGTGGACGCTAGCTAGACCAGATACGTCCGGTGGACGCAAGCCTTTGAAACCCATTTGTAACTCGCTGCCTTTCGGCTCACGAGCTGGGCGGCGAGCACGGTGCCACATTTGTGTGGCCAGGTTTCCCGTGGACATTGGCTAGACCAGATATGCTCGGCGGACGCAAGCCTTTGAAACCCATTTGTAACTCGCTGCCTTTCGGCTCACGAGCTGGGCGGCGAGCGCGGTACCACATTTGTGTGGCCAGGTTTCCCTTGGACGCTGGCTAGACCAGATACGTCCGGTGGATGCAAGCCTTTGAAACCCATTTGTAACTCGCTGCCTTTTGGCTCACGAGCTGGGCGGTGAGCGTGGTGCCACATTTGTGTGGCCAGGTTTCCCGTGGACGCTGGCTAGACCAGATACGTGCGGCGGATGCAAGCCTTTGAAACCAATTTGTAACTCGCTGCCTTTTGGCTCACGAGCTGGGCGGCGAGCGCTGCCACATTTGCGTGGCCAGGTTTCCCGTGGACGCTGGCTAGACCAGATACGTCTGCCGGACGCAAGCCTTTGAAACCCATTTGTAACTCGCTGCCTTTTAGCTCACGAGCTGGGCGGCGAGCGCGGTGCCACATTTCTGTGGCCAGGTTTCCCGTGGACGCTGGCTAGACCAGATACGTCCGGCGTACGCAAGCCTTTGGAACCCATTTGTAATTCGCTGCCTTTCGGCTCACGAGCTGGACGGCGAGCGCGGTACCATATTTGTGTGGCCAGGTTTCCCATGGACGCTGGCTAGACCAGATACGTGCGATGGATGCAAGCCTTTGAAACCCATTTGTAACTCGCTGCCTTTCGGCTCACGAGCTGGGCGGCGAGCGCTGCCACATTTGCGTGGCCAGGTTTCCTGTGGACGCTGGCTAGACCAGATACGTCCGCCGGACGCAAGCCTTTGAAACCCATTTGTAACTCGCTGCCTTTCGGCTCACGAGCTGGGCGGCGAGCGCGGTACCACATTTGTGTGGCCAGGTTTCCCGTGGACGCTGGCTAGACCAGATACGTCCGTCAGACGCAAGCCTTTGAAAACCATTTGTAACTCGCTGCCTTTCGGCTCACGAGCTGGGCGGCGAGTGCGGTACCACATTTGTGTTGCCAGGTTTCCCGTGGACGCTGGCTAGACCAGATATGTCCGGCGGATTCAAGCCTCTGAAACCCATTTGTAACTCGCTGCCTTTTAGCTCACGAGCTGGGCGGCGAGCGCGGTGCCACATTTGTGTGGCCAGGTTTCCCGTGGACGCTGGCAAGACCAGATACGTCCGGCGGACGCAAGCCTTTGAAACCCATTTGTAATTCGCTGCCTTTCGGCTCACGAGCTGGGCGGCGAGCGTGGTGCCACATTTGTGTGACCAGGTTTCCCGTGGACGCTAGCTAGACCAGATACGTCCGGTGGACGCAAGCCTTTGAAACCCATTTGTAACTCGCTGCCTTTCGGCTCACGAGCTGGGCGGCGAGCGCGGTGCCACATTTGTGTGGCCAGGTTTCCCGTGGAAGCTGGCTAGACCAGATACGTCCGGCGGACGCAAGCCTTTGAAACCCATTTGTAACTCGCTGCCTTTCGGCTCACGAGCTGGGCGGCGAGCGTGGTGCCATATTTGTGTGGCCAGGTTTCCCGTGGACGCTAGCTAGACCAGATACGTATGGTGGATGCAAGCCTTTGAAACCCATTTGTAACTCGCTGCCTTTCGGCTCACGAGCTGGGCGGCGAGCGCGATACCACATTTGTGTGGCAAGGTTTCCCGTGGACGCTGCCTAGACAAGATACGTCCGACGGACGCAAGCCTTTGAAACCCATTTGTAACTCGCTGCCTTTCGGCTCAGGAGCTGGGCGGCGAGCGCGGTGCCACATTTGTGTGGCCAGGTTTCCCGTGGACGCTGGCTAGACCAGATACGTCCGGCGGATGCAACCCTTTGAAACCCATTTGTAACTCGCTGCCTTTCGGCTCACGAGCTGGGCGGCGAGCGCTGCCACATTTGCGTGGCCAGGTTTCCCGTGGACGCTGGCTAGACCAGATACGTCCGGCAGACGCAAGCCTTTGAAACCCATTTGTAACTCGCTGCCTTTTAGCTCACGAGCTGGGCGGCGAGCACAGTGCCACATTTGTGTGGCCAGGTTTCCCGTGGACGCTGGCTAGACCAGATACGTCCGGCGGACGCAAGCCTTTGAAACCCATTTGTAATTCGCTGCCTTTCGGCTCACGAGCTGGGCGGCGAGCGGGGTACCATATTTGTGTGGCCAGGTTTCCCGTGGACGCTGGCTAGACCAGATACGTCCGGCGGACGCAAGCCTTTGAAACTCATTTGTAACTCGCTGCCTTTCGGCTCACGAGCTGGGCGGCGAGCGCGGTGCCACATTCGTGTGGCCAGGTTTCCCGTGGACGCTGGCTAGACCAGATACGTCCGGCGTACGCAAGCCTTTGAAACCCATTTGTAACTCGCTGCCTTTCGGCTCACGAGCTGGGCGGCGAGCACGGCCACATTTGCGTGGCCAGGTTTCCCGTGGACGCTGGCTAGACCAGATACGTCCGGCGTACGCAAGCCTTTGAAACCCATTTGTAACTCGCTGCCTTTCGGCTCACGAGCTGGGCGGCGAGCGCGGTGCCACATTTGTGTGGCCAGGTTTCCCGTGGACGCTGGCTAGACCAGATACGTCCGGCAGACGCAAGCCTTTGAAACCCATTTGTAACTCGCTGCATTTCGGCTCACGAGCTGGGCGGCGAGCGCAGTACCACATTTGTGTGGCCAGGTTTCCCGTGGACGCTGGCTAGACCAGATACGTCCGGTGGACACAAGCCTTTGAAACCCATTTGTAACTCGCTGCCTTTCGGCTCACGAGCTGGGCGGCGAGCGCGGTGCCACATTTGTGTGGCCAGGTTTCCCGTGGACGCTGGCTAGACCAGATATGCTCGGCGGACGCAAGCGTTTGAAACCCATTTGTAACTCGCTGCCTTTCGGCTCACGAGCTGGGCGGCGAGCGCGGTACCACATTTGTGTGGCCAGGTTTCCCGTGGACGCTGGCTAGACCAGATACGTCCGGCGGATGCAAGCCTTTGAAACCCATTTGTAACTCGCTGCCTTTTGGCTCACGAGCTGGGCGGCGAGCGTGGTGCCACAATTGTGTGGCCAGGTTTCCCGTGGACGCTAGCTAGACCAGATACATCCGGCGGACGCAAGCCTTTGAAACCCATTTGTAACTTGCTGCCTTTCGGCTCACGAGCTGGGCGGCGAGCGCGGTGCCACATTTGTGTGGCTAGATTTCCCGTGGACGCTGGCTAGACCAGATACGTCCGGCGGATGCAAGCCTTTGAAACCCATTTGTAACTCGCTGCCTTTCGGCTCACGAGCTGGGCGGCGAGCGCTGCCACATTTGCGTGGCCAGGTTTCCCGTGGACGCTGGCTAGACCAGATACGTCCGGCGGACGCAAGCCTTTGAAACCCATTTGTAACTCGTTGCCTTTTAGCTCACGAGCTGGGCGGCGAGCGCGGTGCCACATTTGTGTGGCCAGGTTTCCCGTGGACGCTGGCTAGACCAGATACGTCCGGCGGACGCAAGCCTTTTAAACCCATTTGTAATTCGCTGCCTTTCGGCTCACGAGCTGGGCGGCGAGCGTGGTGCCACATTTGTGTGGCCAGGTTTCCCGTGGACATTGGCTAGACCAGATATGCTCGGCGGATGCAAGCCTTTGAAACCCATTGGTAACTCGCTGCCTTTCGGCTCACGAGCTGGGCGGCGAGCGCTGCCACATTTGCGTGGCCAGGTTTCCCGTGGACGCTGGCTAGACCAGATACGTCCGCCGGACGCAAGCCTTTGAAACCCATTTGTAACTCGCTGCCTTTCGGCTCACGAGCTGGGCGGCGAGCGCGGTACCACATTTGTGTGGCCAGGTTTCCCGTGGACGCTGGCTAGACCAGATACGTCCGGCTGACGCAAGCCTTTGAAACCCATTTGTAACTCGATGCCTTTCCGCTCGTGAGCCGGGCGGCGAGCGCGGTGCCACATTTGTGTGGCCAGGTTTCCCGTGGACGGTGGCTAGACCAGATACGTCCGGCGAATGCAAGCCTTTGAAACCCATTTGGTACTCGCTGCCTTTCGGCTCACGAGCTGGGCGGCGAGCGCTGCCACATTTGTGTGGCCAGGTTTCCCGTGGACGCTAGCTAGACCAGATACGTCCGGTGGACGCAAGCCTTTGAAACCCATTTGTAACTCGCTGCATTTCGGCTCACGAGCTGGGCGGCGAGCACGGTGCCACATTTGTGTGGCCAGGTTTCCCGTGGACATTGGCTAGACCAGATATGCTCGGCGGACGCAAGCCTTTGAAACCCATTTGTAACTCGCTGCCTTTCGGCTCACGAGCTGGGCGGCGAGCGCGGTACCACATTTGTGTGGCCAGGTTTCCCTTGGACGCTGGCTAGACCAGATACGTCCGGTGGATGCAAGCCTTTGAAACCCATTTGTAACTCGCTGCCTTTTGGCTCACGAGCTGGGCGGTGAGCGTGGTGCCACATTTGTGTGGCCAGGTTTCCCGTGGACGCTGGCTAGACCAGATACGTGCGGCGGATGCAAGCATTTGAAACCAATTTGTAACTCGCTGCCTTTTGGCTCACGAGCTGGGCGGCGAGCGCTGCCACATTTGCGTGGCCAGGTTTCCCGTGGACGCTGGCTAGACCAGATACGTCTGCCGGACGCAAGCCTTTGAAACCCATTTGTAACTCGCTGCCTTTTAGCTCACGAGCTGGGCGGCGAGCGCGGTGCCACATTTCTGTGGCCAGGTTTCCCGTGGACGCTGGCTAGACCAGATACGTCCGGCGTACGCAAGCCTTTGGAACCCATTTGTAATTCGCTGCCTTTCGGCTCACGAGCTGGACGGCGAGCGCGGTACCATATTTGTGTGGCCAGGTTTCCCATGGACGCTGGCTAGACAAGATACGTGCGATGGATGCAAGCCTTTGAAACCCATTTGTAACTCGCTGCCTTTCGGCTCACGAGCTGGGCGGCGAGCGCTGCCACATTTGCGTGGCCAGGTTTCCTGTGGACGCTGGCTAGACCAGATACGTCCGCCGGACACAAGCCTTTGAAACCCATTTGTAACTCGCTGCCTTTCGGCTCACGAGCTGGGCGGCGAGCGCGGTACCACATTTGTGTGGCCAGGTTTCCCGTGGACGCTGGCTAGACCAGATACGTCCGGCAGACGCAAGCCTTTGAAAACCATTTGTAACTCGCTGCCTTTCGGCTCACGAGCTGGGCGGCGAGTGCGGTACCACATTTGTGTTGCCAGGTTTCCCGTGGACGCTGGCTAGACCAGATATGTCCGGCGGACGCAAGCCTCTGAAACCCATTTGTAACTCGCTGCCTTTTAGCTCACGAGCTGGGCGGCGAGCGCGGTGCCACATTTGTGTGGCCAGGTTTCCCGTGGACGCTGGCAAGACCAGATACGTCCGGCGGACGCAAGCCTTTGAAACCCATTTGTAATTCGCTGCCTTTCGGCTCACGAGCTGGGCGGCGAGCGTGGTGCCACATTTGTGTGACCAGATTTCCCGTGGACGCTAGCTAGACCAGATACGTCCGGTGGACGCAAGCCTTTGAAACCCATTTGTAACTCGCTGCCTTTCGGCTCACGAGCTGGGCGGCGAGCGCGGTGCCACATTTGTGTGGCCAGGTTTCCCGTGGAAGCTGGCTAGACCAGATACGTCCGGCGGACGCAAGCCTTTGAAACCCATTTGTAACTCGCTGCCTTTCGGCTCACGAGCTGGGCGGCGAGCGTGGTGCCATATTTGTGTGGCCAGGTTTCCCGTGGACGCTAGCTAGACCAGATACGTATGGTGGATGCAAGCCTTTGAAACCCATTTGTAACTCGCTGCCTTTCGGCTCACGAGCTGGGCGGCGAGCGCGATACCACATTTGTGTGGCAAGGTTTCCCGTGGACGCTGCCTAGACAAGATACGTCCGACGGACGCAAGCCTTTGAAACCCATTTGTAACTCGCTGCCTTTCGGCTCAGGAGCTGGGCGGCGAGCGCGGTGCCACATTTGTGTGGCCAGGTTTCCCGTGGACGCTGGCTAGACCAGATACGTCCGGCGGATGCAACCCTTTGAAACCCATTTGTAACTCGCTGCCTTTCGGCTCACGAGCTGGGCGGCGAGCGCTGCCACATTTGCGTGGCCAGGTTTCCCGTGGACGCTGGCTAGACCAGATACGTCCGGCAGACGCAAGCCTTTGAAACCCATTTGTAACTCGCTGCCTTTTAGCTCACGAGCTGGGCGGCGAGCGCGGTGCCACATTTGTGTGGCCAGGTTTCCCGTGGACGCTGGCTAGACCAGATACGTCCGGCGGACGCAAGCCTTTGAAACCCATTTGTAATTCGCTGCCTTTCGGCTCACGAGCTGGGCGGCGAGCGGGGTACCATATTTGTGTGGCCAGGTTTCCCGTGGACGCTGGCTAGACCAGATACGTCCGCCGGACGCAAGCCTTTGAAACCCATTTGTAACTCGCTGCCTTTTAGCTCACGAGCTGGGCGGCGAGCGCGGTGCCACATTTCTGTGGCCAGGTTTCCCGTGGACGCTGGCTAGACCAGATACGTCCGGCGTACGCAAGCCTTTGGAACCCATTTGTAATTCGCTGCCTTTCGGCTCACGAGCTGGACGGCGAGCGCGGTACCATATTTGTGTGGCCAGGTTTCCCATGGACGCTGGCTAGACCAGATACGTGCGATGGATGCAAGCCTTTGAAACCCATTTGTAACTCGCTGCCTTTCGGCTCACGAGCTGGGCGGCGAGCGCTGCCACATTTGCGTGGCCAGGTTTCCTGTGGACGCTGGCTAGACCAGATACGTCCGCCGGACGCAAGCCTTTGAAACCCATTTGTAACTCGCTGCCTTTCGGCTCACGAGCTGGGCGGCGAGCGCGGTACCACATTTGTGTGGCCAGGTTTCCCGTGGACGCTGGCTAGACCAGATACGTCCGGCAGACGCAAGCCTTTGAAAACCATTTGTAACTCGCTGCCTTTCAGCTCACGAGCTGGGCGGCGAGTGCGGTACCACATTTGTGTTGCCAGGTTTCCCGTGGACGCTGGCTAGACCAGATATGTCCGGCGGACGCAAGCCTCTGAAACCCATTTGTAACTCGCTGCCTTTTAGCTCACGAGTTGGGCGGCGAGCGCGGTGCCACATTTGTGTGGCCAGGTTTCCCGTGGACGCTGGCTAGACCAGATACGTCCGGCGGACGCAAGCCTTTGAAACCCATTTGTAATTCGCTGCCTTTCGGCTCACGAGCTGGGCGGCGAGCGGGGTACCACATTTGTGTGGCCAGGTTTCCCATGGACGCTGGCTAGACCAGATACGTCCGGCGTACGCAAGCCTTTGAAACCCATTTGTAACTTGCTGCATTTCGGCTCACGAGCTGGGCGGCGAGCGCTGCCACATTTGCGTGGCCAGGTTTCCCGTGGACGCTGGCTAGACCAGATACGTCCGGCGGATGCAAGCCTTTGAAACCCATTTGTAACTCGCTGCCTTTTAGCTCACGAGCTGGGCGGCGAGCGCGGTGCCACATTTGTGTGGCCAGGTTTCCCGTGGACGCTGGCTAGACCAGATACGTCCGGCGGACGCAAGCCTTTGAAACCCATTTGTAATTCGCTGCCTTTCGGCTCACGAGCTGGGCGGCGAGCGGGGTACCATATTTGTGTGGCCAGGTTTCCCGTGGACGCTGGCTAGACCAGATACGTCCGGCGGATGCAAGCCTTTGAAACCCATTTGTAACTCGCTGCCTTTCGGCTCACGAGCTGGGCGGCGAGCGCGGTACCACATTTGTGTGGCCAGGTTTCCCGTGGACGCTGGCTAGACCAGATACATCCGGCGGATGCAAGCCTTTGGAACCCATTTGTAACTCGCTGCCTTTCGGCTCACGAGCTGGGCGGCGAGTGCTGCCACATTTGCGTGGCCTGGTTTCCCGTGGACGCTGGCTAGACCAG
The DNA here is from genome assembly GCF_054948205.1 of Urtica dioica subsp. dioica. NCBI lineage: Eukaryota > Viridiplantae > Streptophyta > Magnoliopsida > Rosales > Urticaceae > Urtica > Urtica dioica. The sequence continues at coordinate 30,312,137 of NC_142756.1, read as the reverse complement.
ATACGTCCGGCGGACGCAAGCCTTTGAAACTCATTTGTAACTCGCTGCCTTTCGGCTCACGAGCTGGGCGGCGAGCGCGGTGCCACATTTGTGTGGCCAGGTTTCCCGTGGACGCTGGCTAGACCAGATACGTCCGGCGTACGCAAGCCTTTGAAACCCATTTGTAACTCGCTGCACTTCGGCTCACGAGCTAGGCGGCGAGCGCGGTACCACATTTGTGTGGCCAGGTTTCCCGTGGACGCTGGCTAGACCAGATACGTCCGGCGGACGCAAGCCTTTGAAACTCATTTGTAACTCGCTGCCTTTCGGCTCACGAGCTGGGCGGCGAGCGCGGTACCACATTTGTGTGGCCAGGTTTCCCGTGGACGCTGGGTAGACCAGATATGTCCGGCGGACGCAAGCCTTTGAAACCCATTTGTAACTCGCTGCCTTTCGGCTCACGAGCTGGGCGGCGAGCGCGGTACCACATTTGTGTGGCCAGGTTTCCCGTGGACGCTGGCTAGACCAGATACGTCCGGCAGACGCAACCCTTTGAAAACCATTTGTAACTCGCTGCCTTTCGGCTCACGAGCTGGGCGGTGAGTGCTGCCACATTTGCGTGGCCAGGTTTCCCGTGGACGCTGGCTAGACCAGATACGTCCGGCGGACGCAAGCCTTTGAAACTCATTTGTAACTCGCTGCCTTTCGGCTCACGAGCTGGGCGACGAGCGCTGCCACATTTGCGTGGCCAGGTTTCCCGTGGATGCTGGCTAGACCAGATACGTCCGGCGGACGCAAGCCTTTGAAACCCATTTGTAACTCGCTGCCTTTCGGCTCACGAGCTGGGCGGCGAGCGCGGTGCCACATTTCTGTGGCCAGGTTTCCCGTGGACGCTGGCTAGACCAGATGCGTCCGGCGGACGCAAGCCTTTGAAACCCATTTGTAACTCGCTGCCTTTCGGCTCACGAGCTGGGCGGCGAGTGCGGTGCCACATTTGTGTGGCTAGATTTCCCTGGGACGCTGGCTAGACCAGATACGTGCGGCGGATGCAAGCCTTTGAAACCCATTTGTAACTTGCTGCCTTTCGGCTCACGAGCTGGGCGGCGAGCGCTGCTACATTTGCGTGGCCAGGTTTCCCGTGGACGCTGGCTAGACCAGATACGTCCGGCGGATGCAAGCCTTTGAAACCCATTTGTAACTCGCTGCCTTTCGGCTCACGAGCTGGGCGGCGAGCGCGGTACCATATTTGTGTGGCCAGGTTTCCCGTGGACGCTGGCTAGACCAGATACGTGCGGCGGATGCAAGCCTTTGAAACCCATTTGTAACTCGCTGCCTTTCGGCTCACGAGCTGGGCGGCGAGCGCTGCCACATTTGTGTGGCCAGGTTTCCCGTGGACGCTGGCTAGACCAGATACGTCCGGCGGACGCAAGCCTTTGAAACCCATTTGTAACTCGCTGCCTTTCGGCTCACGAACTGGGCGGCGAGCGCGGTGCCACATTTGTGTGGCTAGATTTCCTGTGGACGCTGGCTAGACCAGATACGTCCGGCGGATGCAAGCCTTTGAAACCCATTTGTAACTCGCTGCCTTTCGGCTCACGAGCTGGCCGGCGAGCGCTGCCACATTTGCGTGGCCAGGTTTCCCGTGGACGCTGGCTAGACCAGATACGTCCGGCAGACGCAAGCCTTTGAAACCCATTTGTAACTCGCTGTCTTTTGGCTCACGAACTGGGCGGCGAGCGCGGTGCCACATTTCTGTGGCCAGGTTTCCCGTGGACGCTGGCTAGACCAGATACGTCCGGCGGACGCAAGCCTTTGAAACCCATTTGTAATTCGCTGCCTTTCGGCTCACGAGCTGGTCGGCGAGCGCGGTACCATATTTGTGTGGCCAGGTTTCCCGTGGACGCTGGCTAGACCAGATACGTGCGGCGGATGCAAGCCTTTGAAACCCATTTGTAACTCGCTGCCTTTCGGCTCACGAGCTGGGCGGCGAGCGCTGCCACATTTGCGTGGCCAGGTTTCCCGTGGACGCTGGCTAGACCATATACGTCCGCCGGACGCAAGCCTTTGAAACCCATTTGTAACTCGCTGCCTTTCGGCTCACGAGCTGGGCGGCGAGCGCGGTACCACATTTGTGTGGCCAGGTTTCCCGTGGACGCTGGCTAGACCAGATACGTCCGGCAGACGCAAGCCTTTGAAAACCATTTGTAAGTCGCTGCCTTTCGGCTCACGAGCTGGGTGGCGAGCGCGGTACCACATTTGTGTCGCCAGGTTTCCCGTGGACGCTGGGTAGACCAGATATGTCCGGCGGACGCAAGCCTTTGAATCCCATTTGTAACTCGCTGCCTTTCGGCTCACGAGCTGGGCGGCGAGCGCAGTACCACATTTGTGTGGCCAGGTTTCCCGTGGACGCTGGCTAGACCAGATACGTCCGGCAGACGCAAGCCTTTGAAAACCACTTGTAACTCGCTGCCTTTCGGCTCACGAGCTGGGCGGCGAGTGCTGCCACATTTGCGTGGCCAGGTTTCCCGTGGACGCTGGCTAGACCAGATACGTCCGGCGGACGCAAGCCTTTGAAACTCATTTGTAACTCGCTGCCTTTCGGCTCACGAGCTGGGCGGCGAGCGCTGCCACATTTGCGTGGCCAGGTTTCCCGTGGACGCTGGCTAGACCAGATACGTCCGGCGGACGCAAGCCTTTGAAACCCGTTTGTAACTCGCTGCCTTTCGGCTCACGAGCTGGGCGGCGAGCGCGGTGCCACATTTCTGTGGCCAGGTTTCCCGTGGACGCTGGCTAGACCAGATACGTCCGGCGGACGCAAGCCTTTGAAACCCATTTCTAACTCGCTGCCTTTCGGCTCACGAGCTGGGCGGCGAGCGCGGTGCCACATTTGTGTGGCTAGATTTCCCGTGGACGCTGGCTAGACCAGATACGTGCGGCGGATGCAAGCCTTTGAAACCCATTTGTAACTTGCTGCCTTTCGGCTCACGAGCTTGGCGGCGAGCGCTGTTACATTTGCGTGGCCAGGTTTCCCGTGGACGCTGGCTAGACCAGATACGTCCGGCGGATGCAAGCCTTTGGAACCCATTTGTAACTCGCTGCCTTTCGGCTCACGAGCTGGGCGGCGAGTGTTGCCACATTTGCGTGGCCAGGTTTCCCGTGGACGCTGGCTACACCAGATACATCCGGCGGACGCAAGCCTTTGAAACTCATTTGTAACTCGCTGCCTTTCGGCTCACGAGCTGGGCGGCGAGCGTGGTGCCAAATTTGTGTGGCCAGGTTTCCCGTGGACGCTGGCTAGACCAGATACGTCCGGCGGACGCAAGCCTTTGAAACCCATTTGTAACTCGCTGCCTTTCGGCTCACGAACTGGGCGGCGAGCGCGGTGCCACATTTGTGTGGCTAGATTTCCCGTGGACGCTGGCTAGACCAGATACGTCCGGCGGATGCAAGCCTTTGAAACACATTTGTAACTCGCTGCCTTTCGGCTCACGAGCTGGGCGGCGAGCGCTGCCACATTTGCGTGGCCAGGTTTCCCGTGGACGCTGGCTAGACCAGATACGTCCGGCAGACGCAAGCCTTTGAAACCCATTTGTAACTCGATGCCTTTCGGCTCACGAGCTGGGCGGCGAGCGCGGTGCCACATTTCTGTGGCCAGGTTTCCCGTGGATGCTGGCTAGACCAGATACGTCCGGCGGACGCAAGCCGTTGAAACCCATTTGTAATTCGCTGGCTTTCGGCTCACGAGCTGGTCGGCGAGCGCGGTACCATATTTGTGTGGCCAGGTTTCCCGTGGACGCTGGCTAGACCAGATACGTGCGGCGGATGCAAGCCTTTGAAACCCATTTGTAACTCGCTGCCTTTCGGCTCACGAGCTGGGCGGCGAGCGCTGCCACATTTGCGTGGCCAGGTTTCCCGTGGACGCTGGCTTGACCAGATACGTCCGCCGGACGCAAGCCTTTGAAACCCATTTGTAACTCGCTGCCTTTCGGCTCACGAGCTGGGCGGCGAGCGCGGTACCACATTTGTGTGGCCAGGTTTCCCGTGGACGCTGGCTAGACCAGATACGTTCGGCAGACGCAAGCCTTTGAAAACCATTTGTAACTCGCTGCCTTTCGGCTCACGAGCTGGGCGGCGAGCGCGGTACCACATTTGTGTGGCCAGGTTTCCCGTGGACGCTAGGTAGACCAGATATGTCCGGCGGACGCAAGCCTTTGAAACCCATTTGTAACTCGCTGCCTTTCGGCTCACGAGCTGGGCGGCGAGCGCGGTACCACATTTGTGTGGCCAGGTTTCCCGTGGACGCTGGCTAGACCAGATACGTCCGGCAGACGCAAGCCTTTGAAAACCATTTGTAACTCGCTGCCTTTCGGCTCACGAGCTGGGCGGCGAGTGCTGCCACATTTGCGTGGCCAGGTTTCCCGTGGACGCTGGCTAGACCAGATACGTCCGGCGGACGCAAAACTTTGAAACTCATTTGTAACTCGCTGCCTTTCGGCTCACGAGCTGGGCGGCGAGCGCTGCCACATTTGCGTGGCCAGGTTTCCCGTGGACGCTGGGTAGACCAGATACGTCCGGCGGACGCAAGCCTTTGAAACCCATTTGTAACTCGCTGCCTTTCGGCTCACGAGCTGGGCGGCGAGCGCGGTGCCATATTTCTGTGGCCAGGTTTCCCGTGGACGCTGGCTAGACCAGATACGTCCGGCGGACGCAAGCCTTTGAAACCCATTTGTAACTCGCTGCCTTTCGGCTCACGAGTTGGGCGGCGAGCGCGGTGCCACATTTGTGTGGCTAGATTTCCCGTGGACGCTGGCTAGACCAGATACGTGCGGCGGATGCAAGCCTTTGAAACCCATTTGTAACTTGCTGCCTTTCGGCTCACGAGCTGGGCAGAGAGCGCTGCTACATTTGCGTGGCCAGGTTTCCCGTGGACGCTGGCTAGACTAGATACGTCCGGCGGATGCAAGCCTTTGGAACCCATTCGTAACTCGCTGTCTTTCGGCTCACGAGCTGGGCGGCGAGTGCTGCCACATTTGCGTGGCCAGGTTTCCCGTGGACGCTGGCTAGACCAGATACATCCGGCGGACGCAAGCCTTTGAAACTCATTTGTAACTCGCTGCCTTTCGGCTCACGAGCTGGGCGGCGAGCGCGGTGCCACATTTGTGTGGCCAGGTTTCCCTTGGACGCTGGCTAGACCAGATACGTCCGGCGGACGCAAGCCTTTGAAACCCATTTGTAACACGCTGCCTTTCGGATCACGAGCTGGGCGGCGAGCGTGGTGCCACATTTGTGTGGCCAGGTTTCCCGTGGACGCTGGCTAGACCAGATACGTCCGGCGGACGCAAGCCTTTGAAACCCATTTGTAACTCGCTGCCTTTCGGCTCACGAACTGGGCGGCGAGCGCGGTGAAACATTTGTGTGGCTAGATTTCCCGTGGACGCTGGCTAGACCAGATACGTCCGGCGGATGCAAGCCTTTGAAACCCATTTGTAACTCGCTACCTTTCGGCTCACGAGCTGGGCGGCGAGCGCTGCCACATTTGCGTGGCCAGGTTTCCCGTGGACGCTGGCTAGACCATATACGTCCGGCGGACGCAAGCCTTTGAAACCCATTTGTAACTCGCTGCCTTTCGGCTCACGAGCTGGGCGGCGAGCGCGGTGCCACATTTCTGTGGCCAGGTTTCCCGTGTATGCTGGCTAGACCAGATACGTCCGGCGGACGCAAGCCTTTGAAACCCATTTGTAATTCGCTGCCTTTCGGCTCACGAGCTGGGCGGCGAGCGCGGTACCATATTTGTGTGGCCAGGTTTCCCGTGGACGCTGGCTAGACCAGATACGTGCGGCGGATGCAAGCCTTTGAAACCCATTTGTAACTCGCTGCCTTTCGGCTCACGAGCTGGGCGGCGAGCGCTGCCACATTCGCGTGGCCAGGTTTCCCGTGGACGCTGGCTAGACAAGATACGTCCGGCAGACGCAAGCCTTTGAAACCCATTTGTAACTCGCTGTCTTTCGGCTCACGAGCTGGGCGGCGAGGGCGGTGCCACATTTCTATGGCCAGGTTTCCCGTGGACGCTGGCTAGACCAGATACGTCCGGCGGACGCAAGCCTTTGAAACCCATTTGTAATTCGCTGGCTTTCGGCTCACGAGCTGGTCGGCGAGCGCGGTACCATATTTGTGTGGCCAGGTTTCCCGTGGACGCTGGCTAGACCAGATACGTGCGGCGGATGCAAGCCTTTGAAACCCATTTGTAACTCGCTGCCTTTCGGCTCACGAGCTGGGCGGCGAGCGCTGCCACATTTGCGTGGCCAGGTTTCCCGTGGACGCTGGCTAGACCAGATATGTCCGCCGGACGCAAGCCTTTGAAACCCATTTGTAACTCGTTGCCTTTCGGCTCACGAGCTGGGCGGCGAGCGCGGTACCACATTTGTGTGGCCAGGTTTCCCGTGGACGCTGGCTAGACCAGATACGTCCGGCGTACGCAATCCTTTGAAACCCATTTGTAACTCGCTGCATTTCGGCTCACGAGCTGGGCGGCGAGCGCGGTACCTCATTTGTGTGGCCAGGTTTCCCGTGGACGCTGGCTAGACTAGATACGTCCGGCGGACGCAAGCCTTTGAAACCCATTTGTAACTCGCTACCTTTCGGCTCACGAGCTGGGCGGCGAGCGCGGTGCGACATTTGTGTGGCCAGGTTTCCCGTGGACATTGGCTAGACCAGATATGGTCGGCGGATGCAAGCCTTTGAAACCCTTTTGTAACTCGCTGCCTTTCGGCTCACGAGCTGGGCGGCGAGCGCGGTACCACATTTGCGTGGCCAGGTTTCCCGTGGACGCTGGCTAGAGCAGATACGTCCGGCGGACGCAAGCCTTTGAAACTCATTTGTAACTCGCTGCCTTTCGGCTCACGAGCTGGGCGACGAGCGCTGCCACATTTGCGTGGCCAGGTTTCCCGTGGACGCTGGCTAGACCAGATACGTCCGGCGGACGCAAGCCTTTGAAACCCATTTGTAACTCGCTGCCTTTCGGCTCACGAGCTGGGCGGCGAGCGCGGTGCGACATTTCTGTGGCCAGGTTTCCCGTGGACGCTGGCTAGACCAGATACGTCCGGCGGACGCAAGCCTTTGAAACCCATTTGTAATTCGCTGGCTTTCGGCTCACGAGCTGGTCGGCGAGCGCGGTACCATATTTGTGTGGCCAGGTTTCCCGTGGACGCTGGCTAGACCAGATACGTGCGGCGGATGCAAGCCTTTGAAACCCATTTGTAACTCGCTGCCTTTCGGCTCACGAGCTGGGCGGCGAGCGCTGCCACATTTGCGTGGCCAGGTTTCCCGTGGACGCTGGCTAGACCAGATATGTCCGCCGGACGCAAGCCTTTGAAACCCATTTGTAACTCGCTGCCTTTCGGCTCACGAGCTGGGCGGCGAGCGCGGTACCACATTTGTGTGGCCAGGTTTCCCGTGGACGCTGGCTAGACCAGATACGTCCGGCGTACGCAATCCTTTGAAACCCATTTGTAACTCGCTGCATTTCGGCTCACGAGCTGGGCGGCGAGCGCGGTACCTCATTTGTGTGGCCAGGTTTCCCGTGGACGCTGGCTAGACTAGATACGTCCGGCGGACGCAAGCCTTTGAAACCCATTTGTAACTCGCTACCTTTCGGCTCACGAGCTGGGCGGCGAGCGCGGTGCGACATTTGTGTGGCCAGGTTTCCCGTGGACATTGGCTAGACCAGATATGGTCGGCGGATGCAAGCCTTTGAAACCCTTTTGTAACTCGCTGCCTTTCGGCTCACGAGCTGGGCGGCGAGCGCGGTACCACATTTGCGTGGCCAGGTTTCCCGTGGACGCTGGCTAGAGCAGATACGTCCGGCGGACGCAAGCCTTTGAAACTCATTTGTAACTCGCTGCCTTTCGGCTCACGAGCTGGGCGACGAGCGCTGCCACATTTGCGTGGCCAGGTTTCCCGTGGACGCTGGCTAGACCAGATACGTCCGGCGGACGCAAGCCTTTGAAACCCATTTGTAACTCGCTGCCTTTCGGCTCACGAGCTGGGCGGCGAGCGCGGTGCGACATTTCTGTGGCCAGGTTTCCCGTGGACGCTGGCTAGACCAGATACGTCCGGCGGACGCAAGCCTTTGAAACCCATTTGTAACTCGCTGCCTTTCGGCTCACGAGCTGGGCGGCGAGTGCGGTGCCACATTTGTGTGGCTAGATTTCCCGTGGACGCTGGCTAGACTAGATACGTGCGGCGGATGCAAGCCTTTGAAACCCATTTGTAACTTGCTGCCTTTCGGCTCACGAGCTGGGCGGCGAGCGCTGCTACATTTGCGTGGCCAGGTTTCCCGTGGACGTTGGCTAGACCAGATACGTCCGGCGGATGCAAGCCTTTGGAACCCATTTGTAACTCGCTGCCTTTCGGCTCACGAGCTGGGCGGCGAGTGCTGCCACATTTGCGTGGCCAGGTTTCCCGTGGACGCTGGCTAGACCAGATACATCCGACGGACGCAACCCTTTGAAACTCATTTGTAACTCGCTGCCTTTCGGCTCACGAGCTGGGCGGCGAGCGCGGTGCCACATTTGTGTGGCCAGGTTTCCCTTGGACGCTGGCTAGACCAGATACGTCCGGCGGACGCAAGCCTTTGAAACCCATTTGTAACTCGCTGCCTTTCAGCTCACGAGCTGGGCGGCGAGCGTGGTGCCACATTTGTGTGGCTAGATTTCCCGTGGACGCTGGCTAGACCAGATACGTCCGGCGGATGCAAGCCTTTGAAACCCATTTGTAACTCGCTGCCTTTCGGCTCACGAGCTGGGCGGCGAGCGCTGCCACATTTGCGTGGCCAGGTTTCCCGTGGACGCTGGCTAGACCAGATACGTCCGGCGGACGCAAGCCTTTGAAACCCATTTGTAACTCGCTGCCTTTCGGCTCACGAGCTGGGCGGCGAGCGCTGCCACATTCGCGTGGCCAGGTTTCCCGTGGACGCTGGCTAGACCAGATACGTCCGGCGGACGCAAGCCTTTGAAACCCATTTGTAACTCGCTGCCTTTCGGCTCACGAGCTGGGCGGCGAGCGCGGTGCCACAGTTCTGTGGCCAGGTTTCCCGTGGATGCTGGCTAGACCAGATACGTGCGGCGGATGCAAGCCTTTGAAACCCATTTGTAACTCGCTGCCTTTCGGCTCATGAGCTGGGCGGCGAGCGCTGCCACATTCGCGTGGCCAGGTTTCCCGTGGACGCTGGCTAGACAAGATACGTCCGGCAGACGCAAGCCTTTGAAACCCATTTGTAACTCGCTGTCTTTCGGCTCACGAGCTGGGCGGCGAGCGCGGTGCCACATTTATGTGGCCAGGTTTCCCGTGGACGCTGGCTAGACCAGATACGTCCGGCGGACGCAAGCCTTTGAAACCCATTTGTAATTCGCTGGCTTTCGGCTCACGAGCTGGTCGGCGAGCGCGGTACCATATTTGTGTGGCCAGGTTTCCCGTGGACGCTGGCTAGACCAGATACGTGCGGCGGATGCAAGCCTTTGAAACCCATTTGTAACTCGCTGCCTTTCGGCTCACGAGCTGGGCGGCGAGCGCTGCCACATTTGCGTGGCCAGGTTTTCCGTGGACGCTGGCTAGACCAGATACGTCCGCCGGACGCAAGCCTTTGAAACCCATTTGTAACTCGCTGCCTTTCGGCTCACGAGCTGGGCGGCGAGCGCGGTACCACATTTGTGTGGCCAGGTTTCCCGTGGACGCTGGCTAGACCAGATACGTCCGGCAGACGCAAGCCTTTGAAAACCATTTGTAACTCGCTGCCTTTCGGCTCACGAGCTGGGCGGCGAACGCGGTACCACATTTGTGTGGCCAGGTTTCCCGTGGACGCTGGGTAGACCAGATATGTCCGGCGGACGCAAGCCTTTGAAACCCATTTGTAACTCGCTGCCTTTCGGCTCACGAGCTGGGCGGCGAGCGCGGTACCACATTTGTGTGGCCAGGTTTCCCGTGGACGCTGGCTAGACCAGATACGTCCGGCAGACGCAAGCCTTTGAAAACCATTTGTAACTCGCTGCCTTTCGGCTCTTGAGCTGGGCGGCGAGTGCTGCCACATTTGCGTGGCCAGGTTTCCCGTGGACGCTAGCTAGACCAGATACGTCCGGCGGACGCAAGCCTTTGAAACTCATTTGTAACTCGCTGCCTTTCGGCTCACGAGCTGGGCGACGAGCGCTGCCACATTTGCGTGGCCAGGTTTCCCGTGGACGCTGGCTAGACCAGATACGTCCGGCGGACGCAAGGCTTTGAAACCCATTTGTAACTCGCTGCCTTTCAGCTCACGAGCTGGGCGGCGAGCGTGGTGCCACATTTGTGTGGCCAGGTTTCCCGTGGACGCTGGCTAGACCAGATACGTCCGGCGGACGCAAGCCTTTGAAACCCATTTGTAACTCGCTGCCTTTCGGTTCACGAACTGGGCGGCGAGCGCGGTGCCACATTTGTGTGGCTAGATTTCCCGTGGACGCTGGCTAGACCAGATACGTCCGGCGGATGCAAGCCTTTGAAACCCATTTGAAACTCGCTGCCTTTCGGCTCACGAGCTGGGCGGCGAGCGCTGCCACATTCGCATGGCCAGGTTTCCCGTGGACACTGGCTAGACCAGATACGTCCGGCGGACGCAAGCCTTTGAAATCCATTTGTAACTCGCTGCCTTTCGGCTCACGAGCTGGGCGGCGAGCGCGGTGCCACAGTTCTGTGGCCAGGTTTCCCGTGGATGCTGGCTAGACCAGATACGTGCGGCGGATGCAAGCCTTTGAAACCCATTTGTAACTCGCTGTCTTTCGGCTCACGAGCTGGGCGGCGAGCGCGGTGCCACATTTCTGTGGCCAGGTTTCCCGCGGACGCTGGCTAGACCAGATACGTCCGGCGGACGCAAGCCTTTGAAACCCATTTGTAATTCGCTGGCTTTCGGCTCACGAGCTGGTCGGCGAGCGCGGTACCATATTTGTGTGGCCAGGTTTCCCGTGGACGCTGGCTAGACCAGATACGTGCGGCGGATACAAGCCTTTGAAACCCATTTGTAACTCGCTGCCTTTCGGCTCACGAGCTGGGCGGCGAGCGCTGCCACATTTGCGTGGCCAGGTTTCCCGTGGACGCTGGCTAGACCAGATACGTCCGCCGGACGCAAGCCATTGAAACCCATTTGTAACTCGCTGCCTTTCGGCTCACGAGCTGGGCGGCGAGCGCGGTACCACATTTGTGTGGCCAGGTTTCCCGTGGACGCTGGCTAGACCAGATACGTCCGGCAGACGCAAGCCTTTGAAAACCATTTGTAACTCGCTGCCTTTCGGCTCACGAGCTGGGCGGCGAGCGCGGTACCACATTTGTGTGGCCAGGTTTCCCGTGGACGCTGGGTAGACCAGATATGTCCGGCGGACGCAAGCCTTTGAAACTCATTTGTAACTCGCTGCCTTTCGGCTCACGAGCTGGGCGGCGAGCGCTGCCACATTTGCGTGGCCAGGTTTCCCGTGGACGCTGGGTAGACCAGATACGTCCGGCGGACGCAAGCCTTTGAAACCCATTTGTAACTCGCTGCCTTTCGGCTCACGAGCTGGGCGGCGAGCGCGGTGCCATATTTCTGTGGCCAGGTTTCCCGTGGACGCTGGCTAGACCAGATACGTCCGGCGGACGCAAGCCTTTGAAACCCATTTGTAACTCGCTGCCTTTCGGCTCACGAGTTGGGCGGCGAGCGCGGTGCCACATTTGTGTGGCTAGATTTCCCGTGGACGCTGGCTAGACCAGATACGTGCGGCGGATGCAAGCCTTTGAAACCCATTTGTAACTTGCTGCCTTTCGGCTCACGAGCTGGGCAGAGAGCGCTGCTACATTTGCGTGGCCAGGTTTCCCGTGGACGCTGGCTAGACTAGATACGTCCGGCGGATGCAAGCCTTTGGAACCCATTCGTAACTCGCTGTCTTTCGGCTCACGAGCTGGGCGGCGAGTGCTGCCACATTTGCGTGGCCAGGTTTCCCGTGGACGCTGGCTAGACCAGATACATCCGGCGGACGCAAGCCTTTGAAACTCATTTGTAACTCGCTGCCTTTCGGCTCACGAGCTGGGCGGCGAGCGCGGTGCCACATTTGTGTGGCCAGGTTTCCCTTGGACGCTGGCTAGACCAGATACGTCCGGCGGACGCAAGCCTTTGAAACCCATTTGTAACACGCTGCCTTTCGGATCACGAGCTGGGCGGCGAGCGTGGTGCCACATTTGTGTGGCCAGGTTTCCCGTGGACGCTGGCTAGACCAGATACGTCCGGCGGACGCAAGCCTTTGAAACCCATTTGTAACTCGCTGCCTTTCGGCTCACGAACTGGGCGGCGAGCGCGGTGAAACATTTGTGTGGCTAGATTTCCCGTGGACGCTGGCTAGACCAGATACGTCCGGCGGATGCAAGCCTTTGAAACCCATTTGTAACTCGCTACCTTTCGGCTCACGAGCTGGGCGGCGAGCGCTGCCACATTTGCGTGGCCAGGTTTCCCGTGGACGCTGGCTAGACCATATACGTCCGGCGGACGCAAGCCTTTGAAACCCATTTGTAACTCGCTGCCTTTCGGCTCACGAGCTGGGCGGCGAGCGCGGTGCCACATTTCTGTGGCCAGGTTTCCCGTGTATGCTGGCTAGACCAGATACGTCCGGCGGACGCAAGCCTTTGAAACCCATTTGTAATTCGCTGCCTTTCGGCTCACGAGCTGGGCGGCGAGCGCGGTACCATATTTGTGTGGCCAGGTTTCCCGTGGACGCTGGCTAGACCAGATACGTGCGGCGGATGCAAGCCTTTGAAACCCATTTGTAACTCGCTGCCTTTCGGCTCACGAGCTGGGCGGCGAGCGCTGCCACATTCGCGTGGCCAGGTTTCCCGTGGACGCTGGCTAGACAAGATACGTCCGGCAGACGCAAGCCTTTGAAACCCATTTGTAACTCGCTGTCTTTCGGCTCACGAGCTGGGCGGCGAGGGCGGTGCCACATTTCTATGGCCAGGTTTCCCGTGGACGCTGGCTAGACCAGATACGTCCGGCGGACGCAAGCCTTTGAAACCCATTTGTAATTCGCTGGCTTTCGGCTCACGAGCTGGTCGGCGAGCGCGGTACCATATTTGTGTGGCCAGGTTTCCCGTGGACGCTGGCTAGACCAGATACGTGCGGCGGATGCAAGCCTTTGAAACCCATTTGTAACTCGCTGCCTTTCGGCTCACGAGCTGGGCGGCGAGCGCTGCCACATTTGCGTGGCCAGGTTTCCCGTGGACGCTGGCTAGACCAGATATGTCCGCCGGACGCAAGCCTTTGAAACCCATTTGTAACTCGTTGCCTTTCGGCTCACGAGCTGGGCGGCGAGCGCGGTACCACATTTGTGTGGCCAGGTTTCCCGTGGACGCTGGCTAGACCAGATACGTCCGGCGTACGCAATCCTTTGAAACCCATTTGTAACTCGCTGCATTTCGGCTCACGAGCTGGGCGGCGAGCGCGGTACCTCATTTGTGTGGCCAGGTTTCCCGTGGACGCTGGCTAGACTAGATACGTCCGGCGGACGCAAGCCTTTGAAACCCATTTGTAACTCGCTACCTTTCGGCTCACGAGCTGGGCGGCGAGCGCGGTGCGACATTTGTGTGGCCAGGTTTCCCGTGGACATTGGCTAGACCAGATATGGTCGGCGGATGCAAGCCTTTGAAACCCTTTTGTAACTCGCTGCCTTTCGGCTCACGAGCTGGGCGGCGAGCGCGGTACCACATTTGCGTGGCCAGGTTTCCCGTGGACGCTGGCTAGAGCAGATACGTCCGGCGGACGCAAGCCTTTGAAACTCATTTGTAACTCGCTGCCTTTCGGCTCACGAGCTGGGCGACGAGCGCTGCCACATTTGCGTGGCCAGGTTTCCCGTGGACGCTGGCTAGACCAGATACGTCCGGCGGACGCAAGCCTTTGAAACCCATTTGTAACTCGCTGCCTTTCGGCTCACGAGCTGGGCGGCGAGCGCGGTGCGACATTTCTGTGGCCAGGTTTCCCGTGGACGCTGGCTAGACCAGATACGTCCGGCGGACGCAAGCCTTTGAAACCCATTTGTAATTCGCTGGCTTTCGGCTCACGAGCTGGTCGGCGAGCGCGGTACCATATTTGTGTGGCCAGGTTTCCCGTGGACGCTGGCTAGACCAGATACGTGCGGCGGATGCAAGCCTTTGAAACCCATTTGTAACTCGCTGCCTTTCGGCTCACGAGCTGGGCGGCGAGCGCTGCCACATTTGCGTGGCCAGGTTTCCCGTGGACGCTGGCTAGACCAGATATGTCCGCCGGACGCAAGCCTTTGAAACCCATTTGTAACTCGCTGCCTTTCGGCTCACGAGCTGGGCGGCGAGCGCGGTACCACATTTGTGTGGCCAGGTTTCCCGTGGACGCTGGCTAGACCAGATACGTCCGGCGTACGCAATCCTTTGAAACCCATTTGTAACTCGCTGCATTTCGGCTCACGAGCTGGGCGGCGAGCGCGGTACCTCATTTGTGTGGCCAGGTTTCCCGTGGACGCTGGCTAGACTAGATACGTCCGGCGGACGCAAGCCTTTGAAACCCATTTGTAACTCGCTACCTTTCGGCTCACGAGCTGGGCGGCGAGCGCGGTGCGACATTTGTGTGGCCAGGTTTCCCGTGGACATTGGCTAGACCAGATATGGTCGGCGGATGCAAGCCTTTGAAACCCTTTTGTAACTCGCTGCCTTTCGGCTCACGAGCTGGGCGGCGAGCGCGGTACCACATTTGCGTGGCCAGGTTTCCCGTGGACGCTGGCTAGAGCAGATACGTCCGGCGGACGCAAGCCTTTGAAACTCATTTGTAACTCACTGCCTTTCGGCTCACGAGCTGGGCGACGAGCGCTGCCACATTTGCGTGGCCAGGTTTCCCGTGGACGCTGGCTAGACCAGATACGTCCGGCGGACGCAAGCCTTTGAAACCCATTTGTAACTCGCTGCCTTTCGGCTCACGAGCTGGGCGGCGAGCGCGGTGCGACATTTCTGTGGCCAGGTTTCCCGTGGACGCTGGCTAGACCAGATACGTCCGGCGGACGCAAGCCTTTGAAACCCATTTGTAACTCGCTGCCTTTCGGCTCACGAGCTGGGCGGCGAGTGCGGTGCCACATTTGTGTGGCTAGATTTCCCGTGGACGCTGGCTAGACTAGATACGTGCGGCGGATGCAAGCCTTTGAAACCCATTTGTAACTTGCTGCCTTTCGGCTCACGAGCTGGGCGGCGAGCGCTGCTACATTTGCGTGGCCAGGTTTCCCGTGGACGTTGGCTAGACCAGATACGTCCGGCGGATGCAAGCCTTTGGAACCCATTTGTAACTCGCTGCCTTTCGGCTCACGAGCTGGGCGGCGAGTGCTGCCACATTTGCGTGGCCAGGTTTCCCGTGGACGCTGGCTAGACCAGATACATCCGACGGACGCAACCCTTTGAAACTCATTTGTAACTCGCTGCCTTTCGGCTCACGAGCTGGGCGGCGAGCGCGGTGCCACATTTGTGTGGCCAGGTTTCCCTTGGACGCTGGCTAGACCAGATACGTCCGGCGGACGCAAGCCTTTGAAACCCATTTGTAACTCGCTGCCTTTCAGCTCACGAGCTGGGCGGCGAGCGTGGTGCCACATTTGTGTGGCTAGATTTCCCGTGGACGCTGGCTAGACCAGATACGTCCGGCGGATGCAAGCCTTTGAAACCCATTTGTAACTCGCTGCCTTTCGGCTCACGAGCTGGGCGGCGAGCGCTGCCACATTTGCGTGGCCAGGTTTCCCGTGGACGCTGGCTAGACCAGATACGTCCGGCGGACGCAAGCCTTTGAAACCCATTTGTAACTCGCTGCCTTTCGGCTCACGAGCTGGGCGGCGAGCGCTGCCACATTCGCGTGGCCAGGTTTCCCGTGGACGCTGGCTAGACCAGATACGTCCGGCGGACGCAAGCCTTTGAAACCCATTTGTAACTCGCTGCCTTTCGGCTCACGAGCTGGGCGGCGAGCGCGGTGCCACAGTTCTGTGGCCAGGTTTCCCGTGGATGCTGGCTAGACCAGATACGTGCGGCGGATGCAAGCCTTTGAAACCCATTTGTAACTCGCTGCCTTTCGGCTCATGAGCTGGGCGGCGAGCGCTGCCACATTCGCGTGGCCAGGTTTCCCGTGGACGCTGGCTAGACAAGATACGTCCGGCAGACGCAAGCCTTTGAAACCCATTTGTAACTCGCTGTCTTTCGGCTCACGAGCTGGGCGGCGAGCGCGGTGCCACATTTATGTGGCCAGGTTTCCCGTGGACGCTGGCTAGACCAGATACGTCCGGCGGACGCAAGCCTTTGAAACCCATTTGTAATTCGCTGGCTTTCGGCTCACGAGCTGGTCGGCGAGCGCGGTACCATATTTGTGTGGCCAGGTTTCCCGTGGACGCTGGCTAGACCAGATACGTGCGGCGGATGCAAGCCTTTGAAACCCATTTGTAACTCGCTGCCTTTCGGCTCACGAGCTGGGCGGCGAGCGCTGCCACATTTGCGTGGCCAGGTTTTCCGTGGACGCTGGCTAGACCAGATACGTCCGCCGGACGCAAGCCTTTGAAACCCATTTGTAACTCGCTGCCTTTCGGCTCACGAGCTGGGCGGCGAGCGCGGTACCACATTTGTGTGGCCAGGTTTCCCGTGGACGCTGGCTAGACCAGATACGTCCGGCAGACGCAAGCCTTTGAAAACCATTTGTAACTCGCTGCCTTTCGGCTCACGAGCTGGGCGGCGAACGCGGTACCACATTTGTGTGGCCAGGTTTCCCGTGGACGCTGGGTAGACCAGATATGTCCGGCGGACGCAAGCCTTTGAAACCCATTTGTAACTCGCTGCCTTTCGGCTCACGAGCTGGGCGGCGAGCGCGGTACCACATTTGTGTGGCCAGGTTTCCCGTGGACGCTGGCTAGACCAGATACGTCCGGCAGACGCAAGCCTTTGAAAACCATTTGTAACTCGCTGCCTTTCGGCTCTTGAGCTGGGCGGCGAGTGCTGCCACATTTGCGTGGCCAGGTTTCCCGTGGACGCTAGCTAGACCAGATACGTCCGGCGGACGCAAGCCTTTGAAACTCATTTGTAACTCGCTGCCTTTCGGCTCACGAGCTGGGCGACGAGCGCTGCCACATTTGCGTGGCCAGGTTTCCCGTGGACGCTGGCTAGACCAGATACGTCCGGCGGACGCAAGGCTTTGAAACCCATTTGTAACTCGCTGCCTTTCAGCTCACGAGCTGGGCGGCGAGCGTGGTGCCACATTTGTGTGGCCAGGTTTCCCGTGGACGCTGGCTAGACCAGATACGTCCGGCGGACGCAAGCCTTTGAAACCCATTTGTAACTCGCTGCCTTTCGGTTCACGAACTGGGCGGCGAGCGCGGTGCCACATTTGTGTGGCTAGATTTCCCGTGGACGCTGGCTAGACCAGATACGTCCGGCGGATGCAAGCCTTTGAAACCCATTTGAAACTCGCTGCCTTTCGGCTCACGAGCTGGGCGGCGAGCGCTGCCACATTCGCATGGCCAGGTTTCCCGTGGACACTGGCTAGACCAGATACGTCCGGCGGACGCAAGCCTTTGAAATCCATTTGTAACTCGCTGCCTTTCGGCTCACGAGCTGGGCGGCGAGCGCGGTGCCACAGTTCTGTGGCCAGGTTTCCCGTGGATGCTGGCTAGACCAGATACGTGCGGCGGATGCAAGCCTTTGAAACCCATTTGTAACTCGCTGTCTTTCGGCTCACGAGCTGGGCGGCGAGCGCGGTGCCACATTTCTGTGGCCAGGTTTCCCGCGGACGCTGGCTAGACCAGATACGTCCGGCGGACGCAAGCCTTTGAAACCCATTTGTAATTCGCTGGCTTTCGGCTCACGAGCTGGTCGGCGAGCGCGGTACCATATTTGTGTGGCCAGGTTTCCCGTGGACGCTGGCTAGACCAGATACGTGCGGCGGATACAAGCCTTTGAAACCCATTTGTAACTCGCTGCCTTTCGGCTCACGAGCTGGGCGGCGAGCGCTGCCACATTTGCGTGGCCAGGTTTCCCGTGGACGCTGGCTAGACCAGATACGTCCGCCGGACGCAAGCCATTGAAACCCATTTGTAACTCGCTGCCTTTCGGCTCACGAGCTGGGCGGCGAGCGCGGTACCACATTTGTGTGGCCAGGTTTCCCGTGGACGCTGGCTAGACCAGATACGTCCGGCAGACGCAAGCCTTTGAAAACCATTTGTAACTCGCTGCCTTTCGGCTCACGAGCTGGGCGGCGAGCGCGGTACCACATTTGTGTGGCCAGGTTTCCCGTGGACGCTGGGTAGACCAGATATGTCCGGCGGACGCAAGCCTTTGAAACCCATTTGTAACTCGCTGCCTTTCGGCTCACGAGCTGGGCGGCGAGCGCGGTACCACATTTGTGTGGCCAGGTTTCCCGTGGACGCTGGCTAGACCAGATACGTCCGGCAGACGCAAGCCTTTGAAAACCATTTGTAACTCGCTGCCTTTCGGCTCACGAGCTGGGCGGCGAGTGCTGCCATATTTGCGTGGCCAGGTTTCCCGTGGACGCTAGCTAGACCAGATACGTCCGGCGGACGCAAGCCTTTGAAACTCATTTGTAACTCGCTGCCTTTCGGCTCACGAGCTGGGCGACGAGCGCTGCCACATTTGCGTGGCCAGGTTTCCCGTGGACGCTGGCTAGACCAGATACGTCCGGCGGACGCAAGCCTTTGAAACCCATTTGTAACTCGCTGCCTTTCAGCTCACGAGCTGGGCGGCGAGCGTGGTGCCACATTTGTGTGGCCAGGTTTCCCGTGGACGCTGGCTCTACCAGATACGTCCGGCGGACGCAAGCCTTTGAAACCCATTTGTAACTCGCTGCCTTTCGGCTCACGAACTGGGCGGCGAGCGCGGTGCCACATTTGTGTGGCTAGATTTCCCGTGGACGCTGGCTAGACCAGATACGTCCGGCGGATGCAAGCCTTTGAAACCCATTTGTAACTCGCTGCCTTTCGGCTGACGAGCTGGGCGGCGAGCGCTGCCACATTTGCGTGGCCAGGTTTCCCGTGGACGCTGGCTAGACCAGATACGTCCGGCGGACGCAAGCCTTTGAAACCCATTTGTAACTCGCTGCCTTTCGGCTCACGAGCTGGGCGGCGAGCGCTGCCACATTCGCGTGGCCAGGTTTCCCGTGGACGCTGGCTAGACCAGATACGTCCGGCGGACGCAAGCCTTTGAAACCCATTTGTAACTCGCTGCCTTTCGGCTCACGAGCTGGGCGGCGAGCGCGGTGCCACAGTTCTGTGGCCAGGTTTCCCGTGGATGCTGGCTAGACCAGATACGTCCGGCGGACGCAAGCCTTTGAAACCCATTTGTAATTCGCTGCCTTTCGGCTCACGAGCTGGGCGGCGAGCGCGGTACCATATTTGTGTGGCCAGGTTTCCCGTGGACGCTGGCTAGACCAGATACGTGCGGCGGATGCAAGCCTTTGAAACCCATTTGTAACTCGCTGCCTTTCGGCTCATGAGCTGGGCGGCGAGCGCTGCCACATTCGCGTGGCCAGGTTTCCCGTGGACGCTGGCTAGACAAGATACGTCCGGCAGACGCAAGCCTTTGAAACCCATTTGTAACTCGCTGTCTTTCGGCTCACGAGCTGGGCGGCGAGCGCGGTGCCACATTTCTGTGGCCAGGTTTCCCGTGGACGCTGGCTAGACCAGATACGTCCGGCGGACGCAAGCCTTTGAAACCCATTTGTAATTCGCTGGCTTTCGGCTCACGAGCTGGTCGGCGAGCGCGGTACCATATTTGTGTGGCCAGGTTTCCCGTGGACGCTGGCTAGACCAGATACGTGCGGCGGATGCAAGCCTTTGAAACCCATTTGTAACTCGCTGCCTTTCGGCTCACGAGCTGGGCGGCGAGCGCTGCCACATTTGCGTGGCCAGGTTTCCCGTGGACGCTGGCTAGACCAGATACGTCCGCCGGACGCAAGCCTTTGAAACCCATTTGTAACTCGCTGCCTTTCAGCTCACGAGCTGGGCGGCGAGCGTGGTGCCACATTTGTGTGGCCAGGTTTCCCGTGGACGCTGGCTCTACCAGATACGTCCGGCGGACGCAAGCCTTTGAAACCCATTTGTAACTCGCTGCCTTTCGGCTCACGAACTGGGCGGCGAGCGCGGTGCCACATTTGTGTGGCTAGATTTCCCGTGGACGCTGGCTAGACCAGATACGTCCGGCGGATGCAAGCCTTTGAAACCCATTTGTAACTCGCTGCCTTTCGGCTGACGAGCTGGGCGGCGAGCGCTGCCACATTTGCGTGGCCAGGTTTCCCGTGGACGCTGGCTAGACCAAATACGTCCGGCGGACGCAAGCCTTTGAAACCCATTTGTAACTCGCTGCCTTTCAGCTCACGAGCTGGGCGGCGAGCGCGGTGCCACAGTTCTGTGGCCAGGTTTCCCGTGGATGCTGGCTAGACCAGATACGTCCGGCGGACGCAAGCCTTTGAAACCCATTTGTAATTCGCTGCCTTTCGGCTCACGAGCTGGGCGGCGAGCGCGGTGCCACAGTTCTGTGGCCAGGTTTCCCGTGGACGCTGGCTAGACCAGATACGTCCGCCGGACGCAAGCCTTTGAAACCCATTTGTAACTCGCTGCCTTTCAGCTCACGAGCTGGGCGGCGAGCGTGGTGCCACATTTGTGTGGCCAGGTTTCCCGTGGACGCTGGCTCTACCAGATACGTCCGGCGGACGCAACTTGAAACCCATTTGTAACTCGCTGCCTTTCGGCTCACGAACTGGGCGGCGAGCGCGGTGCCACATTTGTGTGGCTAGATTTCCCGTGGACGCTGGCTAGACCAGATACGTCCGGCGGATGCAAGCCTTTGAAACCCATTTGTAACTCGCTGCCTTTCGGCTGACGAGCTGGGCGGCGAGCGCTGCCACATTTGCGTGGCCAGGTTTCCCGTGGACGCTGGCTAGACCAGATACGTCCGGCGGACGCAAGCCTTTGAAACCCATTTGTAACTCGCTGCCTTTCGGCTCACGAGCTGGGCGGCGAGCGCTGCCACATTCGCGTGGCCAGGTTTCCCGTGGACGCTGGCTAGACCAGATACGTCCGGCGGACGCAAGCCTTTGAAACCCATTTGTAACTCGCTGCCTTTCGGCTCACGAGCAGGGCGGCGAGCGCGGTGCCACAGTTCTGTGGCCAGGTTTCCCGTGGATGCTGGCTAGACCAGATACGTCCGGCGGACGCAAGCCTTTGAAACCCATTTGTAATTCGCTGCCTTTCGGCTCACGAGCTGGGCGGCGAGCGCGGTACCATATTTGTGTGGCCAGGTTTCCCGTGGACGCTGGCTAGACCAGATACGTGCGGCGGATGCAAGCCTTTGAAACCCATTTGTAACTCGCTGCCTTTCGGCTCATGAGCTGGGCGGCGAGCGCTGCCACATTCGCGTGGCCAGGTTTCCCGTGGACGCTGGCTAGACAAGATACGTCCGGCAGACGCAAGCCTTTGAAACCCATTTGTAACTCGCTGTCTTTCGGCTCACGAGCTGGGCGGCGAGCGCGGTGCCACATTTCTGTGGCCAGGTTTCCCGTGGACGCTGGCTAGACCAGATACGTCCGGCGGACGCAAGCCTTTGAAACCCATTTGTAATTCGCTGGCTTTCGGCTCACGAGCTGGTCGGCGAGCGCGGTACCATATTTGTGTGGCCAGGTTTCCCGTGGACGCTGGCTAGACCAGATACGTGCGGCGGATGCAAGCCTTTGAAACCCATTTGTAACTCGCTGCCTTTCGGCTCACGAGCTGGGCGGCGAGCGCTGCCACATTTGCGTGGCCAGGTTTCCCGTGGACGCTGGCTAGACCAGATACGTCCGCCGGACGCAAGCCTTTGAAACCCATTTGTAACTCGCTGCCTTTCGGCTCACGAGCTGGGCGGCGAGCGCGGTACCACATTTGTGTGGCCAGGTTTCCCGTGGACGCTGGCTAGACCAGATACGTCCGGCAGACGCAAGCCTTTGAAAACCATTTGTAACTCGGTGCCTTTCGGCTCACGAGCTGGGCGGCGAGCGCGGTACCACATTTGTGTGGCCAGGTTTCCCGTGGACGCTGGGTAGACCAGATATGTCCGGCGGACGCAAGCCTTTGAAACTCATTTGTAACTCGCTGCCTTTCGGCTCACGAGCTGGGCGACGAGCGCTGCCACATTTGCGTGGCCAGGTTTCCCGTGGACGCTGGCTAGATCAGATACGTCCGGCGGACGCAAGCCTTTGAAACCCATTTGTAACTCGCTGCCTTTCGGCTCACGAGCTGGGCGGCGAGTGCTGCCACATTTGCGTGGCCAGGTTTCCCGTGGACGCAAGCTAGACCAGATACGTCCGGCGGACGCAAGCCTTTGAAACTCATTTGTAACTCGCTGCCTTTCGGCTCACGAGCTGGGCGACGAGCGCTGCCACATTTGCGTGGCCAGGTTTCCCGTGGACGCTGGCTAGACCAGATACGTCCGGCGGACGCAAGCCTTTGAAACCCATTTGTAACTCGCTGCCTTTCGGCTCACGAGCTGGGCGGCGAGCGCGGTGCCACATTTCTGTGGCCAGGTTTCCCGTGGACGCTGGCTAGACCAGATACGTCCGGCGGACGCAAGCCTTTGAAACCCATTTGTAACTCGCTGCCTTTCGGCTCACGAGCTGGGCGGCGAGTGCGGTGCCACATTTGTGTGGCTAGATTTCCCGTGGACGCTGGCTAGACCAGATACGTGCGGCGGATGCAAGCCTTTGAAACCCATTTGTAACTTGCTGTCTTTCGGCTCACGAGCTGGGCGGCGAGCGCTGCTACATTTGCGTGGCCAGGTTTCCCGTGGACGCTGGCTAGACCAGATACGTCCGGCGGATGCAAGCCTTTGGAACCCATTTGTAACTCGCTGCCTTTCGGCTCACGAGCTGGGCGGCGAGTGCTGCCACATTTGCGTGGCCAGGTTTCCCGTGGACGCTGGCTAGACCAGATACATCCGGCGGACGCAAGCCTTTGAAACTCATTTGTAACTCGTTGCCTTTCGGCTCACAAGCTGGGCGGCGAGCGCGGTGCCACATTTGTGTGGCCAGGTTTCCCTTGGACGCTGGCTAGACCAGATACGTCCGGCGGACGCAAGCCTTTGAAACCCATTTGTAACTCGCTGCCTTTCAGCTCACGAGCTGGGCGGCGAGCGTGGTGCCACATTTGTGTGGCCAGGTTTCCCGTGGACGCTGGCTAGACCAGATACGTCCGGCGGACGCAAGCCTTTGAAACCCATTTGTAACTCGCTGCCTTTCGGCTCACGAACTGGGCGGCGAGCGTGGTGCCACATTTGTGTGCCTAGATTTCCCGTGGACGCTGGCTAGACCAGATACGTCCGGCGGATGCAAGCCTTTGAAACCCATTTGTAACTCGCTGCCTTTCGGCTCACGAGCTGGGCGGCGAGCGCGGTGCCACAGTTCTGTGGCCAGGTTTCCCATGGATGCTGGCTAGACCAGATACGTCCGGCGGACGCAAGCCTTTGAAACCCATTTGTAATTCGCTGCCTTTCGGCTCACGAGCTGGGCGGCGAGCGCGGTACCATATTTGTGTGGCCAGGTTTCCCGTGGACGCTGGCTAGACCAGATACGTGCGGCGGATGCAAGCCTTTGAAACCCATTTGTAACTCGCTGCCTTTCGGCTCATGAGCTGGGCGGCGAGCGCTGCCACATTCGCGTGGCCAGGTTTCCCGTGGACGCTGGCTAGACAAGATACGTCCGGCAGACGCAAGCCTTTGAAACCCATTTGTAACTCGCTGTCTTTCGGCTCACGAGCTGGGCGGCGAGCGCGGTGCCACATTTCTGTGGCCAGGTTTCCCGTGGACGCTGGCTAGACCAGATACGTCCGGCGGATGCAAGCCTTTGAAACCCATTTGTAATTCGCTGGCTTTCGGCTCACGAGCTGGTCGCCGAGCGCGGTACCATATTTGTGTGGCCAGGTTTCCCGTGGACGCTGGCTAGACCAGATACGTGCGGCGGATGCAAGCCTTTGAAACCCATTTGTAACTCGCTGCCTTTCGGCTCACGAGCTGGGCGGCGAGCGCTGCCACATTTGCCTGGCCAGGTTTCCCGTGGACGCTGGCTAGACCAGATACGTCCGCCGGACGCAAGCCTTTGAAACCCATTTGTAATTCGCTGCCTTTCGGCAAACGAGCTGGGCGGCGAGCGCGGTACCACATTTGTGTGGCCAGGTTTCCCGTGGACGCTGGCTAGACCAGATACGTCCGGCAGACGCAAGCCTTTGAAAACCATTTGTAACTCGCTGCCTTTCAGCTCACGAGCTGGGCGGCGAGCGCGGTACCACATTTGTGTGGCCAGGTTTCCCGTGGACGCTGGGTAGACCAGATATGTCCGGCGGACGCAAGCCTTTGAAACCCATTTGTAACTCGCTGCCTTTCGGCTCACGAGCTGGGCGGCGAGCGCTGCCACATTTGCGTGGCCAGGTTTCACGTGGACGCTGGGTAGACCAGATACGTCCGCCGGACGCAAGCCTTTGAAACCCATTTGTAATTCGCTGCCTTTCGGCAAACGAGCTGGGCGGCGAGCGCGGTACCACATTTGTGTGGCCAGGTTTCCCGTGGACGCTGGCTAGACCAGATACGTCCGGCAGACGCAAGCCTTTGAAAACCATTTGTAACTCGCTGCCTTTCAGCTCACGAGCTGGGCGGCGAGCGCGGTACCACATTTGTGTGGCCAGGTTTCCCGTGGACGCTGGGTAGACCAGATATGTCCGGCGGACGCAAGCCTTTGAAACCCATTTGTAACTCGCTGCCTTTCGGCTCACGAGCTGGGCGGCGAGCGCGGTACCACATTTGTGTGGCCAGGTTTCCCGTGGACGCTGGCTAGACCAGATACGTCCGGCAGACGCAACCCTTTGAAAACCATTTGTAACTCGCTGCCTTTCGGCTCACGAGCTGGGCGGTGAGTGCTGCCACATTTGCGTGGCCAGGTTTCCCGTGGACGCTGGCTAGACCAGATACGTCCGGCGGACGCAAGCCTTTGAAACTCATTTGTAACTCGCTGCCTTTCGGCTCACGAGCTGGGCGACGAGCGCTGCCACATTTGCGTGGCCAGGTTTCCCGTGGATGCTGGCTAGACCAGATACGTCCGGCGGACGCAAGCCTTTGAAACCCATTTGTAACTCGCTGCCTTTCGGCTCACGAGCTGGGCGGCGAGCGCGGTGCCACATTTCTGTGGCCAGGTTTCCCGTGGACGCTGGCTAGACCAGATGCGTCCGGCGGACGCAAGCCTTTGAAACCCATTTGTAACTCGCTGCCTTTCGGCTCACGAGCTGGGCGGCGAGTGCGGTGCCACATTTGTGTGGCTAGATTTCCCTGGGACGCTGGCTAGACCAGATACGTGCGGCGGATGCAAGCCTTTGAAACCCATTTGTAACTTGCTGCCTTTCGGCTCACGAGCTGGGCGGCGAGCGCTGCTACATTTGCGTGGCCAGGTTTCCCGTGGACGCTGGCTAGACCAGATACGTCCGGCGGATGCAAGCCTTTGAAACCCATTTGTAACTCGCTGCCTTTCGGCTCACGAGCTGGGCGGCGAGCGCGGTACCATATTTGTGTGGCCAGGTTTCCCGTGGACGCTGGCTAGACCAGATACGTGCGGCGGATGCAAGCCTTTGAAACCCATTTGTAACTCGCTGCCTTTCGGCTCACGAGCTGGGCGGCGAGCGCTGCCACATTTGCGTGGCCAGGTTTCCCGTGGACGCTGGCTAGACCAGATACGTCCGGTAGACGCAAGCCTTTGAAACACATTTGTAACTCGCTGTCTTTCGGCTCACGAGCTGGTCGGCGAGCGCGGTACCATATTTGTGTGGCCAGGTTTCCCGTGGACGCTGGCTAGACCAGATACATCCGGCGGACGCAAGCCTTTGAAACCCATTTGTAATTCGCTGCCTTTCGGCTCACGAGCTGGTCGGCGAGCGCGGTACCATATTTGTGTGGCCAGGTTTCCCGTGGACGCTGGCTAGACCAGGTACGTGCGGCGGATGTAAGCCTTTGAAACCCATTTGTAACTCGCTGCCTTTCGGCTCACGAGCTGGGCAGCGAGCGCTGCCACATTTCTGTGGCCAGGTTTCCCGTGGACGCTGGCCAGACCAGATACATCCGGCGGACGCAAGCCTTTGAAACTCATTTGTAACTCGCTGCCTTTCGGCTCACGAGCTGAGTGGCGAGCGCGGTGCCACATTTGTGTGGCCAGGTTTCCCTTGGACGCTGGGTAGACCAGATACGTCCGGCGGACGCAAGCCTTTGAAACCCATTTGTAACTCGCTGCCTTTCAGCTCACGAGCTGGGCGGCGAGCGTGGTGCCACATTTGTGTGGCCAGGTTTCCCGTGGACGCTAGCTAGACCAGATACGTCCGGCAGACGCAAGCCTTTGAAACCCATTTGTAACTCGCTGCCTTTCGGCTCACGAACTGGGTGGCGAGCGCGGTGCCACATTTGTGTGGCTAGATTTCCCGTGGACGCTGGCTAGACCAGATACGTCCGGCGGATGCAAGCCTTTGAAACCCATTTGTAACTCGCTGCCTTTCGGCTCACGAGCTGGGCGGCGAGCGCTGCCACATTTGCGTGGCCAGGTTTCCCGTGGACGCTGGCTAGACCAGATACGTCCGGCGGACGCAAGCCTTTGAAACCCATTTGTAACTCGCTGCCTTTCGGCTCACGAGCTGGGCGGCGAGCGTGGTGCCACATTTGTGTGGCCAGGTTTCCCGTGGACGCTAGCTAGACCAGATACGTCCGGCGGACGCAAGCCTTTGAAACCCATTTGTAACTCGCTGCCTTTCGGCTCACGAACTGGGCGGCGAGTGCGGTGCCACATTTGTGTGGCTAGATTTCCCGTGGACGCTGGCTAGACCAGATACGTCCGGCGGATGCAAGCCTTTGAAACCCATTTGTAACTCGCTGCCTTTCGGCTCACGAGCTGGGCGGCGAGCGCTGCCACATTTGCGTGGCCAGGTTTCCCGTGGACGCTGGCTAGACCAGATACGTCCGGCGGACGCAAGCCTTTGAAACCCATTTGTAACTCGCTGCCTTTCGGCTCACGAGCTGGGCGGCGAGCGGGGTGCCACATTTCTGTGGCCAGGTTTCCCGTGGATGCTGGCTAGACCAGATACGTCCGGCGGACGCAAGCCTTTGAAACCCATTTGTAATTCGCTGCCTTTCGGCGCACGAGCTGGGCGGCGAGCGCGCTACCATATTTGTGTGGCCAGGTTTCCCGTGGACGCTGGCTAGACCAGATACGTGCGGCGGATGCAAGCCTTTGAAACCCATTTGTAACTCGCTGCCTTTCGGCTGACGAGCTGGGCGGCGAGCGCTGCAACATTTGCGTGGCCAGGTTTCCCGTGGACGCTGGCTAGACTAGATACGTCCGACAGACGCAAGCCTTTGAAACACATTTGTAACTCGCTGTCTTTCGGCTCATGAGCTGGGCGGCGAGCGCGGTGCCACATTTCTGTGGCCAGGTTTCCCGTGGATGCTGGCTAGACCAGATACGTCCGGCGGACGCAAGCCTTTGAAACCCATTTGTAATTCGCTGCCTTTCGGCTCACGAGCTGGTCGGCGAGCGCGGTACCATATTTGTGTGGCCAGGTTTCCCGTGGACGCTGGCTAGACCAGATACGTGCGGCGGATGCAAGCCTTTGAAACCCATTTGTAACTCGCTGCCTTTCGGCTCACGAGCTGGGCGGCGAGCGCTGCCACATTTGCGTGGCCAGGTTTCCCGTGGACGCTGGCTAGACCAGATACGTCCGACAGACGCAAGCCTTTGAAACACATTTGTAACTCGCTGTCTTTCGGCTCACGAGCTGGGCGGCGAGCGCGGTGCCACATTTCTGTGGCCAGGTTTCCCGTGGACACTGGCTAGACCAGATACATCCGGCGGACGCAAGCCTTTGAAACCCATTTGTAATTCGCTGCCTTTCGGCTCACGAGCTGGTCGGCGAGCGCGGTACCATATTTGTGTGGCCAGGTTTCCCGTGGACGCTGGCTAGACCAGATACGTGCGGCGGATGTAAGCCTTTGAAACCCATTTGTAACTTGCTGTCTTTCGGCTCACGAGCTGGGCGGCGAGCGCTGCTACATTTGCGTTGCCAGGTTTCCCGTGGACGCTGGCTAGACCAGATACGTCCGGCGGATGCAAGCCTTTGGAACCCATTTGTAACTCGCTGCCTTTCGGCTCACGAGCTGGGCGGCGAGTGCTGCCACATTTGCGTGGCCAGGTTTCCCGTGGACGCTGGCTAGACCAGATACATCCGGCGGACGCAAGCCTTTGAAACTCATTTGTAACTCGTTGCCTTTCGGCTCACGAGCTGGGCGGCGAGCGCGGTGCCACATTTGTGTGGCCAGGTTTCCCTTGGACGCTGGCTAGACCAGATACGTCCGGCGGACGCAAGCCTTTGAAACCCATTTGTAACTCGCTGCCTTTCAGCTCACGAGCTGGGCGGCGAGCGTGGTGCCACATTTGTGTGGCCAGGTTTCCCGTGGACGCTGGCTAGACCAGATACGTCCGGCGGACGCAAGCCTTTGAAACCCATTTGTAACTCGCTGCCTTTCGGCTCACGAACTGGGCGGCGAGCGCGGTGCCACATTTGTGTGGCTAGATTTCCCGTGGACGCTGGCTAGACCAGATACGTCCGGCGGATGCAAGCCTTTGAAACCCATTTGTAACTCGCTGCCTTTCGGCTCACGAGCTGGGCGGCGAGCGCGGTGCCACAGTTCTGTGGCCAGGTTTCCCATGGATGCTGGCTAGACCAGATACGTCCGGCGGACGCAAGCCTTTCAAACCCATTTGTAATTCGCTGCCTTTCGGCTCACGAGCTGGGCGGCGAGCGCGGTACCATATTTGTGTGGCCAGGTTTCCCGTGGACGCTGGCTAGACCAGATACGTGCGGCGGATGCAAGCCTTTGAAACCCATTTGTAACTCGCTGCCTTTCGGCTCATGAGCTGGGCGGCGAGCGCTGCCACATTCGCGTGGCCAGGTTTCCCGTGGACGCTGGCTAGACAAGATACGTTCGGCAGACGCAAGCCTTTGAAACCCATTTGTAACTCGCTGTCTTTCGGCTCACGAGCTGGGCGGCGAGCGCGGTGCCACATTTCTGTGGCCAGGTTTCCCGTGGACGCTGGCTAGACCAGATACGTCCGGCGGATGCAAGCCTTTGAAACCCATTTGTAATTCGCTGGCTTTCGGCTCACGAGCTGGTCGCCGAGCGCGGTACCATATTTGTGTGGCCAGGTTTCCCGTGGACGCTGGCTAGACCAGATACGTGCGGCGGATGCAAGCCTTTGAAACCCATTTGTAACTCGCTGCCTTTCGGCTCACGAGCTGGTCGGCGAGCGCGGTACCATATTTGTGTGGCCAGGTTTCCCGTGGACGCTGGCTAGACCAGATACGTGCGGCGGATGCAAGCCTTTGAAACCCATTTGTAACTCGCTGCCTTTCGGCTCACGAGCTGGGCGGCGAGCGCTGCCACATTTGCGTGGCCAGGTTTCCCGTGGACGCTGGCTAGACCAGATACGTCCGACAGACGCAAGCCTTTGAAACACATTTGTAACTCGCTGTCTTTCGGCTCACGAGCTGGGCGGCGAGCGCGGTGCCACATTTCTGTGGCCAGGTTTCCCGTGGACACTGGCTAGACGAGATACATCCGGCGGACGCAAGCCTTTGAAACCCATTTGTAATTCGCTGCCTTTCGGCTCACGAGCTGGTCGGCGAGCGCGGTACCATATTTGTGTGGCCAGGTTTCCCGTGGACGCTGGCTAGACCAGATACGTGCGGCGGATGTAAGCCTTTGAAACCCATTTGTAACTTGCTGTCTTTCGGCTCACGAGCTGGGCGGCGAGCGCTGCTACATTTGCGTTGCCAGGTTTCCCGTGGACGCTGGCTAGACCAGATACGTCCGGCGGATGCAAGCCTTTGGAACCCATTTGTAACTCGCTGCCTTTCGGCTCACGAGCTGGGCGGCGAGTGCTGCCACATTTGCGTGGCCAGGTTTCCCGTGGACGCTGGCTAGACCAGATACATCCGGCGGACGCAAGCCTTTGAAACTCATTTGTAACTCGTTGCCTTTCGGCTCACGAGCTGGGCGGCGAGCGCGGTGCCACATTTGTGTGGCCAGGTTTCCCTTGGACGCTGGCTAGACCAGATACGTCCGGCGGACGCAAGCCTTTGAAACCCATTTGTAACTCGCTGCCTTTCAGCTCACGAGCTGGGCGGCGAGCGTGGTGCCACATTTGTGTGGCCAGGTTTCCCGTGGACGCTGGCTAGACCAGATACGTCCGGCGGACGCAAGCCTTTGAAACCCATTTGTAACTCGCTGCCTTTCGGCTCACGAACTGGGCGGCGAGCGCGGTGCCACATTTGTGTGGCTAGATTTCCCGTGGACGCTGGCTAGACCAGATACGTCCGGCGGATGCAAGCCTTTGAAACCCATTTGTAACTCGCTGCCTTTCGGCTCACGAGCTGGGCGGCGAGCGCGGTGCCACAGTTCTGTGGCCAGGTTTCCCATGGATGCTGGCTAGACCAGATACGTCCGGCGGACGCAAGCCTTTCAAACCCATTTGTAATTCGCTGCCTTTCGGCTCACGAGCTGGGCGGCGAGCGCGGTACCATATTTGTGTGGCCAGGTTTCCCGTGGACGCTGGCTAGACCAGATACGTGCGGCGGATGCAAGCCTTTGAAACCCATTTGTAACTCGCTGCCTTTCGGCTCATGAGCTGGGCGGCGAGCGCTGCCACATTCGCGTGGCCAGGTTTCCCGTGGACGCTGGCTAGACAAGATACGTTCGGCAGACGCAAGCCTTTGAAACCCATTTGTAACTCGCTGTCTTTCGGCTCACGAGCTGGGCGGCGAGCGCGGTGCCACATTTCTGTGGCCAGGTTTCCCGTGGACGCTGGCTAGACCAGATACGTCCGGCGGATGCAAGCCTTTGAAACCCATTTGTAATTCGCTGGCTTTCGGCTCACGAGCTGGTCGCCGAGCGCGGTACCATATTTGTGTGGCCAGGTTTCCCGTGGACGCTGGCTAGACCAGATACGTGCGGCGGATGCAAGCCTTTGAAACCCATTTGTAACTCGCTGCCTTTCGGCTCACGAGCTGGGCGGCGAGCGCTGCCACATTTGCCTGGCCAGGTTTCCCGTGGACGCTGGCTAGACCAGATACGTCCGCCGGACGCAAGCCTTTGAAACCCATTTGTAATTCGCTGCCTTTCGGCAAACGAGCTGGGCGGCGAGCGCGGTACCACATTTGTGTGGCCAGGTTTCCCGTGGACGCTGGCTAGACCAGATACGTCCGGCAGACGCAAGCCTTTGAAAACCATTTGTAACTCGCTGCCTTTCAGCTCACGAGCTGGGCGGCGAGCGCGGTACCACATTTGTGTGGCCAGGTTTCCCGTGGACGCTGGGTAGACCAGATATGTCCGGCGGACGCAAGCCTTTGAAACCCATTTGTAACTCGCTGCCTTTCGGCTCACGAGCTGGGCGGCGAGCGCGGTACCACATTTGTGTGGCCAGGTTTCCCGTGGACGCTGGCTAGACCAGATACGTCCGGCAGACGCAAGCCTTTGAAAACCATTTGTAACTCGCTGCCTTTCGGCTCACGAGCTGGGCGGTGAGTGCTGCCACATTTGCGTGGCCAGGTTTCCCGTGGACGCTGGCTAGACCAGATACGTCCGGCGGACGCAAGCCTTTGAAACTCATTTGTAACTCGCTGCCTTTCGGCTCACGAGCTGGGCGACGAGCGCTGCCACATTTGCGTGGCCAGGTTTCCCGTGGACGCTGGCTAGACCAGATACGTCCGGCGGACGCAAGCCTTTGAAACCCATTTGTAACTCGCTGCCTTTCGGCTCACGAGCTGGGCGGCGAGCGCGGTGCCACATTTCTGTGGCCAGGTTTCCCGTGGACGCTGGCTAGACCAGATGCGTCCGGCGGACGCAAGCCTTTGAAACCCATTTGTAACTCGCTGCCTTTCGGCTCACGAGCTGGGCGGCGAGTGCGGTGCCACATTTGTGTGGCTAGATTTCCCTTGGACGCTGGCTAGACCAGATACGTGCGGCGGATGCAAGCCTTTGAAACCCATTTGTAACTTGCTGCCTTTCGGCTCACGAGCTGGGCGGCGAGCGCTGCTACATTTGCGTGGCCAGGTTTCCCGTGGACGCTGGCTAGACCAGATACGTCCGGCGGATGCAAGCCTTTGAAACCCATTTGTAACTCGCTGCCTTTCGGCTCACGAGCTGGGCGGCGAGCGCGGTACCATATTTGTGTGGCCAGGTTTCCCGTGGACGCTGGCTAGACCAGATACGTGCGGCGGATGC
The DNA here is from genome assembly GCF_054948205.1 of Urtica dioica subsp. dioica. Taxonomy (NCBI): domain Eukaryota; kingdom Viridiplantae; phylum Streptophyta; class Magnoliopsida; order Rosales; family Urticaceae; genus Urtica; species Urtica dioica. Next base: position 30,279,791 of record NC_142756.1, on the reverse strand, counting down.
AAGCCTTTGAAACCCATTTGTAACTCGCTGCCTTTCGGCTCACGAGCTGGGCGGCGAGCGCTGCCACATTTGCGTGGCCAGGTTTCCCGTGGACGCTGGCTAGACCAGATACGTCCGGTAGACGCAAGCCTTTGAAACACATTTGTAACTCGCTGTCTTTCGGCTCACGAGCTGGGCGGCGAGCGCGGTGCCACATTTCTGTGGCCAGGTTTCCCGTGGACGCTGGCTAGACCAGATACATCCGGCGGACGCAAGCCTTTGAAACCCATTTGTAATTCGCTGCCTTTCGGCTCACGAGCTGGTCGGCGAGCGCGGTACCATATTTGTGTGGCCAGGTTTCCCGTGGACGCTGGCTAGACCAGGTACGTGCGGCGGATGTAAGCCTTTGAAACCCATTTGTAACTCGCTGCCTTTCGGCTCACGAGCTGGGCAGCGAGCGCTGCCACATTTCTGTGGCCAGGTTTCCCGTGGACGCTGGCTAGACCAGATACATCCGGCGGACGCAAGCCTTTGAAACTCATTTGTAACTCGCTGCCTTTCGGCTCACGAGCTGAGTGGCGAGCGCGGTGCCACATTTGTGTGGCCAGGTTTCCCTTGGACGCTGGGTAGACCAGATACGTCCGGCGGACGCAAGCCTTTGAAACCCATTTGTAACTCGCTGCCTTTCAGCTCACGAGCTGGGCGGCGAGCGTGGTGCCACATTTGTGTGGCCAGGTTTCCCGTGGACGCTAGCTAGACCAGATACGTCCGGCAGACGCAAGCCTTTGAAACCCATTTGTAACTCGCTGCCTTTCGGCTCACGAACTGGGTGGCGAGCGCGGTGCCACATTTGTGTGGCTAGATTTCCCGTGGACGCTGGCTAGACCAGATACGTCCGGCGGACGCAAGCCTTTGAAACCCATTTGTAACTCGCTGCCTTTCGGCTCACGAACTGGGCGGCGAGCGCGGTGCCACATTTGTGTGGCTAGATTTCCCGTGGACGCTGGCTAGACCAGATACGTCCGGCGGATGCAAGCCTTTGAAACCCATTTGTAACTCGCTGCCTTTCGGCTCACGAGCTGGGCGGCGAGCGCGGTGCCACAGTTCTGTGGCCAGGTTTCCCATGGATGCTGGCTAGACCAGATACGTCCGGCGGACGCAAGCCTTTCAAACCCATTTGTAATTCGCTGCCTTTCGGCTCACGAGCTGGGCGGCGAGCGCGGTACCATATTTGTGTGGCCAGGTTTCCCGTGGACGCTGGCTAGACCAGATACGTGCGGCGGATGCAAGCCTTTGAAACCCATTTGTAACTCGCTGCCTTTCGGCTCATGAGCTGGGCGGCGAGCGCTGCCACATTCGCGTGGCCAGGTTTCCCGTGGACGCTGGCTAGACAAGATACGTTCGGCAGACGCAAGCCTTTGAAACCCATTTGTAACTCGCTGTCTTTCGGCTCACGAGCTGGGCGGCGAGCGCGGTGCCACATTTCTGTGGCCAGGTTTCCCGTGGACGCTGGCTAGACCAGATACGTCCGGCGGATGCAAGCCTTTGAAACCCATTTGTAATTCGCTGGCTTTCGGCTCACGAGCTGGTCGCCGAGCGCGGTACCATATTTGTGTGGCCAGGTTTCCCGTGGACGCTGGCTAGACCAGATACGTGCGGCGGATGCAAGCCTTTGAAACCCATTTGTAACTCGCTGCCTTTCGGCTCACGAGCTGGGCGGCGAGCGCTGCCACATTTGCCTGGCCAGGTTTCCCGTGGACGCTGGCTAGACCAGATACGTCCGCCGGACGCAAGCCTTTGAAACCCATTTGTAATTCGCTGCCTTTCGGCAAACGAGCTGGGCGGCGAGCGCGGTACCACATTTGTGTGGCCAGGTTTCCCGTGGACGCTGGCTAGACCAGATACGTCCGGCAGACGCAAGCCTTTGAAAACCATTTGTAACTCGCTGCCTTTCAGCTCACGAGCTGGGCGGCGAGCGCGGTACCACATTTGTGTGGCCAGGTTTCCCGTGGACGCTGGGTAGACCAGATATGTCCGGCGGACGCAAGCCTTTGAAACCCATTTGTAACTCGCTGCCTTTCGGCTCACGAGCTGGGCGGCGAGCGCGGTACCACATTTGTGTGGCCAGGTTTCCCGTGGACGCTGGCTAGACCAGATACGTCCGGCAGACGCAAGCCTTTGAAAACCATTTGTAACTCGCTGCCTTTCGGCTCACGAGCTGGGCGGTGAGTGCTGCCACATTTGCGTGGCCAGGTTTCCCGTGGACGCTGGCTAGACCAGATACGTCCGGCGGACGCAAGCCTTTGAAACTCATTTGTAACTCGCTGCCTTTCGGCTCACGAGCTGGGCGACGAGCGCTGCCACATTTGCGTGGCCAGGTTTCCCGTGGACGCTGGCTAGACCAGATACGTCCGGCGGACGCAAGCCTTTGAAACCCATTTGTAACTCGCTGCCTTTCGGCTCACGAGCTGGGCGGCGAGCGCGGTGCCACATTTCTGTGGCCAGGTTTCCCGTGGACGCTGGCTAGACCAGATGCGTCCGGCGGACGCAAGCCTTTGAAACCCATTTGTAACTCGCTGCCTTTCGGCTCACGAGCTGGGCGGCGAGTGCGGTGCCACATTTGTGTGGCTAGATTTCCCTTGGACGCTGGCTAGACCAGATACGTGCGGCGGATGCAAGCCTTTGAAACCCATTTGTAACTTGCTGCCTTTCGGCTCACGAGCTGGGCGGCGAGCGCTGCTACATTTGCGTGGCCAGGTTTCCCGTGGACGCTGGCTAGACCAGATACGTCCGGCGGATGCAAGCCTTTGAAACCCATTTGTAACTCGCTGCCTTTCGGCTCACGAGCTGGGCGGCGAGCGCGGTACCATATTTGTGTGGCCAGGTTTCCCGTGGACGCTGGCTAGACCAGATACGTGCGGCGGATGCAAGCCTTTGAAACCCATTTGTAACTCGCTGCCTTTCGGCTCACGAGCTGGGCGGCGAGCGCTGCCACATTTGCGTGGCCAGGTTTCCCGTGGACGCTGGCTAGACCAGATACGTCCGGTAGACGCAAGCCTTTGAAACACATTTGTAACTCGCTGTCTTTCGGCTCACGAGCTGGGCGGCGAGCGCGGTGCCACATTTCTGTGGCCAGGTTTCCCGTGGACGCTGGCTAGACCAGATACATCCGGCGGACGCAAGCCTTTGAAACCCATTTGTAATTCGCTGCCTTTCGGCTCACGAGCTGGTCGGCGAGCGCGGTACCATATTTGTGTGGCCAGGTTTCCCGTGGACGCTGGCTAGACCAGGTACGTGCGGCGGATGTAAGCCTTTGAAACCCATTTGTAACTCGCTGCCTTTCGGCTCACGAGCTGGGCAGCGAGCGCTGCCACATTTCTGTGGCCAGGTTTCCCGTGGACGCTGGCTAGACCAGATACATCCGGCGGACGCAAGCCTTTGAAACTCATTTGTAACTCGCTGCCTTTCGGCTCACGAGCTGAGTGGCGAGCGCGGTGCCACATTTGTGTGGCCAGGTTTCCCTTGGACGCTGGGTAGACCAGATACGTCCGGCGGACGCAAGCCTTTGAAACCCATTTGTAACTCGCTGCCTTTCAGCTCACGAGCTGGGCGGCGAGCGTGGTGCCACATTTGTGTGGCCAGGTTTCCCGTGGACGCTAGCTAGACCAGATACGTCCGGCAGACGCAAGCCTTTGAAACCCATTTGTAACTCGCTGCCTTTCGGCTCACGAACTGGGTGGCGAGCGCGGTGCCACATTTGTGTGGCTAGATTTCCCGTGGACGCTGGCTAGACCAGATACGTCCGGCGGATGCAAGCCTTTGAAACCCATTTGTAACTCGCTGCCTTTCGGCTCACAAGCTGGGCGGCGAGCGCTGCCACATTTGCGTGGCCAGGTTTCCCGTGGACGCTGGCTAGACCAGATACGTCCGGCGGACGCAAGCCTTTGAAACCCATTTGTAACTCGCTGCCTTTCGGCTCACGAGCTAGGCGGCGAGCGGGGTGCCACATTTCTGTGGCCAGGTTTCCCGTGGATGCTGGCTAGACCAGATACGTCCGGCGGACGCAAGCCTTTGAAACCCATTTGTAATTCGCTGCCTTTCGGCGCACGAGCTGGGCGGCGAGCGCGCTACCATATTTGTGTGGCCAGGTTTCCCGTGGACGCTGGCTAGACCAGATACGTGCGGCGGATGCAAGCCTTTGAAACCCATTTGTAACTCGCTACCTTTCGGCTGACGAGCTGGGCGGCGAGCGCTGCAACATTTGCGTGGCCAGGTTTCCCGTGGACGCTGGCTAGACTAGATACGTCCGGCAGACGCAAGCCTTTGAAACACATTTGTAACTCGCTGTCTTTCGGCTCATGAGCTGGGCGGCGAGCGCGGTGCCACATTTCTGTGGCCAGGTTTCCCGTGGATGCTGGCTAGACCAGATACGTCCGGCGGACGCAAGCCTTTGAAACCCATTTGTAATTCGCTGCCTTTCGGCTCACGAGCTGGTCGGCGAGCGCGGTACCATATTTGTGTGGCCAGGTTTCCCGTGGACGCTGGCTAGACCAGATACGTGCGGCGGATGTAAGCCTTTGAAACCCATTTGTAACTCGCTGCCTTTCGGCTCACGAGCTGGGCAGTGAGCGCTGCCACATTTCTGTGGCCAGGTTTCCCGTGGACGCTGGCTAGACCAGATACATCCGGCGGACGCAAGCCTTTGAAACTCATTTGTAACTCGCTGCCTTTCGGCTCACGAGCTGAGTGGCGAGCGCGGTGCCACATTTGTGTGGCCAGGTTTCCCTTGGACGCTGGGTAGACCAGATACGTCCGGCGGACGCAAGCCTTTGAAACCCATTTGTAACTCGCTGCCTTTCAGCTCACGAGCTGGGCGGCGAGCGAGGTGCCACATTTGTGTGGCCAGGTTTCCCGTGGACGCTGGCTAGACCAGATACATCCGGCGGACGCAAGCCTTTGAAACCCATTTGTAACTCGCTGCCTTTCGGCTCACGAACTGGGCGGCGAGCGCGGTGCCACATTTGTGTGGATAGATTTCCCATGGACGCTGGCTAGACCAGATACGTCCGGCGGATGCAAGCCTTTGAAACCCATTTGTAACTCGCTGCCTTCCGGCTCACGAGCTGGGCGGCGAGCGCTGCCACATTTGCGTGGCCAGGTTTCCCGTGGACGCTGGCTAGACCAGATACGTCCGGCGGACGCAAACCTTTGAAACCCATTTGTAACTCGCTGCCTTTCGGCTCACGAGCTGGGCGGCGAGTGCGGTGCCACATTTCTGTGGCCAGGTTTCCCGTGGATGCTGGCTAGACCAGATACGTCCGGCGGACGCAAGCCTTTGAAACCCATTTGTAATTCGCTGCCTTTCGGCTCACGAGCTGGGCGGCGAGCGCGGTACCATATTTGTGTGGCCAGGTTTCCCGTGGACGCTGGCTAGACCAGATACGTGCGGCGGATGCAAGCCTTTGAAACCCATTTGTAACTCGCTGACTTTCGGCTGACGAGCTGGGCGGCGAGCGCTGCCACATTTGCGTGGAAAGGTTTCCCGTGGACGCTGGCTAGACCAGATACGTCCGGCAGACGCAAGCCTTTGAAACACATTTGTAACTCGCTGTCTTTCGGCTCACGAGCTGGGCGGCGAGCGCGGTGCCACATTTCTGTGGTCAGGTTTCCCGTGGACGCTGGCTAGACTAGATACGTCCGGCGGACGCAAGCCTTTGAAACCCATTTGTAATTCGCTGCCTTTCGGCTCACGAGCTCGTCGGCGAGCGCAGTACCATATTTGTGTGGCCAGGTTTCCTGTGGACGCTGGCTAGACCAGATACGTGCGGCGGATGTAAGCCTTTGAAACCCATTTGTAACTCGCTGCCTTTCGGCTCACGAGCTGGGCAGCGAGCGCTGCCACATTTGCGTGGCCAGGTTTCCCGTGGACGCTGGCTAGACCAGATACGTCCGCCGGACGCAAGCCTTTGAAACCCATTTGTAACTCGCTGCCTTTCGGCTCACGAGCTGGGCGGCGAGCGCGGTACCACATTTGTGTGGCCAGGTTTCCCGTGGACGCTGGGTAGACCAGATATGTCCGGCGGACGCAAGCCTTTGAAACCCATTTGTAACTCGCTGCCTTTCGGCTCACGAGCTGGGCGGCGAGCGCGGTGCCACATTTGTGTGGCCAGGTTTCCCTTGGACGCTGGGTAGACCAGATACGTCCGGCGGACGCAAGCCTTTGAAACCCATTTGTAACTCCCTGCCTTTCAGCTCACGAGCTGGGCGGCGAGCGTGGTGCCACATTTGTGTGGCCAGGTTTCCCGTGGACGCTGGCTAGACCAGATACGTCCGGCGGACGCAAGCCTTTGAAACCCATTTGTAACTCGCTGCCTTTCGGCTCACGAACTGGGCGGCAAGCGCGGTGCCACATTTGTGTGGCTAGATTTCCCGTGGACGGTGGCTAGACCAGATACGTCCGGCGGATGCAAGCCTTTGAAACCCATTTGTAACTCGCTGCCTTTCGGCTCACGAGCTGGGCGGCGAGCGCTGCCACATTTGCGTGGCCAGGTTTCCCGTGGACGCTGGTTAGACCAGATACGTCCGGCGGACGCAAGCCTTTGAAACCCATTTGTAACTCGCTGCCTTTCGGCTCACGAGCTGGGCGGCGAGCGCGGTGCCACATTTCTGTGGCCAGGTTTCCCGTGGATGCTGGCTAGACCAGATACGTCCGGCGGACGCAAGCCTTTGAAACCCATTTGTAATTCGCTGCCTTTCGGCTCACGAGCTGGGCGGCGAGCGCGGTACCATATTTGTGTGGCCAGGTTTCCCGTGGACGCTGGCTAGACCAGATACGTGCGGCGGATGCAAGCCTTTGAAACCCATTTGTAACTCGTTGCCTTTCGGCTCACGAGCTGGGCGGCGAGCGCTGCCACATTTGCGTGGCCAGGTTTCCCGTGGACGCTGGCTAGACCAGATACGTCCGGCAGACGCAAGCCTTTGAAACACATTTGTAACTCGCTGTCTTTCGGCTCACGAGCTGGGCGGCGAGCGCGGTGCCACATTTCTGTGGCCAGGTTTCCCGTGGACGCTGGCTAGACCAGATACGTCCGGCGGACGCAAGCCTTTGAAACCCATTTGTAATTCGCTGCCTTTCGGCTCACGAGCTGGTCGGCGAGCGCGGTACCATATTTGTGTGGCCAGGTTTCCCGTGGACGCTGGCTAGACCAGATACGTGCGGTGGATGTAAGCCTTTGAAACCCATTTGTAACTCGCTGCCTTTCGGCTCACGAGCTGGGCAGCGAGCGCTGCCACATTTGCGTGGCCAGGTTTCCCGTGGACGCTGGCTAGACCAGATACGTCCGCCGGACGCAAGCCTTTGAAACCCATTTGTAACTCGCTGCCTTTCGGCTCACGAGCTGGGCGGCGAGCGCGGTACCACATTTGTGTGGCCAGGTTTCCCGTGGACGCTGGGTAGACCAGATATGTCCGGCGGACGAAAGCCTTTGAAACCCATTTGTAACTCGCTGCCTTTCGGCTCACGAGCTGGGCGGCGAGCGCGGTACCACATTTGTGTGGCCAGGTTTCCCGTGGACGCTGGCTAGACCAGATACGTCCAGCAGACGGAAGCCTTTGAAAACCATTTGTAACTCGCTGCCTTTCGGCTCACGAGCTGGGCGGCGAGTGCTGCCACATTTGCGTGGCCAGGTTTCCCGTGGACGCTGGCTAGACCAGATACGTCCGGCGGACGCAAGCCTTTGAAACTCATTTGTAACTCGCTGCCTTTTGGCTCACGAGCTGGGCGGCGAGCGCTGCCACATTTGCGTGGCCAGGTTTCCCGTGGACGCTGGCTAGACCAGATACGTCCGCCGGACGCAAGCCTTTGAAACCCATTTGTAACTCGCTGCCTTTCGGCTCACGAGCTGGGCGGCGAGCGCGGTACCACATTTGTGTGGCCAGGTTTCCCGTGGACGCTGGGTAGACCAGATATGTCCGGCGGACGAAAGCCTTTGAAACCCATTTGTAACTCGCTGCCTTTCGGCTCACGAGCTGGGCGGCGAGCGCGGTACCACATTTGTGTGGCCAGGTTTCCCGTGGACGCTGGCTAGACCAGATACGTCCAGCAGACGGAAGCCTTTGAAAACCATTTGTAACTCGCTGCCTTTCGGCTCACGAGCTGGGCGGCGAGTGCTGCCACATTTGCGTGGCCAGGTTTCCCGTGGACGCTGGCTAGACCAGATACGTCCGGCGGACGCAAGCCTTTGAAACTCATTTGTAACTCGCTGCCTTTTGGCTCACGAGCTGGGCGGCGAGCGCTGCCACATTTGCGTGGCCAGGTTTCCCGTGAATGCTGGCTAGACCAGATACGTGCGGCGGACGCAAGCCTTTGAAACACATTTGTAACTCGCTGTCTTTCGGCTCACGAGCTGGGCGGCGAGCGCGGTGCCACATTTCTGTGGCCAGGTTTCCCGTGGATGCTGGCTAGACCAGATACGTCCGGCGGACGCAAGCCTTTGAAACCCATTTGTAACTCGCTGCCTTTCAGCTCACGAGCTGGGCGGCGAGCGCGGTGCCACATTTGTGTGGCTAGATTTCCCGTGGACGCTGGCTAGACCAGATACGTGCGGCGGATGCAAGCCTTTGAAACCCATTTGTAACTTGCTGCCTTTCGGCTCACGAGCTGGGCAGCGAGCGCTGCTACATTTGCGTGGCCAGGTTTCCCGTGGACGCTGGCTAGACCAGATACGTCCGACGGATGCAAGCCTTTGGAACCCATTTGTAACTCGCTGCCTTTCAGCTCCCGAGCTGGGCGGTGAGTGCTGCCACATTTGCGTGGCCAGGTTTCCCGTGGACGCTGGCTAGACCAGATACATCCGGCGGACGCAAGCCTTTGAAACCCATTTGTAACTCGCTGCCTTTCGGCTCACGAACTGGGCGGCGAGTGCGGTGCCACATTTGTGTGGCTAGATTTCCCGTGGACGCTGGCTAGACCAGATACGTCCGGCGGATGCAAGCCTTTGAAACCCATTTGTAACTCGCTGCCTTTCGGCTCACGAGCTGGGCGGCGAGCGCTGCCACATTTGCGTGGCCAGGTTTCCCGTGGACGCTGGCTAGACTAGATACGTCCGGCGGACGCAAGCCTTTGAAACCCATTTGTAACTCGCTGCCTTTCGGCTCACGAGCTGGGCGGCGAGCGCGGTGCCACATTTCTGTGGCCAGGTTTCCCGTGGATGCTGGCTAGACCAGATACGTCCGGCGGACGCAAGCCTTTGAAACCCATTTGTAATTCGCTGCCTTTCGGCTCACAACCTAGGCGGCGAGCGCGGTACCATACTTGTGTGGCCAGGTTTCCCGTGGACGCTGGCTAGACCAGATACGTGCGGCGGATGCAAGCCTTTGAAACCCATTTGTAACTCGCTGCCTTTCGGCTCACGAGCTGGGCGGCGAGCGCTGCCACATTTGCGTGGCCAGGTTTCCCGTGGACGCTGGCTAGACCAGATACGTCCGCCGGACGCAAGCCTTTGAAACCCATTTGTAACTCGCTGCCTTTCGGCTCACGAGCTGGGCGGCGAGCACGGTACCAAATTTGTGTGGCCAGGTTTCCCGTGGACGCTGGCTAGACCAGATACGTTCGGCAGACGCAAGCCTTTGAAAACCATTTGTAACTTGCTGCCTTTCGGCTCACGAGCTGGGCGGCGAGCGCGGTACCACATTTGTGTGGCCAGGTTTCCCGTGGACGCTGGCTAGACCAGATATGTCCGGCGGACGCAAGCCTTTGAAACCCATTTGTAACTCGCTGCCCTCCGGCTCACGAGCGGGGCGGCGAGCGCGGTACCACCTTTGTGTGGCCAGGTTTCCCGTGGACGATGGCTAGACCAGATACGTCCGGCAGACGCAAGCCTTTGAAAACCATTTGTAACTCGCTGCCTTTCGGCTCACGAGCTGGGCGGCGAGCACGGTACCAGATTTGTGTGGCCAGGTTTCCCGTGGACGCTGGCTAGACCAGATACGTCCCTCGGATGCAAGCCTTTGGAACGCATTTGTAACTCGCTGCCTTTCGACTCACGAGCTGGGCGGCGAGTGCTGCCACATTTGCGTGGCCAGGTTTCCCGTGGACGCTGGCTAGACCAGATACGTCCGGCGGACGCAAGCCTTTGAAACTCATTTGTAACTCGCTGCCTTTCGGCTCACGAGCTGGGCGGCGAGCGCGGTGCAACATTTGTGTGGCCAGGTTTCCCGTGGACGCTGGCTAGACCAGATACGTCCCTCGGATGCAAGCCTTTGGAACGCATTTGTAACTCGCTGCCTTTCGGCTCACGAGCTGGGCGGTGAGTGCTGCCACATTTGCGTGGCCAGGTTTCCCGTGGACGCTGGCTAGACCAGATACATCCGGCGGACGCAAGCCTTTGAAACCCATTTGTAACTCGCTGCCTTTCGGCTCACGAGCTGGGCGGCGAGCGCGGTACCACATTTGTGTGGCCAGGTTTCCCGTGGACGCTGGCTAGACCAGATACGTCCGGCAGACGCAAGCCTTTGAAAACCATTTGTAACTCGCTGCCTTTCGGCTCACGAGCTAGGCGGCGAGCGCGGTACCACATTTGTGTGGCCAGGTTTCCCGTGGACGCTGGGTAGACCAGATATGTCCGGCGGACGCAAGCCTTTGAAACCCATTTGTAACTCGCTGCCTTTCGGCTCACGAGCTGGGCGGCGAGCGCGGTACCACATTTGTGTGGCCAGGTTTCCCGTGGACGCTGGCTAGACCAGATACGTCCGGTAGACGCAAGCCTTTGAAAACCATTTGTAACTCGCTGCCTTTCGGCTCACGAGCTGGGCGGCGAGTGCTGCCACATTTGCGTGGCCAGGTTTCCCGTGGACGCTGGCTAGACCAGATACGTCCGGCGGACGCAAGCCTTTGAAACTCATTTGTAACTCGCTGCCTTTCGGCTCACGAGCTGGGCGGCGAGCGCTGCCACATTTGCGTGGCCAGGTTTCCCGTGGACGCTGGCTAGACCAGATACGTCCGGCGGACGCAAGCCTTTGAAACCCATTTGTAACTCGCTGCCTTTCGGCTCACGAGCTGGGCGGCGAGCGCGGTGCCACATTTCTGTGGCCAGGTTTCTCGTGGACGCTGGCTAGACCAGATACGTCCGGCGGACGCAAGCCTTTGAAACCCATTTGTAACTCGCTGCCTTTCGGCTCACGAGCTGGGCGGCGAGCGCGGTGCCACATTTGTGTGGCTTGATTTCCCGTGGACGCTGGCTAGACCATATACGTGCGGCGGATGCAAGCCTTTGAAACCCATTTGTAACTTGCTGCCTTTCGGCTCACGAGCTGGGCGGCGAGCGCTGCTACATTTGCGTGGCCAGGTTTCCCGTGGACACTGGCTAGACCAGATACGTCCGGCGGATGCAAGCCTTTGGAACCCATTTGTAACTCGCTGCCTTTCGGCTCACGAGCTGGGCGGCGAGTGCTGCCACATTTGCGTGGCCAGGTTTCCCGTGGACGCTGGCTAGACCAGATACATCCGGCGGATGCAAGCCTTTGAAACTCATTTGTAACTCGCTGCCTTTCGGCTCACGAGCTGGACGGCGAGCGCGGTGCCACATTTGTGTGGCCAGGTTTCCCGTGGACGCTGGCTAGACCAGATACGTCCGGCGGACGCAAGCCTTTGAAACCCATTTGTAACTCGCTGCCTTTCGGCTCACGAGCTGGGTGGCGAGCGTGGTGCCACATTTGTGTGGCCAAATTTCCCGTGGACGCTGGCTAGACCAGATACGTCCGGCGGACGCAAGCCTTTGAAACCCATTTGTAACTCGCTGCCTTTCGGCTCACGAACTGGGCGGCGAGCGCGGTGCCACATTTGTGTGGCTAGATTTCCCGTGGACGCTGGCTAGACCAGATACGTCCGGCGGATGCAAGCCTTTGAAACCCATTTGTAACTCGCTGCCTTTCGGCTCACGAGCTGGGCGGCGAGCGCTGCCACATTTGCGTGGACAGGTTTCCCGTGGACGCTGGCTAGACCAGATACGTCCGGCGGACGCAAGCCTTTGAAACCCATTTGTAACTCGCTGCCTTTCGGCTCACGAGCTGGGCGGCGAGCACGGTGCCACATTTCTGTGGCAAGGTTTCCCGTGGATGCTGGCTAGACCAGATACGTCCGGCGGACGCAAGCCTTTGAAACCCATTTGTAATTCGCTGCCTTTCGGCTCACGACCTGGGCGGCGAGCGCGGTACCATATTTGTGTGGCCAGGTTTCCCGTGGACGCTGGCTAGACCAGATACGTGCGGCGGATGCAAGCCATTGAAACCCATTTGTAACTCGCTGCCTTTCGGCTCACGAGCTGGGCGGCGAGCGCTGCCACATTTGCGTGGCCAGGTTTCCCGTGGACGCTGGCTAGACCAGATACGTCCGCCGGACGCAAGCCTTTGAAACCCATTTGTAACTCGCTGCCTTTCGGCTCACGAACTGGGCGGCGAGCGCGGTGCCACATTTGTGTGGCTAGATTTCCCGTGGACGCTGGCTAGACCAGATACGTCCGGCGGATGCAAGCCTTTGAAACCCATTTGTAACTCGCTGCCTTTCGGCTCACGAGCTGGGCGACGAGCGCTGCCACATTTGCGTGGCCAGGTTTCCCGTGGACGCTGGCTAGACCAGATACGTCCGGCGGACGCAAGCCTTTGAAACCCATTTGTAACTCACTGCCTTTCGGCTCACGAGCTGGGCGGCGAGCACGGTGCCACATTTCTGTGGCCAGGTTTCCCGTGGATGCTGGCTAGACCAGATACGTCCGGCGGACGCAAGCCTTTGAAACCCATTTGTAATTCGCTGCCTTTCGGCTCACGACCTGGGCGGCGAGCGCGGTACCATATTTGTGTGGCCAGGTTTCCCGTGGACGCTGGCTAGACAAGATACGTGCGGCGGATGCAAGCCATTGAAACCCATTTGTAACTCGCTGCCTTTCGGCTCACGAGCTGGGCGGCGAGCGCTGCCACATTTGCGTGGCCAGGTTTCCCGTGGACGCTGGCTAGACCAGATACGTCCGCCGGACGCAAGCCTTTGAAACCCATTTGTAACTCGCTGCCTTTCGGCTCACGAGCTGGGCGGCGAGCGCGGTACCACATTTGTGTGGCCAGGTTTCCCGTGGACGCTGGCTAGACCAGATACGTCCGGCAGACGCAAGCCTTTGAAACCCATTTGTAACTCGCTGCCTTTCGGCTCACGAGCTGGGCGGCGAGCGCTGCCACATTTGCGTGGCCAGGTTTCCCGTGGACGCTGGCTAGACCAGATACGTCCGGCGGACGCAAGCCTTTGAAACCCATTTGTAACTCGCTGCCTTTCGGCTCACGAGCTGGGCGGCGAGCACGGTGCCACATTTCTGTGGCCAGGTTTCCCGTGGATGCTGGCTAGACCAGATACGTCCGCTGACGCAAGCCTTTGAAACCCATTTGTAATTCGCTGCCTTTCGGCTCACGAGCTGGGCGGCGAGCGCGGTACCATATTTGTGTGGCCAGGTTTCCCGTGGACGCTGCGTAGACCAGATATGTCCGGCGGACGCAAGCCTTTGAAACCCATTTGTAACTCGCTGCCTTTCGGCTCACGAGCTGGGCGGCGAGCGCGGTACCACATTTGTGTGGCCAGGTTTCCCGTGGACGCTGGCTAGACCAGATACGTCCGGTAGACGCAAGCCTTTGAAAACCATTTGTAACTCGCTGCCTTTCGGCTCACGAGCTGGGCGGCGAGTGCTGCCACATTTGCGTGGCCAGGTTTCCCGTGGACGCTGGCTAGACCAGATACGTCCGGCGGACGCAAGCCTTTGAAACTCATTTGTAACTCGCTGCCTTTCGGCTCACGAGCTGGGCGGCGAGCGCTGCCACATTTGCGTGGCCAGGTTTCCCGTGGACGCTGGCTAGACCAGATACGTCCGGCGGACGCAAGCCTTTGAAACCCATTTGTAACTCGCTGCCTTTCGGCTCACGAGCTGGGCGGCGAGCGCGGTGCCACATTTCTGTGGCCAGGTTTCTCGTGGACGCTGGCTAGACCAGATACGTCCGGCGGACGCAAGCCTTTGAAACCCATTTGTAACTCGCTGCCTTTCGGCTCACGAGCTGGGCGGCGAGCGCGGTGCCACATTTGTGTGGCTTGATTTCCCGTGGACGCTGGCTAGACCATATACGTGCGGCGGATGCAAGCCTTTGAAACCCATTTGTAACTTGCTGCCTTTCGGCTCACGAGCTGGGCGGCGAGCGCTGCTACATTTGCGTGGCCAGGTTTCCCGTGGACACTGGCTAGACCAGATACGTCCGGCGGATGCAAGCCTTTGGAACCCATTTGTAACTCGCTGCCTTTCGGCTCACGAGCTGGGCGGCGAGTGCTGCCACATTTGCGTGGCCAGGTTTCCCGTGGACGCTGGCTAGACCAGATACATACGGCGGATGCAAGCCTTTGAAACTCATTTGTAACTCGCTGCCTTTCGGCTCACGAGCTGGACGGCGAGCGCGGTGCCACATTTGTGTGGCCAGGTTTCCCGTGGACGCTGGCTAGACCAGATACGTCCGGCGGACGCAAGCCTTTGAAACCCATTTGTAACTCGCTGCCTTTCGGCTCACGAGCTGGGTGGCGAGCGTGGTGCCACATTTGTGTGGCCAAATTTCCCGTGGACGCTGGCTAGACCAGATACGTCCGGCGGACGCAAGCCTTTGAAACCCATTTGTAACTCGCTGCCTTTCGGCTCACGAACTGGGCGGCGAGCGCGGTGCCACATTTGTGTGGCTAGATTTCCCGTGGACGCTGGCTAGACCAGATACGTCCGGCGGATGCAAGCCTTTGAAACCCATTTGTAACTCGCTGCCTTTCGGCTCACGAGCTGGGCGGCGAGCGCTGCCACATTTGCGTGGACAGGTTTCCCGTGGACGCTGGCTAGACCAGATACGTCCGGCGGACGCAAGCCTTTGAAACCCATTTGTAACTCGCTGCCTTTCGGCTCACGAGCTGGGCGGCGAGCACGGTGCCACATTTCTGTGGCAAGGTTTCCCGTGGATGCTGGCTAGACCAGATACGTCCGGCGGACGCAAGCCTTTGAAACCCATTTGTAATTCGCTGCCTTTCGGCTCACGACCTGGGCGGCGAGCGCGGTACCATATTTGTGTGGCCAGGTTTCCCGTGGACGCTGGCTAGACCAGATACGTGCGGCGGATGCAAGCCATTGAAACCCATTTGTAACTCGCTGCCTTTCGGCTCACGAGCTGGGCGGCGAGCGCTGCCACATTTGCGTGGCCAGGTTTCCCGTGGACGCTGGCTAGACCAGATACGTCCGCCGGACGCAAGCCTTTGAAACCCATTTGTAACTCGCTGCCTTTCGGCTCACGAACTGGGCGGCGAGCGCGGTGCCACATTTGTGTGGCTAGATTTCCCGTGGACGCTGGCTAGACCAGATACGTCCGGCGGATGCAAGCCTTTGAAACCCATTTGTAACTCGCTGCCTTTCGGCTCACGAGCTGGGCGACGAGCGCTGCCACATTTGCGTGGCCAGGTTTCCCGTGGACGCTGGCTAGACCAGATACGTCCGGCGGACGCAAGCCTTTGAAACCCATTTGTAACTCACTGCCTTTCGGCTCACGAGCTGGGCGGCGAGCACGGTGCCACATTTCTGTGGCCAGGTTTCCCGTGGATGCTGGCTAGACCAGATACGTCCGGCGGACGCAAGCCTTTGAAACCCATTTGTAATTCGCTGCCTTTCGGCTCACGACCTGGGCGGCGAGCGCGGTACCATATTTGTGTGGCCAGGTTTCCCGTGGACGCTGGCTAGACAAGATACGTGCGGCGGATGCAAGCCATTGAAACCCATTTGTAACTCGCTGCCTTTCGGCTCACGAGCTGGGCGGCGAGCGCTGCCACATTTGCGTGGCCAGGTTTCCCGTGGACGCTGGCTAGACCAGATACGTCCGCCGGACGCAAGCCTTTGAAACCCATTTGTAACTCGCTGCCTTTCGGCTCACGAGCTGGGCGGCGAGCGCGGTACCACATTTGTGTGGCCAGGTTTCCCGTGGACGCTGGCTAGACCAGATACGTCCGGCAGACGCAAGCCTTTGAAACCCATTTGTAACTCGCTGCCTTTCGGCTCACGAGCTGGGCGGCGAGCGCTGCCACATTTGCGTGGCCAGGTTTCCCGTGGACGCTGGCTAGACCAGATACGTCCGGCGAACGCAAGCCTTTGAAACCCATTTGTAACTCGCTGCCTTTCGGCTCACGAGCTGGGCGGCGAGCACGGTGCCACATTTCTGTGGCCAGGTTTCCCGTGGATGCTGGCTAGACCAGATACGTCCGGCGGACGCAAGCCTTTGAAACCCATTTGTAATTCGCTGCCTTTCGGCTCACGAGCTGGGCGGCGAGCGCGGTACCATATTTGTGTGGCCAGGTTTCCCGTGGACGCTGGGTAGACCAGATATGTCCGGCGGACGCAAGCCTTTGAAACCCATTACTAACTCGCTGCCTTTCGGCTCACGAGCTGGGCGGCGAGCGCGGTACCACATTTGTGTGGCCAGGTTTCCCGTGGACGCTGGCTAGACCAGATACGTCCGGTAGACGCAAGCCTTTGAAAACCATTTGTAACTCGCTGCCTTTCGGCTCACGAGCTGGGCGGCGAGTGCTGCCACATTTGCGTGGCCAGGTTTCCCGTGGACGCTGGCTAGACCAGATACGTCCGGCGGACGCAAGCCTTTGAAACTCATTTGTAACTCGCTGCCTTTCGGCTCACGAGCTGGGCGGCGAGCGCTGCCACATTTGCGTGGCCAGGTTTCCCGTGGACGCTGGCTAGACCAGATACGTCCGGCGGACGCAAGCCTTTGAAACCCATTTGTAACTCGCTGCCTTTCGGCTCACGAGCTGGGCGGCGAGCGCGGTGCCACATTTCTGTGGCCAGGTTTCTCGTGGACGCTGGCTAGACCAGATACGTCCGGCGGACGCAAGCCTTTGAAACCCATTTGTAACTCGCTGCCTTTCGGCTCACGAGCTGGGCGGCGAGCGCGGTGCCACATTTGTGTGGCTTGATTTCCCGTGGACGCTGGCTAGACCATATAGGTGCGGCGGATGCAAGCCTTTGAAACCCATTTGTAACTTGCTGCCTTTCGGCTCACGAGCTGGGCGGCGAGCGCTGCTACATTTGCGTGGCCAGGTTTCCCGTGGACACTGGCTAGACCAGATACGTCCGGCGGATGCAAGCCTTTGGAACCCATTTGTAACTCGCTGCCTTTCGGCTCACGAGCTGGGCGGCGAGTGCTGCCACATTTGCGTGGCCAGGTTTCCCGTGGACGCTGGCTAGACCAGATACATCCGGCGGATGCAAGCCTTTGAAACTCATTTGTAACTCGCTGCCTTTCGGCTCACGAGCTGGACGGCGAGCGCGGTGCCACATTTGTGTGGCCAGGTTTCCCGTGGACGCTGGCTAGACCAGATACGTCCGGCGGACGCAAGCCTTTGAAACCCATTTGTAACTCGCTGCCTTTCGGCTCACGAGCTGGGTGGCGAGCGTGGTGCCACATTTGCGTGGCCAAGTTTCCCGTGGACGCTGGCTAGACCAGATACGTCCGGCGGACGCAAGCCTTTGAAACCCATTTGTAACTCGCTGCCTTTCGGCTCACGAACTGGGCGGCGAGCGCGGTGCCACATTTGTGTGGCTAGATTTCCCGTGGACGCTGGCTAGACCAGATACGTCCGGCGGATGCAAGCCTTTGAAACCCATTTGTAACTCGCTGCCTTTCGGCTCACGAGCTGGGCGGCGAGCGCTGCCACATTTGCGTGGACAGGTTTCACGTGGACGCTGGCTAGACCAGATACGTCCGGCGGACGCAAGCCTTTGAAACCCATTTGTAACTCGCTGCCTTTCGGCTCACGAGCTGGGCGGCGAGCACGGTGCCACATTTCTGTGGCCAGGTTTCCCGTGGATGCTGGCTAGACCAGATACGTCCGGCGGACGCAAGCCTTTGAAACCCATTTGTAATTCGCTGCCTTTCGGCTCACGACCTGGGCGGCGAGCGCGGTACCATATTTGTGTGGCCAGGTTTCCCGTGGACACTGACTAGACCAGATACGTGCGGCGGATGCAAGCCATTGAAACCCATTTGTAACTCGCTGCCTTTCGGCTCACGAGCTGGGCGGCGAGCGCTGCCACATTTGCGTGGCCAGGTTTCCCGTGGACGCTGGCTAGACCAGATACGTCCGCCGGACGCAAGCCTTTGAAACCCATTTGTAACTCGCTGCCTTTCGGCTCACGAACTGGGCGGCGAGGGCGGTGCCACATTTGTGTGGCTAGATTTCCCGTGGACGCTGGCTAGACCAGATACGTCCGGCGGATGCAAGCCTTTGAAACCCATTTGTAACTCGCTGCCTTTCGGCTCACGAGCTGGGCGACGAGCGCTGCCACATTTGCGTGGCCAGGTTTCCCGTGGACGCTGGCTAGACCAGATACGTCCGGCGGACGCAAGCCTTTGAAACCCATTTGTAACTCGCTGCCTTTCGGCTCACGAGCTGGGCGGCGAGCACGGTGCCACATTTCTGTGGCCAGGTTTCCCGTGGATGCTGGCTAGACCAGATACGTCCGGCGGACGCAAGCCTTTGAAACCCATTTGTAATTCGCTGCCTTTCGGCTCACGACCTGGGCGGCGAGCGCGGTACCATATTTGTGTGGCCAGGTTTCCCGTGGACGCTGGCTAGACAAGATACGTGCGGCGGATGCAAGCCATTGAAACCCATTTGTAACTCGCTGCCTTTCGGCTCACGAGCTGGGCGGCGAGCGCTGCCACATTTGCGTGGCCAGGTTTCCCGTGGACGCTGGCTAGACCAGATACGTCCGCCGGACGCAAGCCTTTGAAACCCATTTGTAACTCGCTGCCTTTCGGCTCACGAGCTGGGCGGCGAGCGCGGTACCACATTTGTGTGGCCAGGTTTCCCGTGGACGCTGGCTAGACCAGATACGTCCGGCAGACGCAAGCCTTTGAAACCCATTTGTAACTCGCTGCCTTTCGGCTCACGAGCTGGGCGGCGAGCGCTGCCACATTTGCGTGGCCAGGTTTCCCGTGGACGCTGGCTAGACCAGATACGTCCGGCGGACGCAAGCCTTTGAAACCCATTTGTAACTCGCTGCCTTTCGGCTCACGAGCTGGGCGGCGAGCACGGTGCCACATTTCTGTGGCCAGGTTTCCCGTGGATGCTGGCTAGACCAGATACGTCCGGCGGACGCAAGCCTTTGAAACCCATTTGTAATTCGCTGCCTTTCGGCTCACGAGCTGGGCGGCGAGCGCGGTACCATATTTGTGTGGCCAGGTTTCCCGTGGACGCTGCGTAGACCAGATATGTCCGGCGGACGCAAGCCTTTGAAACCCATTTGTAACTCGCTGCCTTTCGGCTCACGAGCTGGGCGGCGAGCGCGGTACCACATTTGTGTGGCCAGGTTTCCCGTGGACGCTGGCTAGACCAGATACGTCCGGTAGACGCAAGCCTTTGAAAACCATTTGTAACTCGCTGCCTTTCGGCTCACGAGCTGGGCGGCGAGTGCTGCCACATTTGCGTGGCCAGGTTTCCCGTGGACGCTGGCTAGACCAGATACGTCCGGCGGACGCAAGCCTTTGAAACTCATTTGTAGCTCGCTGCCTTTCGGCTCACGAGCTGGGCGGCGAGCGCTGCCACATTTGCGTGGCCAGGTTTCCCGTGGACGCTGGCTAGACCAGATACGTCCGGCGGACGCAAGCCTTTGAAACCCATTTGTAACTCGCTGCCTTTCGGCTCACGAGCTGGGCGGCGAGCGCGGTGCCACATTTCTGTGGCCAGGTTTCTCGTGGACGCTGGCTAGACCAGATACGTCCGGCGGACGCAAGCCTTTGAAACACATTTGTAACTCGCTGCCTTTCGGCTCACGAGCTGGGCGGCGAGCGCGGTGCCACATTTGTGTGGCTTGATTTCCCGTGGACGCTGGCTAGACCATATACGTGCGGCGGATGCAAGCCTTTGAAACCCATTTGTAACTTGCTGCCTTTCGGCTCACGAGCTGGGCGGCGAGCGCTGCTACATTTGCGTGGCCAGGTTTCCCGTGGACACTGGCTAGACCAGATACGTCCGGCGGATGCAAGCCTTTGGAACCCATTTGTAACTCGCTGCCTTTCGGCTCACGAGCTGGGCGGCGAGTGCTGCCACATTTGCGTGGCCAGGTTTCCCGTGGACGCTGGCTAGACCAGATACATACGGCGGATGCAAGCCTTTGAAACTCATTTGTAACTCGCTGCCTTTCGGCTCACGAGCTGGACGGCGAGCGCGGTGCCACATTTGTGTGGCCAGGTTTCCCGTGGACGATGGCTAGACCAGATACGTCCGGCGGACGCAAGCCTTTGAAACCCATTTGTAACTCGCTGCCTTTCGGCTCACGAGCTGGGTGGCGAGCGTGGTGCCACATTTGTGTGGCCAAATTTCCCGTGGACGCTGGCTAGACCAGATACGTCCGGCGGACGCAAGCCTTTGAAACCCATTTGTAACTCGCTGCCTTTCGGCTCACGAACTGGGCGGCGAGCGCGGTGCCACATTTGTGTGGCTAGATTTCCCGTGGACGCTGGCTAGACCAGATACGTCCGGCGGATGCAAGCCTTTGAAACCCATTTGTAACTCGCTGCCTTTCGGCTCACGAGCTGGGCGGCGAGCGCTACCACATTTGCGTGGACAGGTTTCCCGTGGACGCTGGCTAGACCAGATACGTCCGGCGGACGCAAGCCTTTGAAACCCATTTGTAACTCGCTGCCTTTCGGCTCACGAGCTGGGCGGCGAGCACGGTGCCACATTTCTGTGGCAAGGTTTCCCGTGGATGCTGGCTAGACCAGATACGTCCGGCGGACGCAAGCCTTTGAAACCCATTTGTAATTCGCTGCCTTTCGGCTCACGACCTGGGCGGCGAGCGCGGTACCATATTTGTGTGGCCAGGTTTCCCGTGGACGCTGGCTAGACCAGATACGTGCGGCGGATGCAAGCCATTGAAACCCATTTGTAACTCGCTGCCTTTCGGCTCACGAGCTGGGCGGCGAGCGCTGCCACATTTACGTGGCCAGGTTTCCCGTGGACGCTGGCTAGACCAGATACGTCCGCCGGACGCAAGCCTTTGAAACCCATTTGTAACTCGCTGCCTTTCGGCTCACGAACTGGGCGGCGAGCGCGGTGCCACATTTGTGTGGCTAGATTTCCCGTGGACGCTGGCTAGACCAGATACGTCCGGCGGATGCAAGCCTTTGAAACCCATTTGTAACTCGCTGCCTTTCGGCTCACGAGCTGGGCGACGAGCGCTGCCACATTTGCGTGGCCAGGTTTCCCGTGGACGCTGGCTAGACCAGATACGTCCGGCGGACGCAAGCCTTTGAAACCCATTTGTAACTCACTGCCTTTCGGCTCACGAGCTGGGCGGCGAGCACGGTGCCACATTTCTGTGGCCAGGTTTCCCGTGGATGCTGGCTAGACCAGATACGTCCGGCGGACGCAAGCCTTTGAAACCCATTTGTAATTCGCTGCCTTTCGGCTCACGACCTGGGCGGCGAGCGCGGTACCATATTTGTGTGGCCAGGTTTCCCGTGGACGCTGGCTAGACCAGATACGTGCGGCGGATGCAAGCCATTGAAACCCATTTGTAACTCGCTGCCTTTCGGCTCACGAGCTGGGCGGCGAGCGCTGCCACATTTGCGTGGCCAGGTTTCCCGTGGACGCTGGCTAGACCAGATACGTCCGCCGGACGCAAGCCTTTGAAACCCATTTGTAACTCGCTGCCTTTCGGCTCACGAGCTGGGCGGCGAGCGCGGTACCACATTTGTGTGGCCAGGTTTCCCGTGGACGCTGGCTAGACCAGATACGTCCGGCAGACGCAAGCCTTTGAAACCCATTTGTAACTCGCTGCCTTTCGGCTCACGAGCTGGGCGGCGAGCACGGTGCCACATTTCTGTGGCCAGGTTTCCCGTGGATGCTGGCTAGACCAGATACGTCCGGCGGACGCAAGCCTTTGAAACCCATTTGTAATTCGCTGCCTTTCGGCTCACGAGCTGGGCGGCGAGCGCGGTACCATATTTGTGTGGCCAGGTTTCCCGTGGACGCTGGGTAGACCAGATATGTCCGGCGGACGCAAGCCTTTGAAACCCATTACTAACTCGCTGCCTTTCGGCTCACGAGCTGGGCGGCGAGCGCGGTACCACATTTGTGTGGCCAGGTTTCCCGTGGACGCTGGCTAGACCAGATACGTCCGGTAGACGCAAGCCTTTGAAAACCATTTGTAACTCGCTGCCTTTCGGCTCACGAGCTGGGCGGCGAGTGCTGCCACATTTGCGTGGCCAGGTTTCCCGTGGACGCTGGCTAGACCAGATACGTCCGGCGGACGCAAGCCTTTGAAACTCATTTGTAACTCGCTGCCTTTCGGCTCACGAGCTGGGCGGCGAGCGCTGCCACATTTGCGTGGCCAGGTTTCCCGTGGACGCTGGCTAGACCAGATACGTCCGGCGGACGCAAGCCTTTGAAACCCATTTGTAACTCGCTGCCTTTCGGCTCACGAGCTGGGCGGCGAGCGCGGTGCCACATTTCTGTGGCCAGGTTTCTCGTGGACGCTGGCTAGACCAGATACGTCCGGCGAACGCAAGCCTTTGAAACCCATTTGTAACTCGCTGCCTTTCGGCTCACGAGCTGGGCGGCGAGCGCGGTGCCACATTTGTGTGGCTTGATTTCCCGTGGACGCTGGCTAGACCATATACGTGCGGCGGATGCAAGCCTTTGAAACCCATTTGTAACTTGCTGCCTTTCGGCTCACGAGCTGGGCGGCGAGCGCTGCTACATTTGCGTGGCCAGGTTTCCCGTGGACACTGGCTAGACCAGATACGTCCGGCGGATGCAAGCCTTTGGAACCCATTTGTAACTCGCTGCCTTTCGGCTCACGAGCTGGGCGGCGAGTGCTGCCACATTTGCGTGGCCAGGTTTCCCGTGGACGCTGGCTAGACCAGATACATCCGGCGGATGCAAGCCTTTGAAACTCATTTGTAACTCGCTGCCTTTCGGCTCACGAGCTGGACGGCGAGCGCGGTGCCACATTTGTGTGGCCAGGTTTCCCGTGGACGCTGGCTAGACCAGATACGTCCGGCGGACGCAAGCCTTTGAAACCCATTTGTAACTCGCTGCCTTTCGGCTCACGAGCTGGGTGGCGAGCGTGGTGCCACATTTGCGTGGCCAAGTTTCCCGTGGACGCTGGCTAGACCAGATACGTCCGGCGGACGCAAGCCTTTGAAACCCATTTGTAAATCGCTGCCTTTCGGCTCACGAACTGGGCGGCGAGCGCGGTGCCATATTTGTGTGGCTAGATTTCCCGTGGACGCTGGCTAGACCAGATACGTCCGGCGGATGCAAGCCTTTGAAACCCATTTGTAACTCGCTGCCTTTCGGCTCACGAGCTGGGCGGCGAGCGCTGCCACATTTGCGTGGACAGGTTTCCCGTGGACGCTGGCTAGACCAGATACGTCCGGCGGACGCAAGTCTTTGAAACCCATTTGTAACTCGCTGCCTTTCGGCTCACGAGCTGGGCGGCGAGCACGGTGCCACATTTCTGTGGCCAGGTTTCCCGTGGATGCTGGCTAGACCAGATACGTCCGGCGGACGCAAGCCTTTGAAACCCATTTGTAATTCGCTGCCTTTCGGCTCACGACCTGGGCGGCGAGCGCGGTACCATATTTGTGTGGCCAGGTTTCCCGTGGACGCTGACTAGACCAGATACGTGCGGCGGATGCAAGCCATTGAAACCCATTTGTAACTCGCTGCCTTTCGGCTCACGAGCTGGGCGGCGAGCGCTGCCACATTTGCGTGGCCAGGTTTCCCGTGGACGCTGGCTAGACCAGATACGTCCGCCGGACGCAAGCCTTTGAAACCCATTTGTAACTCGCTGCCTTTCGGCTCACGAACTGGGCGGCGAGGGCGGTGCCACATTTGTGTGGCTAGATTTCCCGTGGACGCTGGCTAGACCAGATACGTCCGGCGGATGCAAGCCTTTGAAACCCATTTGTAACTCGCTGCCTTTCGGCTCACGAGCTGGGCGACGAGCGCTGCCACATTTGCGTGGCCAGGTTTCCCGTGGACGCTGGCTAGACCAGATACGT
Organism: Urtica dioica subsp. dioica; assembly: GCF_054948205.1. Classification (NCBI taxonomy): domain Eukaryota; kingdom Viridiplantae; phylum Streptophyta; class Magnoliopsida; order Rosales; family Urticaceae; genus Urtica; species Urtica dioica. Next base: position 30,255,686 of record NC_142756.1, on the reverse strand, counting down.
CCGGCGGACGCAAGCCTTTGAAACCCATTTGTAACTCGCTGCCTTTCGGCTCACGAGCTGGGCGGCGAGCACGGTGCCACATTTCTGTGGCCAGGTTTCCCGTGGATGCTGGCTAGACCAGATACGTCCGGCGGACGCAAGCCTTTGAAACCCATTTGTAATTCGCTGCCTTTCGGCTCACGACCTGGGCGGCGAGCGCGGTACCATATTTGTGTGGCCAGGTTTCCCGTGGACGCTGGCTAGACAAGATACGTGCGGCGGATGCAAGCCATTGAAACCCATTTGTAACTCGCTGCCTTTCGGCTCACGAGCTGGGCGGCGAGCGCTGCCACATTTGCGTGGCCAGGTTTCCCGTGGACGCTGGCTAGACCAGATACGTCCGCCGGACGCAAGCCTTTGAAACCCATTTGTAACTCGCTGCCTTTCGGCTCACGAGCTGGGCGGCGAGCGCGGTACCACATTTGTGTGGCCAGGTTTCCCGTGGACGCTGGCTAGACCAGATACGTCCGGCAGACGCAAGCCTTTGAAAACCATTCGTAACTCGCTGCCTATCGGCTCACGAGCTGGGCGGCGAGCACGGTACCACATTTGTGTTGCCAGGTTTCCCGTGGACGCTGGCTAGACCAGATACGTCCCTCGGATGCAAGCCTTTGGAACGCATTTGTAACTCGCTGCCTTTCGGATCACGAGCTGGGCGGCGAGTGCTGCCACATTTGCGTGGCAGGTTTCCCGTGGACGCTGGCTAGACCAGATACGTCCGGCGGACGCAAGCCTTTGAAACTCATTTGTAACTCGCTGCCTTTCGGCTCACGAGCTGGCCGGCGAGCGCGGTGCAACATTTGTGTGGCCAGGTTTCCCGTGGACGCTGGCTAGACCAGATATGTCCGGCGGACGCAAGCCTTTAAAACCCATTTCTATCTCGCTGCCTTTCGGCTCACGAGCTGGGCGGCGAGCGCGGTACCACATTTGTGTGTCCAGGTTTCCCGTGGACGCTGGCTAGACCAGATACGTCCGGCAGACGCAAGCCTTTGAAAACCATTTGCAACTCGCTGCCTTTCGGCTCACGAGCTGGGCGGCGAGCGCGGTACCACATTTGTGTGGCAAGGTTTCCCGTGGACGCTGGCTAGACCAGATATGTCCGGCGGATGCAAGCCTTTGGAACCCATTTGTAACTCGCTGCCTTTCGGCTCACGAGCTGGGCGGCGAGTGCTGCCACATTTGCGTGGCCAAGTTTCCCGTGGACGCTGGCTAGACCAGATACGTCCGGCGGACGCAAGCCTTTGAAACTCATTTGTAACTCGCTGCCTTTCGGCTCACGAGTTAGGCAGCGAGCACGGTGCCACATTTGTATGGCCAGGTTTCCCTTGGACGCTTGCTAGACCAGATACGTCCGGCGGACGCAAGCCTTTGAAACCCATTTGTAACTCGCTGCCTTTCGGCTCACGAGCTGGGCGGCGAGCGTGGTGCCACATTTGTGTGGCCAGGTTTCCCGTGGACGCTGGCTAGACCAGATACGTCCGGCGGACGCAAGCCTTTGAAACCCATTTGTAACTCGCTGCCTTTCGGCTCACGAACTGGGCGGCGAGCGCGGTGCCACATTTGTGTGGCTAGATTTCCCGTGGACGCTGGCTAGACCAGATACGTCCGGCGGATGCAAGCCTTTGAAACCCATTTGTAACTCGATGCCTTTCGGCTCACGAACTGGGCGGCGAGCGCTGCCACATTTGCGTGGCCAGGTTTCCCGTGGACGCTGGCTAGACCAGATACGTCTGGAGGACGCAAGCCTTTGAAACCCATTTGTAACTCGCTGCCTTTCGGCTCACGAGCTGGGCGGCGAGCGCGGTGCCAAATTTTTGTGGCCAGGTTTCCCGTCGAAGCTGGCTAGACCAGATACGTCCGGCGGACACAAGCCTTTGAAACCCATTTGTAATTCGCTGCCTTTCGGCTCACGAGCTGGGCGGCGAGCGCGGTACCACATTTGTGTGGCCAGGTTTCCCGTGGACGCTGGCTAGACCAGATACGTCCGGCAGACGCAAGCCTTTGAAAACCATTCGTAACTCGCTGCCTATCGGCTCACGAGCTGGGCGGCGTGCACGGTACCACATTTGTGTTGCCAGGTTTCCCGTGGACGCTGGCTAGACCAGATACGTCCCTCGGATGCAAGCCTTTGGAACGCATTTGTAACTCGCTGCCTTTCGGATCACGAGCTGGGCGGCGAGTGCTGCCACATTTGCGTGGCAGGTTTCCCGTGGACGCTGGCTAGACCAGATACGTCCGGCGGACGCAAGCCTTTGAAACTCATTTGTAACTCGCTGCCTTTCGGCTCACGAGCTGGCCGGCGAGCGCGGTGCAACATTTGTGTGGCCAGGTTTCCCGTGGACGCTGGCTAGACCAGATATGTCCGGCGGACGCAAGCCTTTAAAACCCATTTCTATCTCGCTGCCTTTCGGCTCACGAGCTGGGCGGCGAGCGCGGTACCACATTTGTGTGTCCAGGTTTCCCGTGGACGCTGGCTAGACCAGATACGTCCGGCAGACGCAAGCCTTTGAAAACCATTTGCAACTCGCTGCCTTTCGGCTCACGAGCTGGGCGGCGAGCGCGGTACCACATTTGTGTGGCAAGGTTTCCCGTGGACGCTGGCTAGACCAGATATGTCCGGCGGATGCAAGCCTTTGGAACCCATTTGTAACTCGCTGCCTTTCGGCTCACGAGCTGGGCGGCGAGTGCTGCCACATTTGCGTGGCCAAGTTTCCCGTGGACGCTGGCTAGACCAGATACGTCCGGCGGACGCAAGCCTTTGAAACTCATTTGTAACTCGCTGCCTTTCGGCTCACGAGTTAGGCAGCGAGCACGGTGCCACATTTGTATGGCCAGGTTTCCCTTGGACGCTTGCTAGACCAGATACGTCCGGCGGACGCAAGCCTTTGAAACCCATTTGTAACTCGCTGCCTTTCGGCTCACGAGCTGGGCGGCGAGCGTGGTGCCACATTTGTGTGGCCAGGTTTCCCGTGGACGCTGGCTAGACCAGATACGTCCGGCGGACGCAAGCCTTTGAAACCCATTTGTAACTCGCTGCCTTTCGGCTCACGAACTGGGCGGCGAGCGCGGTGCCACATTTGTGCGGCTAGATTTACCGTGGACGCTGGCTAGACCAGATACGTCCGGCGGATGCAAGCCTTTAAAACCCATTTGTAACTCGATGCCTTTCGGCTCACGAACTGGGCGGCGAGCGCTGCCACATTTGCGTGGCCAGGTTTCCCGTGGACGCTGGCTAGACCAGATACGTCTGGAGGACGCAAGCCTTTGAAACCCATTTGTAACTCGCTGCCTTTCGGCTCACGAGCTGGGCGGCGAGCGCGGTGCCAAATTTTTGTGGCCAGGTTTCCCGTGGACGCTGGCTAGACCAGATACGTCCGGCGGACACAAGCCTTTGAAACCCATTTGTAATTCGCTGCCTTTCGGCTCACGAGCTGGGCGGCGAGCGCGGTACCATATTTGTGTGGCCAGATTTCCCGTGGACGCTTGCTAGACCAGATACGTGCGGCGGATGCAAGCCTTTGAAACCCATTTGTAACTCGCTGCCTTTCGGCTCACGAGCTGGGCGGCGAGCGCTGCCACATTTGTGTGGCCAGGTTTCCCGTGGACGCTGGCTAGACCAGATACGTCCGCCGGACGCAAGCCTTTGAAACCCATTTGTAACTCGCTGCCTGTCGGCTCACGAACTGGGCGGCGAGCGCGGTGCCATATTTGTGTGGCTAGATTTCCCGTGGACGCTGGCTAGACCAGATACGTCCGGCGGATGCAAGCCTTTGAAACCCATTTGTAACTCGCTGCCTTTCGGCTCACGAGCTGGGCGGCGAGCGCTGCCACATTTGCGTGGCCAGGTTTCCCGTGGACGCTGGCTAGACCAGATACGTCCGGCGGACGCAAGCCTTTGAAACCCATTTGTAACTCGCTGCCTTTCGGCTCACGAGCTGGGCGGCGAGCACGGTGCCACATTTCTGTGGCCAGGTTTCCCGTGGATGCTGGCTAGACCAGATACGTCCGGCGGACGCAAGCCTTTGAAACCCATTTGTAATTCGCTGCCTTTCGGCTCACGACCTGGGCGGCGAGCGCTGTACCATATTTGTGTGGCCAGGTTTCCCGTGGACGGTGGCTAGACCAGATACGTGCGGCGGATGCAAGCCATTGAAACCCATTTGTAACTCGCTGCCTTTCGGCTCACGAGCTGGGCGGCGAGCGCTGCCACATTTGCGTGGCCAGGTTTCCCGTGGACGCTGGCTAGACCAGATACGTCCGCCGGACGCAAGCCTTTGAAACCCATTTGTAACTCGCTGCCTTTCGGCTCACGAGCTGGGCGGCGAGCGCGGTACCACATTTGTGTGGCCAGGTTTCCCGTGGACGCTGGCTAGACAAGATACGTCCGGCAGACGCAAGCCTTTGAAACCCATTTGTAACTCGCTGCCTTTCGGCTCACGAGCTGGGGGGCGAGGGCTGCCACATTTGCGTGGCCAGGTTTCCCGTGGACGCTAGCTAGACCAGATACGTCCGGCGGACGCAAGCCTTTGAAACCCATTTGTAACTCGCTGCCTTTCGGCTCACGAGCTGGGCGGCGAGCACGGTGCCACATTTCTGTGGCCAGGTTTCCCGTGGATGCTGGCTAGACCAGATACGTCCGGCGGACGCAAGCCTTTGAAACCCATTTGTAATTCGCTGCCTTTCGGCTCACGACCTGGGCGGCGAGCGCGGTACCATATTTGTGTGGCCAGGTTTCCCGTGGACGCTGGCTAGACCAGATACGTGCGGCGGATGCAAGCCATTGAAACCCATTTGTAACTGGCTGCCTTTCGGCTCACGAGCTGGGCGGCGAGCGCTGCCACATTTGCGTGGCCAGGTTTCCCGTGGACGCTGGCTATACCAGATACGTCCTCCGGACGCAAGCCTTTGAAACCCATTTGTAACTCGCTGCCTTTCGGCTCACGAGCTGGGCGGCGAGCACGGTGCCACATTTCTGTGGCCAGGTTTCCCGTGGATGCTGGCTAGACCAGATACGTCCGGCGGACGCAAGCCTTTGAAACCCATTTGTAATTCGCTGCCTTTCGGCTCACGACCTGGGCGGCGAGCGCGGTACCATATTTGTGTGGCCAGGTTTCCCGTGGACGCTGGCTAGACCAGATACGTGCGGCGGATGCAAGCCATTGAAACCCATTTGTAACTGGCTGCCTTTCGGCTCACGAGCTGGGCGGCGAGCGCTGCCACATTTGCGTGGCCAGGTTTCCCGTGGACGCTGGCTATACCAGATACGTCCTCCGGACGCAAGCCTTTGAAACCCATTTGTAACTCGCTGCCTTTCGGCTCACGAGCTGGGCGGCGAGCACGGTGCCACATTTCTGTGGCCAGGTTTCCCGTGGATGCTGGCTAGACCAGATACGTCCGGCGGACGCAAGCCTTTGAAACCCATTTGTAATTCGCTGCCTTTCGGCTCACGACCTGGGCGGCGAGCGCGGTACCATATTTGTGTGGCCAGGTTTCCCGTGGACGCTGGCTAGACCAGATACGTGCGGCGGATGCAAGCCATTGAAACCCATTTGTAACTGGCTGCCTTTCGGCTCACGAGCTGGGCGGCGAGCGCTGCCACATTTGCGTGGCCAGGTTTCCCGTGGACGCTGGCTAGACCAGATATGTCCGGCGGACGCAAGCCTTTGAAACCCATTTGTAACTCGCTGCCTTTCGGCTCACGAGCGGGGCGGCGAGCGCGGTACCACCTTTGTGTGGCCAGGTTTCCCGTGGACGATGGCTAGACCAGATACGTCCTGTAGACGCAAGCCTTTGAAAACCATTTGTAACTCGCTGCCTATCGGCTCACGAGCTGGGCGGCGAGCACGGTACCACATTTGTGTTGCCAGGTTTCCCGTGGACGCTGGCTAGACCAGATACGTCCCTCGGATGCAAGCCTTTGGAACGCATTTGTAACTCGCTGCCTTTCGGCTCACGAGCTGGGCGGCGAGTGCTGCCACATTTGCGTGGCCAGGTTTCCCGTGGACGCTGGCTAGACCAGATACGTCCGGCGGACGCAAGCCTTTGAAACTCATTTGTAACTCGCTGCCTTTCGGCTCACGAGCTGGCCGGCGACCGCGGTGCAACATTTGTGTGGCCAGGTTTCCCGTGGACGCTGGCTAGACCAGATATGTCCGGCGGACGCAAGCCTTTAAAACCCATTTGTATCTCGCTGCCTTTCGGCTCACGAGCTGGGCGGCGAGCGCGGTACCATATTTGTGTGGCCAGGTTTCCCGTGGACGCTGGCTAGACCAGATACGTCCGGCAGACGCAAGCCTTTGAAAACCATTTGCAACTCGCTGCCTTTCGGCTCACGAGCTGGGCGGCGAGCGCGGTACCACATTTGTGTGGCAAGGTTTCCCGTGGACGCTGGCTAGACCAGATATGTCCGGCGGATGCAAGCCTTTGGAACCCATTTGTAACTCGCTGCCTTTCGGCTCACGAGCTGGGCGGCGAGTGCTGCCACATTTGCGTGGCCAAGTTTCCCGTGGACGCTGGCTAGACCAGATACATCCGGCGGACGCAAGCCTTTGAAACTCATTTGTAACTCGCTGCCTTTCGGCTCACGAGTTAGGCAGCGAGCACGGTGCCACATTTGTATGGCCAGGTTTCCCTTGGACGCTTGCTAGACCAGATACGTCCGGCGGACGCAAGCCTTTGAAACCCATTTGTAACTCGCTGCCTTTCGGCTCACGAGCTGGGCGGCGAGCGTGGTGCCACATTTGTGTGGCCAGGTTTCCCGTGGACGCTGGCTAGACCAGATACGTCCGGCGGACGCAAGCCTTTGAAACCCATTTGTAACTCGCTGCCTTTCGGCTCACGAACTGGGCGGCGTGCGCGGTGCCACATTTGTGTGGCTAGATTTCCCGTGGACGCTGGCTAGACCAGATACGTCCGGCGGATGCAAGCCTTTGAAACCCATTTGTAACTCGATGCCTTTCGGCTCACGAACTGGGCGGCGAGCGCTGCCACATTTGCGTGGCTAGGTTTCCCGTGGACGCTGGCTAGACCAGATACGTCTGGCGGACGCAAGCCTTTGAAACCCATTTGTAACTCGCTGCCTTTCGGCTCACGAGCTGGGCGGCGAGCGCGGTGCCAAATTTTTGTGGCCAGGTTTCCCGTGGACGCTGGCTAGACCAGATACGTCCGGCGGACACAAGCCTTTGAAACCCATTTGTAATTCGCTGCCTTTCGGCTCACGAGCTGGGCGGCGAGCGCGGTACCATATTTGTGTGGCCAGGTTTCCCGTGGACGCTTGCTAGACCAGATACGTGCGGCGGATGCAAGCCTTTGAAACCCATTTGTAACTCGCTGCCTTTCGGCTCACGAGCTGGGCGGCGAGCGCTGCCACATTTGTGTGGCCAGGTTTCCCGTGGACGCTGGCTAGACCAGATACGTCCGCCGGACGCAAGCCTTTGAAACCCATTTGTAACTCGCTGCCTTTCGGCTCACGAACTGGGCGGCGAGCGCGGTACCACATTTGTGTGGCCAGGTTTCCCGTGGACGCCGGCTAGACCAGATATGTCCGGCAGACGCAAGGCTTTGAAAACCATTTGTAACTCGCTGCCTTTCAGCTCACGAGCTGGGCGGCGAGCGCCGTACCACATTTGTGTGGCCAGGTTTCCCGTGGACGCTGGCTAGACCAGATATGTCTGGTGGATGCAAGCCTTTGAAACCCATTTGTAACTCGCTGTCTTTCGGCTCACGAGCTGGGCGGCGCGTGCGGTACCACATTTGTGTGGCTAGGTTTCCCGTGGACGCTGGCTAGACCCGATACGTCCGGCAGACGCAAGCCTTTGAAAACCATTTGTAACTCGCTGCCTTTCGGCTCACGAGTTGGGCGGCGAGCACGGTGCCACATTTCTGTGGCCAGGTTTCCCGTGGACGGTGGCTAGACCAGATACGTGCGGCGGATGCAAGCCATTGACACCCATTTGTAACTCGCTGCCTTTCGGCTCACGAGCTGGGCGGCGAGCGCTGCCACATTTGCGTGGCCAGGTTTCCCGTGGACGCTGGCTAGACCAGATACGTCCGCCGGACGCAAGCCTTTGAAACCCATTTGTAACTCGCTGCCTTTCGGCTCACGAGCTGGGCGGCGAGCGCGGTACCACATTTGTGTGGCCAGGTTTCCCGTGGACGCTGGCTAGACCAGATACGTCCGGCAGACGCAAGCCTTTGAAACCCATTTGTAACTCGCTGCCTTTCGGCTCACGAGCTGGGCGGCGAGCGCTGCCACATTTGCATGGCCAGGTTTCCCGTGGACGCTGGCTAGACCAGATACGTCCGGCGGACGCAAGCATTTGAAACCCATTTGTAAATCGCTGCCTTTCGGCTCACGAGCTGGGCGGCGAGCACGGTGCCACATTTCTGTGGCCAGGTTTCCCGTGGATGCTGGCTAGACCAGATACGTCCGGCGGACGCAAGCCTTTGAAACCCATTTGTAATTCGCTACCTTTCGGCTCACGACCTGGGCGGCGAGCGCGGTACCATATTTGTGTGGCCAGGTTTCCCGTGGACGCTGGCTAGACCAGATACGTGCGGCGGATGCAAGCCATTGAAACCCATTTGTAACTGGCTGCCTTTCGGCTCACGAGCTGGGCGGCGAGCGCTGCCACATTTGCGTGGCCAGGTTTCCCGTGGACGCTGGCTATACCAGATACGTCCGCCGGACGCAAGCCTTTGAAACCCATTTGTAACTCGCTGCCTTTCGGCTCACGAGCTGGGCTGCGAGTGCGGTACCACATTTGTGTGGCCAGGTTTCCCGTGGACGCTGGCTAGACCAGATACGTCCGGCAGACGCAAGCCTTTCAAAACCATTTGTAACTTGCTGCCTTTCGGCTCACGAGCTGGGCGGCGAGCGCGGTACCACATTTGTGTGGCCAGGTTTCCCGTGGACGCTGGCTAGACCAGATATGTCCGGCGGACGCAAGCCTTTGAAACCCATTTGTAACTCGCTGCCTTTCGGCTCACGAGCGGGGCGGCGAGCGCGGTACCACCTTTGTGTGGCCAGGTTTCCCGTGGACGATGGCTAGACCAGATACGTCCTGCAGACGCAAGCCTTTGAAAACCATTTGTAACTCGCTGCCTATCGGCTCACGAGCTGGGCGGCGAGCACGGTACCACATTTGTGTTGCCAGGTTTCCCGTGGACGCTGGCTAGACCAGATACGTCCGGCAGACGCAAGCCTTTGAAAACCATTTGCAACTCGCTGCCTTTCGGCTCACGAGCTGGGCGGCGAGCGCGGTACCACATTTGTGTGGCAAGGTTTCCCGTGGACGCTGGCTAGACCAGATATGTCCGGCGGATGCAAGCCTTTGGAACCCATTTGTAACTCGCTGCCTTTCGGCTCACGAGCTGGGCGGCGAGTGCTGCCACATTTGCGTGGCCAAGTTTCCCGTGGACGCTCGCTAGACCAGATACGTCCGGCGGACGCAAGCCTTTGAAACTCATTTGTAAGTCGCTGCCTTTCGGCTCACGAGTTAGGCAGCGAGCACGGTGCCACATTTGTATGGCCAGGTTTCCCTTGGACGCTTGCTAGACCAGATACGTCCGGCGGACGCAAGCCTTTGAAACCCATTTGTAACTCGCTGCCTTTCGGCTCACGAGCTGGGCGGCGAGCGTGGTGCCACATTTGTGTGGCCAGGTTTCCCGTGGACGCTGGCTAGACCAGATACGTCCGGCGGACGCAAGCCTTTGAAACCCATTTGTAACTCGCTGCCTTTCGGCTCACGAACTGGGCGGCGTGCGCGGTGCCACATTTGTGTGGCTAGATTTCCCGTGGACGCTGGCTAGACCAGATACGTCCGGCGGATGCAAGCCTTTGAAACCCATTTGTAACTCGATGCCTTTCGGCTCACGAACTGGGCGGCGAGCGCTGCCACATTTGCGTGGCCAGGTTTCCCGTGGACGCTGGCTAGACCAGATACGTCTGGCGGACGCAAGCCTTTGAAACCCATTTGTAACTCGCTGCCTTTCGGCTCACGAGCTGGGCGGCGAGCGCGGTGCCAAATTTTTGTGGCCAGGTTTCCCGTGGACGCTGGCTAGACCAGATACGTCCGGCGGACACAAGCCTTTGAAACCCATTTGTAATTCGCTGCCTTTCGGCTCACGAGCTGGGCGGCGAGCGCGGTACCATATTTGTGTGGCCAGGTTTCCCGTGGACGCTTGCTAGACCAGATACGTGCGGCGGATGCAAGCCTTTGAAACCCATTTGTAACTCGCTGCCTTTCGGCTCACGAGCTGGGCGGCGAGCGCTGCCACATTTGTGTGGCCAGGTTTCCCGTGGACGCTGGCTAGACCAGATACGTCCGCCGGACGCAAGCCTTTGAAACCCATTTGTAACTCGCTGCCTTTCGGCTCACGAACTGGGCGGCGAGCGCGGTACCACATTTGTGTGGCCAGGTTTCCCGTGGACGCCGGCTAGACCAGATATGTCCGGCAGACGCAAGGCTTTGAAAACCATTTGTAACTCGCTGCCTTTCAGCTCACGAGCTGGGCGGCGAGCGCCGTACCACATTTGTGTGGCCAGGTTTCCCGTGGACGCTGGCTAGACCAGATATGTCCGGCGGATGCAAGCCTTTGAAACCCATTTGTAACTCGCTGCCTTTCGGCTCACGAGCTGGGCGGCGCGTGCGGTACCACATTTGTGTGGCCAGGTTTCCCGTGGACGCTGGCTAGACCCGATACGTCCGGCAGACGCAAGCCTTTGAAAACCATTTGTAACTCGCTGCCTTTCGGCTCACGAGCTGGGCGGCGAGTGCTGCCACATTTGCGTGTCCAGGTTTCCCGTGGACGCTGGCTAGACCAGATACGTCCGGCGGACGCAAGCCTTTGAAACTCGCTGCCTTTCGGCTCACGAGCTGGGCGGCGAGCGCTGCCACATTTGCGTGGCCAGGTTTCCCGTGGACGCTGGCTAGACCAGATACGTCCGGCGGACGCAAGCCTTTGAAACCCATTTGTAACTCGCTGCCTTTCGGCACACGAGGTAGGCGGCGAGCGCGGTGCCACATTTCTGTGGCCAGGTTTCCCGTGGACGCTGGCTAGACCAGATACGTCCGGCGGACGCAAGCCTTTGAAACCCATTTGTAATTCGCTGCCTTTCGGCTCACGAGCTGGGCGGCGAGCGCGGTACCATATTTGTGTGGCCAGGTTTCCCGTGGACGCTGGCTAGACCAGATACGTGCGGCGGATGCAAGCCTTTGAAACCCATTTGTAACTCGCTGCCTTTCGGCTCACGAGCTGGGCGGCGAGCGCTGCTACATTTGCGTGGCCAGGTTTCCCGTGGACGCTGGCTAGACCAGATACGTCCGGCGGATGCAATCCTTTGGATCCCATTTGTAACTCGCTGCCTTTCGGCTCACGAGCTGGGCGGCGAGTGCTGCCACATTTGCGTAGCCAGGTTTCCCGTGGACGCTGGCTAGACCAGATACGTCCGGCGGACGCAAGCCTTTGAAACCCATTTGTAACTCGCTGCCTTTCGGCTCACGAACTGGGCGGCGAGCGCGGTGCCACATTTGTGTGGCTAGATTTCCCGTGGACGCTGGCTAGACCAGATACGTCCGGCGGATGCAAGCCTTTGAAGCCCATTTGTAACTCGATGCCTTTCGGCTCACGAACTGGGCGGCGAGCGCTGCCACATTTGCGTGGCCAGGTTTCCCGTGGACGCTGGCTAGACCAGATACGTCTGGCAGACGCAAGCCTTTGAAACCCATTTGTAACTCGCTGCCTTTCGGCTCACGAGCTGGGCTGCGAGCGCGGTGCCAAATTTTTGTGGCCAGGTTTCCCGTGGACGCTGGCTAGACCAGATTTGTCCGGCGGACACAAGCCTTTGAAACCCATTTGTAATTCGCTGCCTTTCGGCTCACGAGCTGGGCGGCGAGCGCGGTACCATATTTGTGTGGCCAGGTTTCCCGTGGACGCTTGCTAGACCAGATACGTGCGGCGGATGCAAGCCTTTGAAACCCATTTGTAACTCGCTGCCTTTCGGCTCACGAGCTGGGCGGCGAGCGCTGCCACATTTGTGTGGCCAGGTTTCCTGTGGACGCTGGCTAGACCAGATACGTCCGCCGGACGCAAGCCTTTGAAACCCATTTGTAACTCGCTGCCTTTCGGCTCACGAACTGGGCGGCGAGCGCGGTACCACATTTGTGTGGCCAGGTTTCCCGTGGACGCCGGCTAGACCAGATATGTCCGGCAGACGCAAGGCTTTGAAAACCATTTGTAACTCGCTGCCTTTCAGCTCACGAGCTGGGCGGCGAGCGCGGTACCACATTTGTGTGGCCAGGTTTCCCGTGGACGCTGGCTAGACCAGATATGTCCGGCGGATGCAAGCCTTTGAAACCCATTTGTAACTCGCTGCCTTTCGGCTCACGAGCTGGGCGGCGCGTGCGGTACCACATTTGTGTGGCAAGGTTTCCCGTGGACGCTGGCTAGACCCGATACGTCCGGCAGACGCAAGCCTTTGAAAACCATTTGTAACTCGCTGCCTTTCGGCTCACGAGCTGGGCGGCGAGTGCTGCCACATTTGCGTGGCCAGGTTTCCCGTGGACGCTGGCTAGACCAGATACGTCCGGCGGACGCAAGCCTTTGAAACTCATTTGTAACTCGCTGCCTTTCGGCTCACGAGCTGGGCGGCGAGCGCTGCCACATTTGCGTGGCCAGGTTTCCCGTGGACGCTGGCTAGACCAGATACGTCCGGCGGACGCAAGCCTTTGAAACCCATTTGTAACTCGCTGCCTTTCGGCTCACGAGGTAGGCGGCGAGCGCGGTGCCACATTTCTGTGGCCAGGTTTCCCGTGGACGCTGGCTAGACCAGATACGTCCGGCGGACGCAAGCCTTTGAAACCCATTTGTAATTCGCTGCCTTTCGGCTCACGAGCTGGGCGGCGAGCGCGGTACCATATTTGTGTGGCCAGGTTTCCCGTGGACGCTGGCTAGACCAGATACGTGCGGCGGATGCAAGCCTTTGAAACCCATTTGTAACTCGCTGCCTTTCGGCTCACGAGCTGGGCGGCGAGCGCTGCCACATTTGCGTGGCCAGGTTTCCCGTGGACGCTGGCTAGACCAGATACGTCCGCCGGACGCAAGCCTTTGAAACCCATTTGTAACTCGCTGCCTTTCGGCTCACGAGCTGGGCGGCGAGCGCGGTACCACATTTGTGTGGCCAGGTTTCCCGTGGACGCTGGCTAGACCAGATACGTCCGGCAGACGCAAGCCTTTGAAACCCATTTGTAACTCGCTGCCTTTCAGCTCACGAGCTGGGTGGCGAGCGCTGCCACATTTGCGTGGCCAGGTTTCCCGTGGACGCTGGCTAGACCAGATACGTCCGGCGGATGCAAGCCTTTGAAACCCATTTGTAACTCGCTGCCTTTCGGCTCACGAGCTGGGCGGCGAGCACGGTGCCACATTTCTGTGGCCAGGTTTCCCGTGGATGCTGGCTAGACCAGATACGTCCGGCGGACGCAAGCCTTTGAAACCCATTTGTAATTCGCTGCCTTTCGGCTCACGACCTGGGCGGCGAGCGCGGTACCATATTTGTGTGGCCAGGTTTCCCGTGGACGCTGGCTAGACCAGATACGTGCGGCGGATGCAAGCCATTGAAACCCATTTGTAACTCGCTGCCTTTCGGCTCACGAGCTGGGCGGCGAGCGCTGCAACATTTGCGTGGCCAGGTTTCCCGTGGACGCTGGCTAGACCAGATACGTCCGCCGGACGCAAGCCTTTGAAACCCATTTGTAACTCGCTGCCTTTCGGCTCACGAGCTGGGCTGCGAGTGCGGTACCACATTTGTGTGGCCAGGTTTCCCGTGGACGCTGGCTAGACCAGATACGTGCGGCAGACGCAAGCCTTTCAAAACCATTTGTAACTTGCTGCCTTTCGGCTCACGAGCTGGGCGGCGAGCGCGGTACCACATTTGTGTGGCCAGGTTTCCCGTGGACGCTGGCTAGACCAGATATGTCCGGCGGACGCAAGCCTTTGAAACCCATTTGTAACTCGCTGCCTTTCGGCTCACGAGCTGGGCGGCGAGCACGGTACCACATTTGTGTTGCCAGGTTTCCCGTGGACGCTGGCTAGACCAGATACGTCCCTCGGACGCAAGCCTTTGAAACTCATTTGTAACTCGCTGCCTTTCGGCTCACGAGCTGGCCGGCGACCGCGGTGCAACATTTGTGTGGCCAGGTTTCCCGTGGACGCTGGCTAGACCAGATATGTCCGGCGGACGCAAGCCTTTAAAACCCATTTGTATCTCGCTGCCTTTCGGCTCACGAGCTGGGCGGCGAGCGCGGTACCACATTTGTGTGGCCAGGTTTCCCGTGGACGCTGGCTAGACCAGATACGTCCGGCAGACGCAAGCCTTTGAAAACCATTTGCAACTCGCTGCCTTTCGGCTCACGAGCTGGGCGGCGAGCGCGGTACCACATTTGTGTGGCAAGGTTTCCCGTGGACGCTGGCTAGACCAGATATGTCCGGCGGATGCAAGCCTTTGGAACCCATTTGTAACTCGCTGCCTTTCGGCTCACGAGCTGGGCGGCGAGTGCTGCCACATTTGCGTGGCCAAGTTTCCCGTGGACGCTGGCTAGACCAGATACGTCCGGCGGACGCAAGCCTTTGAAACTCATTTGTAACTCGCTGCCTTTCGGCTCACGAGTTAGGCAGCGAGCACGGTGCCACATTTGTATGGCCAGGTTTCCCTTGGACGCTTGCTAGACCAGATACGTCCGGCGGACGCCAGCCTTTGAAACCCATTTGTAACTCGCTGCCTTTCGGCTCACGAGCTGGGCGGCGAGCGTGGTGCCACATTTGTGTGGCCAGGTTTCCCGTGGACGCTGGCTAGACCAGATACGTCCGGCGGACGCAAGCCTTTGAAACCCATTTGTAACTCGCTGCCTTTCGGCTCACGAGGTAGGCGGCGAGCACGGTGCCACATTTGTATGGCCAGGTTTCCCTTGGACGCTTGCTAGACCAGATACGTCCGGCGGACGCAAGCCTTTGAAACCCATTTGTAACTCGCTGCCTTTCGGCTCACGAGCTGGGCGGCGAGTGCTGCCACATTTGCGTGGCCAGGTTTCCCGTGGACGCTGGCTAGACCAGATACGTCCGGCGGACGCAAGCCTTTGAAACTCGCTGCCTTTCGGCTCACGAGCTGGGCGGCGAGCGCTGCCACATTCGCGTGGCCAGGTTTCCCGTGGACGCTGGCTAGACCAGATACGTCCGGCGGACGCAAGCCTTTGAAACCCATTTGTAACTCGCTGCCTTTCGGCTCACGAGGTAGGCGGCGAGCGCGGTGCCACATTTCTGTGGCCAGGTTTCCCGTGGACGCTGGCTAGACCAGATACGTCCGGCGGACGCAAGCCTTTGAAACCCATTTGTAATTCGCTGCCTTTCGGCTCACGAGCTGGGCGGCGAGCGCGGTACCATATTTGTGTGGCCAGGTTTCCCGTGGATGCTGGCTAGACCAGATACGTGCGGCGGATGCAAGCCTTTGAAACCCATTTGTAACTCGCTGCCTTTCGGCTCACGAGCTGGGCGGCGAGCGCTGCTACATTTGCGTGGCCAGGTTTCCCGTGGACGCTGGCTAGACCAGATACGTCCGGCGGATGCAATCCTTTGGATCCCATTTGTAACTCGCTGCCTTTCGGCTCACGAGCTGGGCGGCGAGTGCTGCCACATTTGCGTGGCCAGGTTTCCCGTGGACGCTGGCTAGACCAGATACGTCCGGCGGACGCAAGCCTTTGAAACCCATTTGTAACTCGCTGCCTTTCGGCTCACGAACTGGGCTGCGAGCGCGGTGCCACATTTGTGTGGCTAGATTTCCCGTGGACGCTGGCTAGACCAGATACGTCCGGCGGATGCAAGCCTTTGAAGCCCATTTGTAACTCGATGCCTTTCGGCTCACGAACTGGGCGGCGAGCGCTGCCACATTTGCGTGGCCAGGTTTCCCGTGGACGCTGGCTAGACCAGATACGTCTGGCGGACGCAAGCCTTTGAAACCCATTTGTAACTCGCTGCCTTTCGGCTCACGAGCTGGGCTGCGAGCGCGGTGCCAAATTTTTGTGGCCAGGTTTCGTGTGGACGCTGGCTAGACCAGATTTGTCCGGCGGACACAAGCCTTTGAAACCCATTTGTAATTCGCTGCCTTTCGGCTCACGAGCTGGGCGGCGAGCGCGGTACCATATTTGTGTGGCCAGGTTTCCCGTGGACGCTTGCTAGACCAGATACGTGCGGCGGATGCAAGCCTTTGAAACCCATTTGTAACTCGCTGCCTTTCGGCTCACGAGCTGGGCGGCGAGCGCGGTACCATATTTGTGTGGCCAGGTTTCCCGTGGACGCCGGCTATACCAGATATGTCCGGCAGACGCAAGGCTTTGAAAACCATTTGTAACTCGCTGCCTTTCAGCTCACGAGCTGGGCGGCGAGCGCGGTACCACATTTGTGTGGCCAGGTTTCCCGTGGACGCTGGCTAGACCAGATATGTCCGGCGGATGCAAGCCTTTGAAACCCATTTGTAACTCGCTGCCTTTCGGCTCACGAGGTAGGCGGCGAGCACGGTGCCACATTTGTATGGCCAGGTTTCCCTTGGACGCTTGCTAGACCAGATACGTCCGGCGGACGCCAGCCTTTGAAACCCATTTGTAACTCGCTGCCTTTCGGCTCACGAGCTGGGCGGCGAGCGTGGTGCCACATTTGTGTGGCCAGGTTTCCCGTGGACGCTGGCTAGACCAGATACGTCCGGCGGACGCAAGCCTTTGAAACCCATTTGTAACTCGCTGCCTTTCGGCTCACGAGGTAGGCGGCGAGCACGGTGCCACATTTGTATGGCCAGGTTTCGCTTGGACGCTTGCTAGACCAGATACGTCCGGCGGACGCAAGCCTTTGAAACCCATTTGTAACTCGCTGCCTTTCGGCTCACGAGCTGGGCGGCGAGTGCTGCCACATTTGCGTGGCCAGGTTTCCCGTGGACGCTGGCTAGACCAGATACGTCCGGCGGACGCAAGCCTTTGAAACTCGCTGCCTTTCGGCTCACGAGCTGGGCGGCGAGCGCTGCCACATTTGCGTGGCCAGGTTTCCCGTGGACGCTGGCTAGACCAGATACGTCCGGCGGACGCAAGCCTTTGAAACCCATTTGTAACTCGCTGCCTTTCGGCTCACGAGGTAGGCGGCGAGCGCGGTGCCACATTTCTGTGGCCAGGTTTCCCGTGGACGCTGGCTAGACCAGATACGTCCGGCGGACGCAAGCCTTTGAAACCCATTTGTAATTCGCTGCCTTTCGGCTCACGAGCTGGGCGGCGAGCGCGGTACCATATTTGTGTGGCCAGGTTTCCCGTGGACGCTGGCTAGACCAGATACGTGCGGCGGATGCAAGCCTTTGAAACCCATTTGTAACTCGCTGCCTTTCGGCTCACGAGCTGGGCGGCGAGCGCTGCTACATTTGCGTGGCCAGGTTTCCCGTGGACGCTGGCTAGACCAGATACGTCCGGCGGATGCAATCCTTTGGATCCCATTTGTAACTCGCTGCCTTTCGGCTCACGAGCTGGGCGGCGAGTGCTGCCACATTTGCGTGGCCAGGTTTCCCGTGGACGCTGGCTAGACCAGATACGTCCGGCGGACGCAAGCCTTTGAAACCCATTTGTAACTCGCTGCCTTTCGGCTCACGAACTGGGCTGCGAGCGCGGTGCCACATTTGTGTGGCTAGATTTCCCGTGGACGCTGGCTAGACCAGATACGTCCGGCGGATGCAAGCCTTTGAAGCCCATTTGTAACTCGATGCCTTTCGGCTCACGAACTGGGCGGCGAGCGCTGCCACATTTGCGTGGCCAGGTTTCCCGTGGACGCTGGCTAGACCAGATACGTCTGGCGGACGCAAGCCTTTGAAACCCATTTGTAACTCGCTGCCTTTCGGCTCACGAGCTGGGCTGCGAGCGCGGTGCCAAATTTTTGTGGCCAGGTTTCGTGTGGACGCTGGCTAGACCAGATTTGTCCGGCGGACACAAGCCTTTGAAACCCATTTGTAATTCGCTGCCTTTCGGCTCACGAGCTGGGCGGCGAGCGCGGTACCATATTTGTGTGGCCAGGTTTCCCGTGGACGCTTGCTAGACCAGATACGTGCGGCGGATGCAAGCCTTTGAAACCCATTTGTAACTCGCTGCCTTTCGGCTCACGAGCTGGGCGGCGAGCGCGGTACCATATTTGTGTGGCCAGGTTTCCCGTGGACGCCGGCTATACCAGATATGTCCGGCAGACGCAAGGCTTTGAAAACCATTTGTAACTCGCTGCCTTTCAGCTCACGAGCTGGGCGGCGAGCGCGGTACCACATTTGTGTGGCCAGGTTTCCCGTGGACGCTGGCTAGACCAGATATGTCCGGCGGATGCAAGCCTTTGAAACCCATTTGTAACTCGCTGCCTTTCGGCTCACGAGGTAGGCGGCGAGCACGGTGCCACATTTGTATGGCCAGGTTTCCCTTGGACGCTTGCTAGACCAGATACGTCCGGCGGACGCCAGCCTTTGAAACCCATTTGTAACTCGCTGCCTTTCGGCTCACGAGCTGGGCGGCGAGCGTGGTGCCACATTTGTGTGGCCAGGTTTCCCGTGGACGCTGGCTAGACCAGATACGTCCGGCGGACGCAAGCCTTTGAAACCCATTTGTAACTCGCTGCCTTTCGGCTCACGAGGTAGGCGGCGAGCACGGTGCCACATTTGTATGGCCAGGTTTCCCTTGGACGCTTGCTAGACCAGATACGTCCGGCGGACGCAAGCCTTTGAAACCCATTTGTAACTCGCTGCCTTTCGGCTCACGAGCTGGGCGGCGAGTGCTGCCACATTTGCGTGGCCAGGTTTCCCGTGGACGCTGGCTAGACCAGATACGTCCGGCGGACGCAAGCCTTTGAAACTCGCTGCCTTTCGGCTCACGAGCTGGGCGGCGAGCGCTGCCACATTTGCGTGGCCAGGTTTCCCGTGGACGCTGGCTAGACCAGATACGTCCGGCGGACGCAAGCCTTTGAAACCCATTTGTAACTCGCTGCCTTTCGGCTCACGAGGTAGGCGGCGAGCGCGGTGCCACATTTCTGTGGCCAGGTTTCCCGTGGACGCTGGCTAGACCAGATACGTCCGGCGGACGCAAGCCTTTGAAACCCATTTGTAATTCGCTGCCTTTCGGCTCACGAGCTGGGCGGCGAGCGCGGTACCATATTTGTGTGGCCAGGTTTCCCGTGGACGCTGGCTAGACCAGATACGTGCGGCGGATGCAAGCCTTTGAAACCCATTTGTAACTCGCTGCCTTTCGGCTCACGAGCTGGGCGGCGAGCGCTGCTACATTTGCGTGGCCAGGTTTCCCGTGGACGCTGGCTAGACCAGATACGTCCGGCGGATGCAATCCTTTGGATCCCATTTGTAACTCGCTGCCTTTCGGCTCACGAGCTGGGCGGCGAGTGCTGCCACATTTGCGTGGCCAGGTTTCCCGTGGACGCTGGCTAGACCAGATACGTCCGGCGGACGCAAGCCTTTGAAACCCATTTGTAACTCGCTGCCTTTCGGCTCACGAACTGGGCTGCGAGCGCGGTGCCACATTTGTGTGGCTAGATTTCCCGTGGACGCTGGCTAGACCAGATACGTCCGGCGGATGCAAGCCTTTGAAGCCCATTTGTAACTCGATGCCTTTCGGCTCACGAACTGGGCGGCGAGCGCTGCCACATTTGCGTGGCCAGGTTTCCCGTGGACGCTGGCTAGACCAGATACGTCTGGCGGACGCAAGCCTTTGAAACCCATTTGTAACTCGCTGCCTTTCGGCTCACGAGCTGGGCTGCGAGCGCGGTGCCAAATTTTTGTGGCCAGGTTTCGCGTGGACGCTGGCTAGACCAGATTTGTCCGGCGGACACAAGCCTTTGAAACCCATTTGTAATTCGCTGCCTTTCGGCTCACGAGCTGGGCGGCGAGCGCGGTACCATATTTGTGTGGCCAGGTTTCCCGTGGACGCTTGCTAGACCAGATACGTGCGGCGGATGCAAGCCTTTGAAACCCATTTGTAACTCGCTGCCTTTCGGCTCACGAGCTGGGCGGCGAGCGCGGTACCATATTTGTGTGGCCAGGTTTCCCGTGGACGCCGGCTATACCAGATATGTCCGGCAGACGCAAGGCTTTGAAAACCATTTGTAACTCGCTGCCTTTCAGCTCACGAGCTGGGCGGCGAGCGCGGTACCACATTTGTGTGGCCAGGTTTCCCGTGGACGCTGGCTAGACCAGATATGTCCGGCGGATGCAAGCCTTTGAAACCCATTTGTAACTCGCTGCCTTTCGGCTCACGAGCTGGGCGGCGCGTGCGGTACCACATTTGTGTGGCCAGGTTTCCCGTGGACGCTGGCTAGACCCGATACGTCCGGCAGACGCAAGCCTTTGAAAACCATTTGTAACTCGCTGCCTTTCGGCTCACGAGCTGGGCGGCGAGTGCTGCCACATTTGCGTGGCCAGGTTTCCCGTGGACGCTGGCTAGACCAGATACGTCCGGCGGACGCAAGCCTTTGAAACTCATTTGTAACTCGCTGCCTTTCGGCTCACGAGCTGGGCGGCGAGCGCTGCCACATTTGCGTGGCCAGGTTTCCCGTGGACGCTGGCTAGACCAGATACGTCCGGCGGACGCAAGCCTTTGAAACCCATTTGTAACTCGCTGCCTTTCGGCTCACGAGGTAGGCGGCGAGCGCGGTGCCACATTTTTGTGGCCAGGTTTCCCGTGGACGCTGGCTAGACCAGATACGTTCGGCGGACGCAAGCCTTTGAAACCCATTTGTAATTCGCTGCCTTTCGGCTCACGAGCTGGGCGGTGAGCGCGGTACCATATTTGTGTGGCCAGGTTTCCCGTGGACGCTGGCTAGACCAGATACGTGCGGCGGATGCAAGCCTTTGAAACCCATTTGTAACTCGTTGCCTTTCGGCTCACGAGCTGGGCGGCGAGCGTGGTGCCACATTTGTGTGGCCAGGTTTCCCGTGGACGCTGGCTAGACCAGATACGTCCGGCGGACGCAAGCCTTAGAAACCCATTTGTAACTCGCTGCCTTTCGGCTCACGAGGTAGGCGGCGAGCACGGTGCCACATTTGTATGGCCAGGTTTCCCTTGGACGCTTGCTAGACCAGATACGTCCGGCGGACGCAAGCCTTTGAAACCCATTTGTAACTAGCTGCCTTTCTGCTCACGAGCTGGGCGGCGAGTGCTGCCACATTTGCGTGGCCAGGTTTCCCGTGGACGCTGGCTAGACCAGATACGTCCGGCGGACGCAAGCCTTTGAAACTCGCTGCCTTTCGGCTCACGAGCTGGGCGGCGAGCGCTGCCACATTTGCGTGGCCAGGTTTCCCGTGGACGCTGGCTAGACCAGATACGTCCGGCGGACGCAAGCCTTTGAAACCCATTTGTAACTCGCTGCCTTTCGGCTCACGAACTGGGCTGCGAGCGCGGTGCCACATTTGTGTGGCTAGATTTCCCGTGGACGCTGGCTAGACCAGATACGTCCGGCGGATGCAAGCCTTTGAAGCCCATTTGTAACTCGATGCCTTTCGGCTCACGAACTGGGCGGCGAGCGCTGCCACATTTGCGTGGCCAGGTTTCCCGTGGACGCTGGCTAGACCAGATACGTCTGGCGGACGCAAGCCTTTGAAACCCATTTGTAACTCGCTGCCTTTCGGCTCACGAGCTGGGCTGCGAGCGCGGTGCCAAATTTTTGTGGCCAGGTTTCGCGTGGACGCTGGCTAGACCAGATTTGTCCGGCGGACACAAGCCTTTGAAACCCATTTGTAATTCGCTGCCTTTCGGCTCACGAGCTGGGCGGCGAGCGCGGTACCATATTTGTGTGGCCAGGTTTCCCGTGGACGCTTGCTAGACCAGATACGTGCGGCGGATGCAAGCCTTTGAAACCCATTTGTAACTCGCTGCCTTTCGGCTCACGAGCTGGGCGGCGAGCGCGGTACCATATTTGTGTGGCCAGGTTTCCCGTGGACGCCGGCTATACCAGATATGTCCGGCAGACGCAAGGCTTTGAAAACCATTTGTAACTCGCTGCCTTTCAGCTCACGAGCTGGGTGGCGAGCGCGGTACCACATTTGTGTGGCCAGGTTTCCCGTGGACGCTGGCTAGACCAGATATGTCCGGCGGATGCAAGCCTTTGAAACCCATTTGTAACTCGCTGCCTTTCGGCTCACGAGCTGGGCGGCGCGTGCGGTACCACATTTGTGTGGCCAGGTTTCCCGTGGACGCTGGCTAGACCCGATACGTCCGGCAGACGCAAGCCTTTGAAAACCATTTGTAACTCGCTGCCTTTCGGCTCACGAGCTGGGCGGCGAGTGCTGCCACATTTGCGTGGCCAGATTTCCCGTGGACGCTGGCTAGACCAGATACGTCCGGCGGACGCAAGCCTTTGAAACTCATTTGTAACTCGCTGCCTTTCGGCTCACGAGCTGGGCGGCGAGCGCTGCCACATTTGCGTGGCCAGGTTTCCCGTGGACGCTGGCTAGACCAGATACGTCCGGCGGACGCAAGCCTTTGAAACCCATTTGTAACTCGCTGCCTTTCGGCTCACGAGGTAGGCGGCGAGCGCGGTGCCACATTTTTGTGGCCAGGTTTCCCGTGGACGCTGGCTAGACCAGATACGTCCGGCGGACGCAAGCCTTTGAAACCCATTTGTAATTCGCTGCCTTTCGGCTCACGAGCTGGGCGGCGAGCGCGGTACCATATTTGTGTGGCCAGGTTTCCCGTGGACGCTGGCTAGACCAGATACGTGCGGCGGATGCAAGCCTTTGAAACCCATTTGTAACTCGCTGCCTTTCGGCTCACGAGCTGGGCGGCGAGCGTGGTGCCACATTTTATGTGGCCAGGTTTCCCGTGAACGCTGGCTAGACCAGATACGTCCGGCGGACGCAAGCCTTTGAAACCCATTTGTAACTCGCTGCCTTTCGGCTCACGAGGTAGGCGGCGAGCACGGTGCCACATTTGTATGGCCAGGTTTCCCTTGGACGCTTGCTAGACCAGATACGTCCGGCGGACGCAAGCCTTTGAAACCCATTTGTAACTCGCTGCCTTTCTGCTCACGAGCTGGGCGGCGAGTGCTGCCACATTTGCGTGGCCAGGTTTCCCGTGGACGCTGGCTAGACCAGATACGTCCGGCGGACGCAAGCCTTTGAAACTCGCTGCCTTTCGGCTCACGAGCTGGGCGGCGAGCGCGGTACCATATTTGTGTGGCCAGGTTTCCCGTGGACGCTTGCTAGACCAGATACGTGCGGTGGATGCAAGCCTTTGAAACCCATTTGTAACTCGCTGCCTTTCGGCTCACGAGCTGGGCGGCGAGCGCTGCCACATTTGTGTGGCCAGGTTTCCCGTGGACGCTGGCTAGACCAGATACGTCCGCCGGACGCAAGCCTTTAAAACAAATTTGTAACTCGCTGCCTTTCGGCTCACGAACTGGGCGGCGAGCGCGGTACCACATTTGTGTGGCCAGGTTTCCCGTGGACGCCGGCTAGACCAGATATGTCCGGCAGACGCAAGGCTTTGAAAACCATTCGTAACTCGCTGCCTTTCAGCTCACGAGCTGGGCGGCGAGCACGGTACCACATTTGTGTGGCCAGGTTTCCCGTGGACGCTGGCTAGACCAGATATGTCCGGCGGATGCAAGCCTTTGAAACCCATTTGTAACTCGCTGCCTTTCGGCTCACGAGCTGGGCGGCGCGTGCGGTACCACATTTGTGTGGCCAGGTTTCCCGTGGACGCTGGCTAGACCCGATACGTCCGGCGGACGCAAGCCTTTGAAAACCATTTGTAACTCGCTGCCTTTCGGCTCACGAGCTGGGCGGCGAGTGCTGCCACATTTGCGTGGCCAGGTTTCCCGTGGACGCTGGCTAGACCAGATACGTCCGGCGGACGCAAGCCTTTGAAACTCATTTGTAACTCGCTGCCTTTCGGCTCACGAGCTGGGCGGCGAGCGCTGCCACATTTGCGTGGCCAGGTTTCCCGTGGACGCTGGCTAGACCAGATACGTCCGGCGGACGCAAGCCTTTGAAACCCATTTGTAACTCGCTGCCTTTCGGCTCACGAGGTAGGCGGCGAGCGCGGTGCCACATTTCTGTGGCCAGGTTTCCCGTGGACGCTGGCTAGACCAGATACGTCCGGCGGACGCAAGCCTTTGAAACCCATTTGTAATTCGCTGCCTTTCGGCTCACGAGCTGGGCGGCGAGCGCGGTACCATATTTGTGTGGCCAGGTTTCCCGTGGACGCTGGCTAGACCAGATACGTGCGGCGGATGCAAGCCTTTGAAACCCATTTGTAACTCGCTGCCTTTCGGCTCACGAGCTGGGCGGCGAGCGTGGTGCCACATTTTATGTGGCCAGGTTTCCCGTGAACGCTGGCTAGACCAGATACGTCCGGCGGACGCAAGCCTTTGAAACCCATTTGTAACTCGCTGCCTTTCGGCTCACGAGGTAGGCGGCGAGCACGGTGCCACATTTGTATGGCCAGGTTTCCCTTGGACGCTTGCTAGACCAGATACGTCCGGCGGACGCAAGCCTTTGAAACCCATTTGTAACTCGCTGCCTTTCTGCTCACGAGCTGGGCGGCGAGTGCTGCCACATTTGCGTGGCCAGGTTTCCCGTGGACGCTGGCTAGACCAGATACGTCCGGCGGACGCAAGCCTTTGAAACTCGCTGCCTTTCGGCTCACGAGCTGGGCGGCGAGCGCGGTACCATATTTGTGTGGCCAGGTTTCCCGTGGACGCTTGCTAGACCAGATACGTGCGGTGGATGCAAGCCTTTGAAACCCATTTGTAACTCGCTGCCTTTCGGCTCACGAGCTGGGCGGCGAGCGCTGCCACATTTGTGTGGCCAGGTTTCCCGTGGACGCTGGCTAGACCAGATACGTCCGCCGGACGCAAGCCTTTAAAACAAATTTGTAACTCGCTGCCTTTCGGCTCACGAACTGGGCGGCGAGCGCGGTACCACATTTGTGTGGCCAGGTTTCCCGTGGACGCCGGCTAGACCAGATATGTCCGGCAGACGCAAGGCTTTGAAAACCATTCGTAACTCGCTGCCTTTCAGCTCACGAGCTGGGCGGCGAGCACGGTACCACATTTGTGTGGCCAGGTTTCCCGTGGACGCTGGCTAGACCAGATATGTCCGGCGGATGCAAGCCTTTGAAACCCATTTGTAACTCGCTGCCTTTCGGCTCACGAGCTGGGCGGCGCGTGCGGTACCACATTTGTGTGGCCAGGTTTCCCGTGGACGCTGGCTAGACCCGATACGTCCGGCGGACGCAAGCCTTTGAAAACCATTTGTAACTCGCTGCCTTTCGGCTCACGAGCTGGGCGGCGAGTGCTGCCACATTTGCGTGGCCAGGTTTCCCGTGGACGCTGGCTAGACCAGATACGTCCGGCGGACGCAAGCCTTTGAAACTCATTTGTAACTCGCTGCCTTTCGGCTCACGAGCTGGGCGGCGAGCGCTGCCACATTTGCGTGGCCAGGTTTCCCGTGGACGCTGGCTAGACCAGATACGTCCGGCGGACGCAAGCCTTTGAAACCCATTTGTAACTCGCTGCCTTTCGGCTCACGAGGTAGGCGGCGAGCGCGGTGCCACATTTCTGTGGCCAGGTTTCCCGTGGACGCTGGCTAGACCAGATACGTCCGGCGGACGCAAGCCTTTGAAACCCATTTGTAATTCGCTGCCTTTCGGCTCACGAGCTGGGCGGCGAGCGCGGTACCATATTTGTGTGGCCAGGTTTCCCGTGGACGCTGGCTAGACCAGATACGTGCGGCGGATGCAAGCCTTTGAAACCCATTTGTAACTCGCTGCCTTTCGGCTCACGAGCTGGGCGGCGAGCGCTGCTACATTTGCGTGGCCAGGTTTCCCGTGGACGCTGGCTAGACCAGATACGTCCGGCGGATGCAATCCTTTGGATCCCATTTGTAACTCGCTGCCTTTCGGCTCACGAGCTGGGCGGCGAGTGCTGCCACATTTGCGTGGCCAGGTTTCCCGTGGACGCTGGCTAGACTAGATACGTCCGGCGGACGCAAGCCTTTGAAACCCATTTGTAACTCGCTGCCTTTCGGCTCACGAACTGGGCGGCGAGCGCGGTGCCACATTTGTGTGGCTAGATTTCCCGTGGACGCTGGCTAGACCAGATACGTCCGGCGGATGCAAGCCTTTGAAACCCATTTGTAACTCGATGCCTTTCGGCTCACGAACTGGGCGGCGAGCGCTGCCACATTTGCGTGGCCAGGTTTCCCGTGGACGCTGGCTAGACCAGATACGTCTGGCGGACGCAAGCCTTTGAAACCCATTTGTAACTCGCTGCCTTTCGGCTCACGAGCTGGGCGGCGAGCGCGGTGCCAAATTTTTGTGGCCAGGTTTCCCGTGGACGCTGGCTAGACCAGATACGTCCGGCGGACACAAGCCTTTGAAACCCATTTGTAATTCGCTGCCTTTCGGCTCACGAGCTGGGCGGCGAGCGCGGTACCATATTTGTGTGGCCAGGTTTCCCATGGACGCTTGCTAGACCAGATACGTGCGGCGGATGCAAGCCTTTGAAACCCATTTGTAACTCGCTGCCTTTCGGCTCACGAGCTGGGCGGCGAGCGCTGCCACATTTGCGTGGCCAGGTTTCCCGTGGACGCTGGCTAGACCCGATACGTCCGTCAGACGCAAGCCTTTGAAAACCATTTCTAACTCGCTGCCTTTCGGCTCACGAGCTGGGCGGCGAGTGCTGCCACATTTGCGTGGCCAGGTTTCCCGTGGACGCTGGCTAGACCAGATACGTCCGGCGGATGCAAGCCTTTGAAACCCATTTGTAACTCGCTGCCTTTCGGCTCACGAGCTGGGCGGCGAGCGCGGTACCACATTTGTGTGGCCAGGTTTCCCGTGGACGCTGGCTAGACCAGATATGTCCGGCGGATGCAAGCCTTTGAAACCCATTTGTAACTCGCTGCCTTTCGGCTCACGAGCTGGGCGGCGCGTGCGGTACCACATTTGTGTGGCCAGGTTTCCCGTGGACGCTGGCTAGACCCGATACGTCCGGCAGACGCAAGCCTTTGAAAACCATTTGTAACTCCCTGCCTTTCGGCTCACGAGCTGGGCGGCGAGTGCTGCCACATTTGCGTGGCCAGGTTTCCCGTGGACGCTGGCTAGACCAGATACGTCCGGCGGACGCAAGCCTTTGAAACTCATTTGTAACTCGCTGCCTTTCGGCTCACGAACTTGGCGGCGAGCGCTGCCACATTTGCGTGGCCAGGTCTCCCGTGGACGCTGGCTAGACCAGATACGTCCGGCGGATGCAATCCTTTGGATCCCATTTGTAACTCGCTGCCTTTCGGCTCACGAGCTGGGCGGCGAGTGCTGCCACATTTGCGTGGCCAGGTTTCCCGTGGACGCCGGCTAGACCAGATACGTCCGGCGGACGCAAGCCTTTGAAACCCATTTGTAACTCGCTGCCTTTCGGCTTACGAACTGGGCGGCGAGCGCGGTGCCACATTTGTGTGGCTAGATTTCCCGTGGACGCTGGCTAGACCAGATACGTCCGGCGGATGCAAGCCTTTGAAGCCCATTTGTAACTCGATGCCTTTCGGCTCACGAACTGGGCGGCGAGCGCTGCCACATTTGCGTGGCCAGGTTTCCCGTGGACGCTGGCTAGACCAGATACGTCCGGCGGATGCAAGCCTTTGAAACCCATTTGTAATTCGCTGCCTTTCGGCTCACGAGCTGGGCGGCGAGCGCGGTACCATATTTGTGTGGCCAGGTTTCCCGTGGACGCTTGCTAGACCAGATACGTGCGGCGGATGCAAGCCTTTGAAACCCATTTGTAACTCGCTGCCTTTCGGCTCACGAGCTGGGCGGCGAGCGCTGCCACATTTGTGTGGCCAGGTTTCCCGTGGACGCTGGCTATACCAGATACGTCCGCCGGACGCAAGCCTTTAAAACCCATTTGTAACTCGCTGCCTTTCGGCTCACGAACTGGGCGGCGAGCGCGGTACCACATTTGTGTGGCCAGGTTTCCCGTGGACGCCGGCTAGACTAGATATGTCCGGCAGACGCAAGGCTTTGAAAACCATTTGTAACTTGCTGCCTTTCAGCTCACGAGCTGGGCGGCGAGCGCGGTACCACATTTGTGTGGCCAGGTTTCCCGTGGACGCTGGCTAGACCAGATATGTCCGGCGGATGCAAGCCTTTGAAACCCATTTGTAACTCGCTGCCTTTCGGCTCACGAGCTGGGCGGCGCGTGCGGTACCACATTTGTGTGGCCAGGTTTCCCGTGGACGCTGGCTAGACCCGATACGTCCGGCAGACGCAAGCCTTTGAAAACCATTTGTAACTCGCTGCCTTTCGGCTCACGAGCTGGGCGGCGAGTGCTGCCACATTTGCGTGGCCAGGTTTCCCGTGGACGCCGGCTAGACCAGATACGTCCGGCGGACGCAAGCCTTTGAAACCCATTTGTAACTCGCTGCCTTTCGGCTTACGAACTGGGCGGCGAGCGCGGTGCCACATTTGTGTGGCTAGATTTCCCGTGGACGCTGGCTAGACCAGATACGTCCGGCGGATGCAAGCCTTTGAAGCCCATTTGTAACTCGATGCCTTTCGGCTCACGAACTGGGCGGCGAGCGCTGCCACATTTGCGTGGCCAGGTTTCCCGTGGACGCTGGCTAGACCAGATACGTCCGGCGGATGCAAGCCTTTGAAACCCATTTGTAATTCGCTGCCTTTCGGCTCACGAGCTGGGCGGCGAGCGCGGTACCATATTTGTGTGGCCAGGTTTCCCGTGGACGCTTGCTAGACCAGATACGTGCGGCGGATGCAAGCCTTTGAAACCCATTTGTAACTCGCTGCCTTTCGGCTCACGAGCTGGGCGGCGAGCGCTGCCACATTTGTGTGGCCAGGTTTCCCGTGGACGCTGGCTATACCAGATACGTCCGCCGGACGCAAGCCTTTAAAACCCATTTGTAACTCGCTGCCTTTCGGCTCACGAACTGGGCGGCGAGCGCGGTACCACATTTGTGTGGCCAGGTTTCCCGTGGACGCCGGCTAGACCAGATATGTCCGGCAGACGCAAGGCTTTGAAAACCATTTGTAACTTGCTGCCTTTCAGCTCACGAGCTGGGCGGCGAGCGCGGTACCACATTTGTGTGGCCAGGTTTCCCGTGGACGCTGGCTAGACCAGATATGTCCGGCGGATGCAAGCCTTTGAAACCCATTTGTAACTCGCTGCCTTTCGGCTCACGAGCTGGGCGGCGCGTGCGGTACCACATTTGTGTGGCCAGGTTTCCCGTGGACGCTGGCTAGACCCGATACGTCCGGCAGACGCAAGCCTTTGAAAACCATTTGTAACTCGCTGCCTTTCGGCTCACGAGCTGGGCGGCGAGTGCTGCCACATTTGCGTGGCCAGGTTTCCCGTGGACGCTGGCTAGACCAGATATGTCCGGCGGACGCAAGCCTTTGAAACCATTCGTAACTCGCTGCTTTTCGGCTCACGAGCTAGGCGGCGAGCGCTGCCACATTTGCGTGGCCAGGTTTCCCGTGGACGCTGGCTAGACCAGATACGTCCGGCGGATGCAATCCTTTGGATCCCATTTGTAACTCGCTGCCTTTCGGCTCACGAGCTGGGCGGCGAGAGCTGCCACATTTGCGTGGCCAGGTTTCCCGTGGACGCTGGCTAGACTAGATACGTCCGGCGGACGCAAGCCTTTGAAACCCATTTGTAACTCGCTGCCTTTCGGCTTACGAACTGGGCGGCGAGCGCGGTGCCACATTTGTGTGGCTAGATTTCCCGTGGACGCTGGCTAGACCAGATACGTCCGGCGGATGCAAGCCTTTGAAGCCCATTTGTAACTCGATGCCTTTCGGCTCACGAACTGGGCGGCGAGCGCTGCCACATTTGCGTGGCCAGGTTTCCCGTGGACGCTGGCTAGACCAGATACGTCCGGCGGATGCAAGCCTTTGAAACCCATTTGTAATTCGCTGCCTTTCGGCTCACGAGCTGGGCGGCGAGCGCGGTACCATATTTGTGTGGCCAGGTTTCCCGTGGACGCTTGCTAGACCAGATACGTGCGGCGGATGCAAGCCTTTGAAACCCATTTGTAACTCGCTGCCTTTCGGCTCACGAGCTGGGCGGCGAGCGCTGCCACATTTGTGTGGCCAGGTTTCCCGTGGACGCTGGCTATACCAGATACGTCCGCCGGACGCAAGCCTTTAAAACCCATTTGTAACTCGCTGCCTTTCGGCTCACGAACTGGGCGGCGAGCGCGGTACCACATTTGTGTGGCCAGGTTTCCCGTGGACGCCGGCTAGACCAGATATGTCCGGCAGACGCAAGGCTTTGAAAACCATTTGTAACTTGCTGCCTTTCAGCTCACGAGCTGGGCGGCGAGCGCGGTACCACATTTGTGTGGCCAGGTTTCCCGTGGACGCTGGCTAGACCAGATATGTCCGGCGGATGCAAGCCTTTGAAACCCATTTGTAACTCGCTGCCTTTCGGCTCACGAGCTGGGCGGCGCGTGCGGTACCACATTTGTGTGGCCAGGTTTCCCGTGGACGCTGGCTAGACCAGATACGTCCGGCGGACGCAAGCCTTTGAAACCCATTTGTAATTCGCTGCCTTTCGGCTCACGAGCTGGGCGGCGAGCGCGGTACCATATTTGTGTGGCCAGGTTTCCCGTGGACGCTGGCTAGACCATATACGTGCGGCGGATGCAAGCCTTTGAAACCCATTTGTAACTCGCTGCCTTTCGGCTCACGAGCTGGGCGGCGAGCGCTGCTACATTTGCGTGGCCAGGTTTCCCGTGGACGCTGGCTAGACCAGATACGTCCGGCGGATGCAATCCTTTGGATCCCATTTGTAACTCGCTGCCTTTCGGCTCACGAGCTGGGCGGCGAGTGCTGCCACATTTGCGTGGCCAGGTTTCCCGTGGACGCTGGCTAGACTAGATACGTCCGGCGGACGCAAGCCTTTGAAACCCATTTGTAACTCGCTGCCTTTCGGCTCACGAACTGGGCGGCGAGCGCGGTGCCACATTTTTGTGGCCAGGTTTCCCGTGGACGCTGGCTAGACCAGATACGTCCGGCGGACACAAGCCTTTGAAACCCATTTGTAATTCGCTGCCTTTCGGCTCACGAGCTGGGCGGCGAGCGCGGTACCATATTTGTGTGGCCAGGTTTCCCGTGGACGCTTGCTAGACCAGATACGTGCGGTGGATGCAAGCCTTTGAAACCCATTTGTAACTCGCTGCCTTTCGGCTCACGAGCTGGGCGGCGAGCGCTGCCACATTTGTGTGGCCAGGTTTCCCGTGGACGCTGGCTAGACCAGATACGTCCGCCGGACGCAAGCCTTTAAAACAAATTTGTAACTCGCTGCCTTTCGGCTCACGAACTGGGCGGCGAGCGCGGTACCACATTTGTGTGGCCAGGTTTCCCGTGGACGCCGGCTAGACCAGATATGTCCGGCAGACGCAAGGCTTTGAAAACCATTCGTAACTCGCTGCCTTTCAGCTCACGAGCTGGGCGGCGAGCGCGGTACCACATTTGTGTGGCCAGGTTTCCCGTGGACGCTGGCTAGACCAGATATGTCCGGCGGATGCAAGCCTTTGAAACCCATTTGTAACTCGCTGCCTTTCGGCTCACGAGCTGGGCGGCGCGTGCGGTACCACATTTGTGTGGCCAGGTTTCCCGTGGACGCTGGCTAGACCCGATACGTCCGGCGGACGCAAGCCTTTGAAAACCATTTGTAACTCGCTGCCTTTCGGCTCACGAGCTGGGCGGCGAGTGCTGCCACATTTGCGTGGCCAGGTTTCCCGTGGACGCTGGCTAGACCAGATACGTCCGGCGGACGCAAGCCTTTGAAACTCATTTGTAACTCGCTGCCTTTCGGCTCACGAGCTGGGCGGCGAGCGCTGCCACATTTGCGTGGCCAGGTTTCCCGTGGACGCTGGCTAGACCAGATACGTCCGGCGGACGCAAGCCTTTGAAACCCATTTGTAACTCGCTGCCTTTCGGCTCACGAGGTAGGCGGCGAGCGCGGTGCCACATTTCTGTGGCCAGGTTTCCCGTGGACGCTGGCTAGACCAGATACGTCCGGCGGACGCAAGCCTTTGAAACCCATTTGTAACTCGCTGCCTTTCGGCTCACGAGCTGGGCGGCGAGCGCTGCTACATTTGCGTGGCCAGGTTTCCCGTGGACGCTGGCTAGACCAGATACGTCCGGCGGATGCAATCCTTTGGATCCCATTTGTAACTCGCTGCCTTTCGGCTCACGAGCTGGGCGGCGAGTGCTGCCACATTTGCGTGGCCAGGTTTCCCGTGGACGCTGGCTAGACTAGATACGTCCGGCGGACGCAAGCCTTTGAAACCCATTTGTAACTCGCTGCCTTTCGGCTCACGAACTGGGCGGCGAGCGCGGTGCCACATTTGTGTGGCTAGATTTCCCGTGGACGCTGGCTAGACCAGATACGTCCGGCGGATGCAAGCCTTTGAAACCCATTTGTAACTCGATGCCTTTCGGCTCAGGAACTGGGCGGCGAGCGCTGCCACATTTGCGTGGCCAGGTTTCCCGTGGACGCTGGCTAGACCAGATACGTCTGGCGGACGCAAGCCTTTGAAACCCATTTGTAACTCGCTGCCTTTCGGCTCACGAGCTGGGCGGCGAGCGCGGTGCCAAATTTTTGTGGCCAGGTTTCCCGTGGACGCTGGCTAGACCAGATACGTCCGGCGGACACAAGCCTTTGAAACCCATTTGTAATTCGCTGCCTTTCGGCTCACGAGCTGGGCGGCGAGCGCGGTACCATATTTGTGTGGCCAGGTTTCCCGTGGACGCTTGCTAGATCAGATACGTGCGGCGGAGGCAAGCCTTTGAAACGCATTTGTAACTCGCTGCCTTTCGGCTCACGAGCTGGGCGGCGAGCGCTGCCACATTTGCGTGGCCAGGTTTCCCGTGGACGCTGCCTAGACCCGATACGTCCGTCAGACGCAAGCCTTTGAAAACCATTTGTAACTCGCTGCCTTTCGGCTCACGAGCTGGGCGGCGAGTGCTGCCACATTTGCGTGGCCAGGTTTCCCGTGGACGCTGGCTAGACCAGATACGTCCGGCGGACGCAAGCCTTTGAAACTCATTTGTAACTCGCTGCCTTTCGGCTCACGAGCTTGGCGGCGAGCGCTGCCACATTTGCGTTGCCAGGTTTCCCGTGGACGCTGGCTAGACCAGATACGTCCGACGGACGCAAGCCTTTGAAACCCATTTGTAACTCGCTGCCTTTCGGCTCACGTGGTAGGCGGCGAGCGCGGTGCCACATTTCTGTGGCCAGGTTTCCCGTGGACCCTGGCTAGACCAGATACGTCCGGCGGACGCAAGCCTTTAAAAACCCATTTGTAACTCGCTACCTTTCGGCTCACGAGGTAGGCGGCGAGCGCGGTGCCACATTTCTGTGGCCAGGTTTCCCGTGGACGCTGGCTAGACCAGATACGTCCGGCGGACGCAAGCCTTTGAAACCCATTTGTAATTCGCTGCCTTTCGGCTCACGAGCTGGGCGGCGAGCGCGGTACCATATTTGTGTGGCCAGGTTTCCCGTGGACGCTGGCTAGACCAGATACGTGCGGCGGATGCAAGCCTTTGAAACCCATTTGTAACTCGCTGCCTTTCGGCTCACGAGCTGGGCGGCGAGCGCTGCTACATTTGCGTGGCCAGGTTTCCCGTGGACGCTGGCGAGACCAGATACGTCCGGCGGATGCAATCCTTTGGATCCCATTTGTAACTCGCTGCCTTTCGGCTCACGAGCTGGGCGGCGAGTGCTGCCACATTTGCGTGGCCAGGTTTCCCATGGACGCTGGCTAGACCAGATACATCCGGCGGACGCAATCCTTTGAAACCCATTTGTAATTCGCTGCCTTTCGGCTAACGAGCTGGGCGGCGAGCGCTGCTACATTTGCGTGGCCAGGTTTCCCGTGGACGCTGGCTAGACCAGATACGTCCGGCGGACGCAATCCTTTGAAACCCATTTGTAATTCGCTGCCTTTCGGCTAACGAGCTGGGCGGCGAGCGCGGTACCATATTTGTGTGGCCAGGTTTCCCGTGGACGCTGGCTAGACCAGATACGTGCGGCGGATGCAAGCCTTTGAAACCCATTTGTAACTCGCTGCCTTTCGGCTCACGAGCTGGGCGGCGAGCGCTGCCACATTTGCGTGGCCAGGTTTCCCGTGGACGCTGGCTAGACCAGATACGTCCGCCGGACGCAAGCCTTTGAAACCCATTTGTAACTCGCTGCCTTTCGGCTCACGAGCTGGGCGGCGAGCGCGGTACCACATTTGTGTGGCCAGGTTTCCCGTGGACGCTGGCTAGACCAGATATGTCCGGCGGACGCAAGCCTTTGAAACCCATTTGTAACTCGCTGCCTTTCGGCTCACGAGCTGGGCGGCGAGCGCGGTACCACCTTTGTGTGGCCAGGTTTCCCGTGGACGATGGCTAGACCAGATACGTCCGGCAGACGCAAGCCTTTGAAAACCATTTGTAACTCGCTGCCTTTCGGCTCACGAGCTGGGCGGCGAGCACGGTACCACATTTGTGTGGCCAGGTTTCCCGTGGACGCTGGCTAGACCAGATACGTCCGGCGGATGCAAGCCTTTGGAACGCATTTGTAACTCGCTGCCTTTAGGCTCACGAGCTGGACGGCGAGTGCTGCCACATTTGCGTGGCCAGGTTTCCCGTGGATGCTGGCTAGACCAGATACGTCCGGCGGACACAAGCCTTTGAAACCCATTTGTAATTCGCTGCCTTTCGGCTCACGAGCTGGGCGGCGAGCGCGGTACCATATTTGTGTGGCCAGGTTTCCCGTGGACGCTTGCTAGACCAGATACGTGCGGCGGATGCAAGCCTTTGAAACCCATTTGTAACTCGCTGCCTTTCGGCTCACGAGCTGGGCGGCGAGCGCTGCCACATTTGTGTGGCCAGGTTTCCCGTGGACGCTGGCTAGACCAGATACGTCCGCCGGACGCAAGCCTTCGAAACCCATTTGTAACTCGCTGCCTTTCGGCTCACGAACTGGGCGGCGAGCGCGGTACCACATTTGTGTGGCCAGGTTTCCCGTGGACGCCGGCTAGACCAGATATGTCCGACAGACGCAAGGCTTTGAAAACCATTTGTAACTCGCTGCCTTTCAGCTCACGAGCTGGGCGGCGAGCGCGGTACCACATTTGTGTGGCCAGGTTTCCCGTGGACGCTGGCTAGACCAGATATGTCCGGCGGATGCAAGCCTTTGAAACCCATTTGTAACTCGCTGCCTTTCGGCTCACGAGCTGGGCGGCGCGTGCGGTACCACATTTGTGTGGCCAGGTTTCCCGTGGACGCTGGCTAGACCCGATACGTCCGGCAGACGCAAGCCTTTGAAAACCATTTGTAACTCCCTGCCTTTCGGCTCACGAGCTGGGCGGCGAGTGCTGCCACATTTGCGTGGCCAGGTTTCCCGTGGACGCTGGCTAGACCAGATACGTCCGGCGGACGCAAGCCTTTGAAACTCATTTGTAACTCGCTGCCTTTCGGCTCACGAGCTTGGCGGCGAGCGCTGCCACATTTGCGTGGCCAGGTTTCCCGTGGACGCTGGCTAGACCGGATACGTCCGGCGGACGCAAGCCTTTGAAACCCATTTGTAACTCGCTGCCTTTCGGCTCACGAGGTAGGCGGCGAGCGCGGTGCCACATTTCTGTGGCCAGGTTTCCCGTGGACGCTGGCTAGACCAGATACGTCCGGCGGATGCAAGCCTTTGAAACCCATTTGTAATTCGCTGCCTTTCGGCTCACGAGCTGGGCGGCGAGCGCGGTACCATATTTGTGTGGCCAGGTTTCCCGTGGACGCTGGCTAGACCAGATACGTGCGGCGGATTCAAGCCTTTGAAACCCATTTGTAACTCGCTGCCTTTCGGCTCACGAGCTGGGCGGCGAGCGCTGCTACATTTGCGTGGCCAGGTTTCCCGTGGACGCTGGCTAGACCAGATACGTCCGGCGGATGCAATCCTTTGGATCCCATTTGTAACTCGCTGCCTTTCGGCTCACGAGCTGGGCGGCGAGTGCTGCCACATTTGCGTGGCCAGGTTTCCCGTGGACGCTGGCTAGACCAGATACATCCGGCGGACGCAATCCTTTGAAACCCATTTGTAATTCGCTGCCTTTCGGCTAACGAGCTGGGCGGCGAGCGCTGCTACTTTTGCGTGGCCAGGTTTCCCTTGGACGCTGGCTAGACCAGATACGTCCGACAGACGCAATCCTTTGAAACCCATTTGTAATTCGCTGCCTTTCGGCTAACGAGCTGGGCGGCGAGCGCGGGACCATATTTGTGTGGCCAGGTTTCCCGTGGACGCTGGCTAGACCAGATACGTGCGGCGGATGCAAGCCTTTGAAACCCATTTGTAACTCGCTGCCTTTCGGCTCACGAGCTGGGCGGCGAGCGCTGCCACATTTGCGTGGCCAGGTTTCCCGTGGACGCTGGCTAGACCAGATACGTCCGCCGGACGCAAGCCTTTGAAACCCATTTGTAACTCGCTGCCTTTCGGCTCACGAGCTGGGCGGCGAGCGCGGTACCACATTTGTGTGGCCAGGTTTCCCGTGGACGCTGGCTAGACCAGATATGTCCGGCGGACGCAAGCCTTTGAAACCCATTTGTAACTCGCTGCCTTTCGGCTCACGAGCTGGGCGGCGAGCGCGGTACCACCTTTGTGTGGCCAGGTTTCCCGTGGACGATGGCTAGACCAGATACGTCCGGCGGACGCAATCCTTTGAAACCCATTTGTAATTCGCTGCCTTTCAGCTAACGAGCTGGGCGGCGAGCGCGGTACCATATTTGTGTGGCCAGGTTTCCCATGGACGCTGGCTAGACCAGATACGTGCGGCGGATGCAAGCCTTTGAAACCCATTTGTAACTCGCTGCCTTTCGGCTCACGAGCTGGGCGGCGAGCGCTGCCACATTTGCGTGGCCAGGTTTCCCGTGGACGCTGGCTAGACCAGATACGTCCGCCGGACGCAAGCCTTTGAAACCCATTTGTAACTCGCTGCCTTTCGGCTCACGAGCTGGGCGGCGAGCGCGGTACCACATTTGTGTGGCCAGGTTTCCCGTGGACGCTGGCTAGACCAGATATGTCCGGCGGACGCAAGCCTTTGAAACCCATTTGTAACTCGCTGCCTTTCGGCTCACGAGCTGGGCGGCGAGCGCGGTACCACCTTTGTGTGGCCAGGTTTCCCGTGGACGATGGCTAGACCAGATACGTCCGGCAGACGCAAGCCTTTGAAAACCATTTGTAACTCGCTGCCTTTCGGCTCACGAGCTGGGCGGCGAGCACGGTACCACATTTGTGTGGCCAGGTTTCCCGTGGACGCTGGCTAGACCAGATACGTCCGGCGGATGCAAGCCTTTGGAACGCATTTGTAACTCGCTGCCTTTAGGCTCACGAGCTGGACGGCGAGTGCTGCCACATTTGCGTGGCCAGGTTTCCCGTGGACGCTGGCTAGACCAGATACGTCCGGCGGACACAAGCCTTTGAAACCCATTTGTAATTCGCTGCCTTTCGGCTCACGAGCTGGGCGGCGAGCGCGGTACCATATTTGTGTGGCCAGGTTTCCCGTGGACGCTTGCTAGACCAGATACGTGCGGCGGATAAAAGCCTTTGAAACCCATTTGTAACTCGCTGCCTTTCGGCTCACGAGCTGGGCGGCGAGCGCTGCCACATTTGTGTGGCCAGGTTTCCCGTGGACGCTGGCTAGACCAGATACGTCCGCCGGACACAAGCCTTTGAAACCCATTTGTAACTCGCTGCCTTTCGGCTCACGAACTGGGCGGCGAGCGCGGTACCACATTTGTGTGGCCAGGTTTCCCGTGGACGCCGGCTAGACCAGATATGTCCGACAGATGCAAGGCTTTGAAAACCATTTGTAACTCGCTGCCTTTCAGCTCACGAGCTGGGCGGCGAGCGCGGTACCACATTTGTGTGGCCAGGTTTCCCGTGGACGCTGGCTAGACCAGATATGTCCGGCGGATGCAAGCCTTTGAAACCCATTTGTAACTCGCTGCCTTTCGGCTCACGAGCTGGGCGGCGCGTGCGGTACCACATTTGTGTGGCCAGGTTTCCCGTGGACGCTGGCTAGACCCGATACGTCCGGCAGACGCAAGCCTTTGAAAACCATTTGTAACTCGCTGCCTTTCGGCTCACGAGCTGGGCGGCGAGTGCTGCCACATTTGCGTGGCCAGGTTTCCCGTGGACGCTGGCTAGACCAGATACGTCCGACGGACGCAAGCCTTTGAAACTCATTTGTAACTCGCTGCCTTTCGGCTCACGAGCTTGGCGGCGAGCGCTGCCACATTTGCGTGGCCAGGTTTCCCGTGGACGCTGGCTGGACCGGATACGTCCGGCGGACGCAAGCCTTTGAAACCCATTTGTAACTCGCTGCCTTTCGGCTCACGAGGTAGGCGGCGAGCGCGGTGCCACATTTCTGTGGCCAGGTTTCCCGTGGACGCTGGCTAGACCAGATACGTCCGGCGGATGCAAGCCTTTGAAACCCATTTGTAATTCGCTGCCTTTCGGCTCACGAGCTGGGCGGCGAACGCGGTACCATATTTGTGTGGCCAGGTTTCCCGTGGACGCTGGCTAGACCAGATACGTGCGGCGGATGCAAGCCTTTGAAACCCATTTGTAACTCGCTGCCTTTAGGCTCACGAGCTGGACGGCGAGTGCTACCACATTTGCGTGGCCAGGTTTCCCGTGGACGCTGGCTAGACCAGATACGTCCGGCGGACGCAAGCCTTTGAAACTCATTTGTAACTCGCTGCCTTTTGGCTCATGAGCTGGGCGGCGAGCGCGGTGCCACATTTGTGTGGCCAGGTTTCCCGTGGACGCTGGCTAGACCAGATATGTCCGGTGGACGCAAGCCTTTGAAACCCATTTGTAACTCGCTGCCTTTCGGCTCACGAGCTGGGCGGCGAGCGCGGTACCACATTTGTGTGGCCAGGTTTCCCGTGGACGCTGGCTAGACCAGATACGTCCGGCAGACGCAAGCCTTTCAAAACCATTTGCAACTCGCTGCCTTTCGGCTCACGAGCTGGGCGGCGAGCGCGGTACCACATTTGTGTGGCCAGGTTTCCCGTGGACGCTGGCTAGACCAGATATGTCCGGCGGATGCAAGCCTTTGAAACCCATTTGTAACTCGCTGCCTTTCGGCTCACGAGCTGGGCGGCGAGCGTGGTGCCACATTTGTGTGGCCAGGTTTCCCGTGGACGCTGGCTAGACCAGATACGTCCGGCGGACGCAAGCCTTTGAAACCCATTTGTAACTCGCTGCCTTTCGGCTCACGAACTGGGCGGCGAGCGCGGTGCCACATTTGTGTGGCTAGATTTCCCGTGGACGCTGGCTACACCAGATACGTCCGGCGGATGCAAGCCTTTTAAACCCATTTGTAACTCACTGCCTTTCGGCTCACGAGCTGGGCGGCGAGCACTGCCACATTTGCGTGGCCAGGTTTCCCGTGGACGCTGGCTAGACCAGATACGTCCGGCGGACGTAAGCCTTTGAAACCCATTTGTAACTCGCTGCCTTTCGGCTCACGAGCTGGGAGGCGAGCGCGGTGCCACATTTCTGTGGCCAGGTTTCCCGTGGACGCTGGCTAGACCAGATACGTCCGGCTGACGCAATCCTTTGAAACCCATTTGTAATTCGCTGCCTTTCGGCTCACGAGCTGGGCGGCGAGCGCGGTACCATGTTTGTGTGGCCAGGTTTCCCGTGGACGCTGGCTAGACCAGATACGTGCGGCGGATGCAAGCCTTTGAAACCCATTTGTAACTCGCTGCCTTTCGGCTCACGAGCTGGGCGGCGAGCGCTGCCACATTTACGTGGCCAGGTATCCCGTGGACGCTGGCTATGCCAGATACGTCCGCCGGACGCAAGCCTTTGAAACCCATTTGTAACTCGCTGCCTTTCGGCTCACGAGCTGGGCGGCGAGCGCGGTACCACATTTGTGTGGCCAGGTTTCCCGTGGACGCTGGCTAGACCAGATACGTCCGGCAGACGCAAGCCTTTGAAAACCATTTGTAACTTGCTGCCTTTCGGCTCAAGAGCTGGGCGGCGAGCGCGGTACCACATTTGTGTGGCCAGGTTTCCCGTGGACGCTGGCTAGACCAGATATGTCCGGCGGACGCAAGCCTTTGAAACCCATTTGTAACTCGCTGCCTTTCGGCTCACGAGCTGGGCGGCGAGCGCGGTACCACATTTGTGTGGCCAGGTTTCCCGTGGACGCTGGCTAGACCAGATACGTCCGGCAGACGCAAGCCTTTCAAAACCATTTGCAACTCGCTGCCTTTCGGCTCACGAGTTGGGCGGCGAGCGCGGTACCACATTTGTGTGGCCAGGTTTCCAGTGGACACTGGCTAGACCAGATATGTCCGGCGGATGCAAGCCTTTGGAACCCATTTGTAACTCGCTGCCTTTCAGCTCACGAGCTGGGCGGCGAGTGCTGCCACATTTGCGTGGCCAAGTTTCCCGTGGACGCTGGCTAGACCAGATACGTCCGGCGGACGCAAGCCTTTGAAACTCATTTGTAACTCACTGCCTTTCGGCTCACGAGTTGGGCAACGAGCGCGGTGCCACATTTCTATGGCCAGGTTTCCCTTGGATGCTGGCTAGACCAGATACGTCCGGCGGACGCAAGCCTTTGAAACCCATTTGTAACTCGCTGCCTTTCGGCTCACGAGCTGGGCGGCAAGCGTGGTGCCACATTTGTGTGGCCAGGTTTCCCGTGGACGCTGGCTAGACCAGATACGTCCGGCGGACGCAAGCCTTTGAAACCCATTTGTAACTCGCTGCCTTTCGGCTCACGAGCTGGGCGGTGAGCGCTGCCACATTTGCGTGGCCAGGTTTCCCGTGGACGCTGGCTAGGCCAGATACGTCCGCCGGACGCAAGCCTTTGAAACCCATTTGTAACTCGCTGCCTTTCGGCTCACGAGCTGGGCGGCGAGCGCGGTACAACATTTGTGTGGCCAGGTTTCCCGTGGACGCTGGCTAGACCAGATACGTCCGGCAGACGCAAGCCTTTGAAAACCATTTGTAACTTGCTGCCTTTCGGCTCAAGAGCTGGGCGGCGAGCGCGGTACCACATTTGTGTGGCCAGGTTTCCCGTGGACGCTGGCTAGACCAGATATGTCCGGCGGACGCAAGCCTTTGAAACCCATTTGTAACTCGCTGCCTTTCGGCTCACGAGCTGGGCGGCGAGCGCGGTACCACATTTGTGTGGCCAGGTTTCCCGTGGACGCTGGCTAGACCAGATACGTCCGGCAGACGCAAGCCTTTCAAAACCATTTGTAACTCGCTGCCTTTCGGCTCACGAACTGGGCGGCGAGCGCGGTGCCACATTTGTGTGGCTAGATTTCCCGTGGACGCTGGCTACACCAGATACGTCCGGCGGATGCAAGCCTTTTAAACCCATTTGTAACTCACTGCCTTTCGGCTCACGAGCTGGGCGGCGAGCACTGCCACATTTGCGTGGCCAGGTTTCCCGTGGACGCTGGCTACACCAGATACGTCCGGCGGACGCAAGCCTTTGAAACCCATTTGTAATTCGCTGCCTTTCAGCTCACGAGCTGGGCGGCGAGCGCGGTGCCACATTTGTGTGGCCAGGTTTCCCTTGGACGCTGGCTAGACCAGATACGTCCGGCGGACGCAAGCCTTTGAAACCCATTTGTAACTCGCTGCCTTTCGGCTCACGAGCTGGGCGGCGAGCGTGGTGCCACATTTGTGTGGCCAGGTTTCCCGTGGACGCTGGCTAGACCAGATACGTCCGGCGGACGCAAGCCTTTGAAACCCATTTGTAACTCGCTGCCTTTCGGCTCACGAACTGGGCGGCGAGCGCGGTGCCACATTTGTGTGGCAAGGTTTCCCGTGGACGCTGGCTAGACCAGATACGTCCGGCGGATGCAAGCCTTTGAAACCCATTTGTAACTCGCTGCCTTTCGGCTCACGAGCTGGGCGGCGAGCACTGCCACATTTGCGTGGCCAGGTTTCCCGTGGACGCTGGCTAGACCAGATACGTCCGGCGGATGCAAGCCTTTGAAACCCATTTGTAATTCGCTGCCTTTCGGCTCACGAGCTGGGCGGCGAGCGCGGTACCATATTTGTGTGGCCAGGTTTCCCGTGGACGCTGGCTAGACCAGATACGTGCGGCGGATGCAAGCCTTTGAAACCCATTTGTAACTCGCTGCCTTTCGGCTCACGAGCTGGGCGGCGAGCGCTGCCACATTTGCGTGGCCAGGTTTCCCGTGGACGCTGGCTAGGCCAGATACGTCCGCCGGACGCAAGCCTTTGAAACCCATTTGTAACTCGCTGCCTTTTGGCTCACGAGCTGGGCGGCGAGCGCGGTACCACATTTGTGTGGCTAGGTTTCCCGTGGACGCTGGCTAGACCAGATACGTCCGGCAGACGCAAGCCTTTGAAAACCATTTGTAACTTGCTGCCTTTCGGCTCAAGAGCTGGGCGGCGAGCGCGGTACCACATTTGTGTGGCCAGGTTTCCCGTGGACGCTGGCTAGACCAGATATGTCCGGCGGACGCAAGCCTTTGAAACCCATTTGTAACTCGCTGCCTTTCGGCTCACGAGCTGGGCGGCGAGCGCGGTACCACATTTGTGTGGCCAGGTTTCCCGTGGACGCTGGCTAGACCAGATACTTCCGGCAGACGCAAGCCTTTCAAAACCATTTGCAACTCGCTGCCTTTCGGCTCACGAGCTGGGCGGCGAGCGCGGTACCACATTTGTGTGGCCAGGTTTCCCGTGGACACTGGCTAGACCAGATATGTCCGGCGGATGCAAGCCTTTGGAACCCATTTGTAACTCGCTGCCTTTCGGCTCATGAGCTGGGCGGCGAGTGCTGCCACATTTGCGTGGCCAAGTTTCCCGTGGACGCTGGCTAGACCAGATACGTCCGGCGGACGCAAGCCTTTGAAACTCATTTGTAACTCGCTGCCTTTCGGCTCACGAGTTGGGCAACGAGCGCGGTGCCACATTTCTATGGCCAGGTTTCCCTTGGACGCTGGCTAGACCAGATACGTCCGGCGGACGCAAGCCTTTGAAACCCATTTGTAACTCGCTGCCTTTCGGCTCATGAGCTGGGCGGCGAGCGTGGTGCCACATTTGTGTGGCCAGGTTTCCCGTGGACGCTGGCTAGACCAGATACGTCCGGCGGACGCAAGCCTTTGAAACCCATTTGTAACTCGCTGCCTTTCGGCTCACGAACTGGGCGGCGAGCGCGGTGCCACATTTGTGTGGCAAGGTTTCCCGTGGACGCTGGCTAGACCAGATACGTCCGGCGGATGCAAGCCTTTGAAACCCATTTGTAACTCGCTGCCTTTCGGCTCACGAGCTGGGCGGCGAGCACTGCCACATTTGCGTGGCCAGGTTTCCGGTGGACGCTGGCTAGACCAGATACGTCCGGCGGATGCAAGCCTTTGAAACGCATTTGTAACTCCCTGCCTTTCGGCTCATGAGCTGGGCGGCGAGCGCGGTACCACATTTGTGTGGCCAGGTTTCCCGTGGACGCTGGCTAGACCAGATACGTCCGGCAGATGCAAGCCTTTCAAAACCATTTGCAACTCGCTGCCTTTCGGCTCACGAGCTGGGCGTCTAGCGCGGTACCACATTTGTGTGGCCACGTTTCCCGTGGACGCTGGCTAGACCAGATATGTCCGGCGGATGCAAGCCTTTGGAACCCATTTGTAACTCGCTGCCTTTCGGCTCACGAGCTGGGCGGCGAGTGCTGCCACATTTGCGTGGCCAAGTTTCCCGTGGACGCTGGCTAGACCAGATACGTCCGGCGGATGCAAGCCTCTGAAACTCATTTGTAACTCGCTGCCTTTCGGCTCACGAGCTGGGCGGCGAGCACTGCCACATTTGCGTGGCCAGGTTTCCCGTGGACGCTGGCTAGACCAGATACGTCCGGCAGATGCAAGCCTTTGAAACCCATTTGTAACTCGCTGCCTTTCGGCTCACGAGCTGGGCGGCGAGCGCGGTACCACATTTGTGTGGCCAGGTTTCCCGTGGACGCTGGCTAGACCAGATACGTCCGGCAGACGCAAGCCTTTCAAAACCATTTGCAACTCGCTGCCTTTCGGCTCACGAGCTGTGCGGCGAGCGCGGTACCACATTT
This sequence comes from Urtica dioica subsp. dioica, assembly GCF_054948205.1. Taxonomy (NCBI): domain Eukaryota; kingdom Viridiplantae; phylum Streptophyta; class Magnoliopsida; order Rosales; family Urticaceae; genus Urtica; species Urtica dioica. Next base: position 30,211,477 of record NC_142756.1, on the reverse strand, counting down.
GTGTGGCCAGGTTTCCCGTGGACGCTGGCTAGACAAGATATGTCCGGCGGATGCAAGCCTTTGGAACCCATTTGTAACTCGCTGCCTTTCGGCTCACGAGCTGGGCGGCGAGTGCTGCCACATTTGCGTGGCCAAGTTTCCCGTGGACGCTGGCTAGACCAGATACGTCCGGCGGACGCAAGCCTTTGAAACTCATTTGTAACTCGCTGCCTTTCGGCTCACGAGTTGGGCAGCGAGCGCGGTGCCACATTTGTATGGCCAGGTTTCCCTTGGACGCTGGCTAGGCCAGATACGTCCGGCGGACGCAAGCCTTTGAAACCCATTTGTAACTCGCTGCCTTTCGGCTCACGAGCTGGGCGGCGAGCGTGGTGCCACATTTGTGTGGCCAGGTTTCCCGTGGACGCTGGCTAGACCAGATACGTCCGGCGGACGCAAGCCTTTGAAACCCATTTGTAACTCGCTGCCTTTCGGCTCACGAACTGGGCAGCGAGCGCGGTGCCACATTTGTGTGGCTAGATTTCCCGTGGACGCTGGCTAGACCATATACGTTCGGCGGATGCAAGCCTTTGAAACCCATTTGTAACTCGCTGCCTTTCGGCTAACGAACTGGGCGCGCGAGCGCTGCCACATTTGCGTGGCCAGGTTTCCCATGGACGCTGGCTAGACCAGATACGTCTGGCGGACGCAAGCCTTTGAAACCCATTTGTAACTCGCTGCTTTTCGGCTCACGAGCTGGGCGGCGAGCGCGGTGCTAAATTTTTGTGGCCAGGTTTCCCGTGGACGCTGGCTAGACCAGATACGTCCGGCGGACACAAGCCTTTGAAACCCATTTGTAATTCGCTGCCTTTCGGCTCACGAGCTGGGCGGCGAGCGCGGTACCATATTTGTGTGGCCAGGTTTCCCGTGGACGCTTGCTAGACCAGATACGTGCGGCGGATACAAGCCTTTGAAACCCATTTGTAACTCGCTGCCTTTCGGCTCACGAGCTGGGCGGCGAGCGCTGCCACATTTGCGTGGCCAGGTTTCCCGTGGACGCTGGCTAGACCAGATACGTCCGCCGGACGCAAGCCTTTGAAACCCATTTGTAACTCGCTGCCTTTCGGCTCACGAACTGGGCGGCGAGGGCGGTACCACATTTGTGTGGCCAGGTTTCCCGTGGACGGTGGCTAGACCAGATATGTCCGGCGGTCGCAAGCCTTTGAAACCCATTTGTAACTCGCTGCCTTTCGGCTCACGAGCTGGGCGGCGAGCGCGGTAACACCTTTGTGTGGCCAGGTTTCCCGTGGACGATGGCTAGACCAGATACGTCCGGCAGACGCAAGCCTTTGAAAACCATTTGTAACTCGCTTCCTTTCGGCTCACGAGCTGGGCGGCGAGCACGGTACCACATTTGTGTGGCCAGGTTTCCCGTGGACGCTGGCTAGACCAGATACGTCCGGCGGATGCAAGCCTTTGGAACGCATTTGTAACTCGCTGCCTTTAGGCTCACGAGCTGGGCGGCGAGTGCTGCCACATTTGCGTGGCCAAGTTTCCCGTGGACGCTGGCTAGACCAGATACGTCCGGCGGACGCAAGCCTTTGAAACTCATTTGTATTTCGCTGCCTTTTGGCTCACGAGCTGGGCGGCGAGCGCGGTGCCACATTTGTGTGGCCAGGTTTCCCGTGGACGCTGGCTAGACCAGATATGTCCGGCGGACGCAAGCCTTTGAAACCCATTTGTAACTCGCTGCCTTTCGGCTCACGAGCTGGGCGGCGAGCGCTGCCACATTTGCGTGGCCAGGTTTCCCGTGGACGCTGGCTAGACCAGATACGTCCGCCGGACGCAAGCCTTTGAAACCCATTTGTAACTCGCTGCCTTTCGGCTCACGAACTGGGCGGCGAGCGCGGTACCACATTTGTGTGGCCAGGTTTCCCGTGGACGGTGGCTAGACCAGATATGTCCGGCGGACGCAAGCCTTTGAAACCCATTTGTAACTCGCTGCCTTTCGGCTCACGAGCTGGGCGGCGAGCGCGGTAACACCTTTGTGTGGCCAGGTTTCCCGTGGACGATGGCTAGACCAGATACGTCCGGCAGACGCAAGCCTTTGAAAACCATTTGTAACTCGCTGCCTTTCGGCTCACGAGCTGGGCGGCGAGCACGGTACCACATTTGTGTGGCCAGGTTTCCCGTGGACGCTGGCTAGACCAGATACGTCCGGCGGATGCAAGCCTTTGGAACGCATTTGTAACTCGCTGCCTTTAGGCTCACGAGCTGGGCGGCGAGTGCTGCCACATTTGCGTGGCCAGGTTTCCCGTGGACGCTGGCTAGACCAGATACGTCCGGCGGACGCAAGCCTTTGAAACTCATTTGTATTTCGCTGCCTTTTGGCTCACGAGCTGGGCGGCGAGCGCGGTGCCACATTTGTGTGGCCAGGTTTCCCGTGGACGCTGGCTAGACCAGATATGTCCGGCGGACGCAAGCCTTTGAAACCCATTTGTAACTCGCTGCCTTTCGGCTCACGAGCTGGGCGGCGAGCGCGGTACCACATTTGTGTGGCCAGGTTTCCCGTGGACGCTGGCTAGACCAGATACGTCCTGCAGATGCAAGCCTTTCAAAACCATTTGCAACTCGCTGCCTTTCGGCTCACGAGCTGGGCGGCGAGCGCGGTACCACATTTGTGTGGCCAGGTTTCCCATGGACGCTGGCTAGACCAGATATGTCCGGCGGACGCAAGCCTGTGAAACCCATTTGTAACTCGCTGCCTTTCGGCTCACGAGCTGGGCAGCGAGCGCGGTCCCACATTTGTGTGGCCAGGTTTCCCGTGGACGCTGGCTAGACCAGATACGTCCGGCAGACGCAAGCCTTTCAAAACCATTTGCAACTCGCTGCCTTTCGGCTCACGAGCTGGGCGGCGAGCGCGGTACCACATTTGTGTGGCCAGGTTTCCCGTGGACGCTGGGTAGACCAGATATGTCCGGCGGATGCAAGCCTTTGGAACCCATTTGTAACTCGCTGCCTTTCGGCTCACGAGCTGGGCGGCGAGTGCTGCCACATTTGCGTGGCCAAGTTTCCCGTGGACGCTGGCCAGACCAGATACGTCCGGCGGACGCAAGCCTTTGAAACTCATTTGTAACTCGCTGCCTTTCGGCTCACGAGTTGGGCAGCGAGCGCGGTGCCACATTTGTATGGCCAGGTTTCCCTTGGACGCTGGCTAGACCAGATACGTCCGGCGGACGCAAGCCTTTGAAACCCATTTGTAACTCGCTGCCTTTCGGCTCACGACCTGGGCGGCGAGCGTGGTGCCACATTTGTGTGGCCAGGTTTCCCGTGGACGCTGGCTAGACCAGATACGTCCGGCGGACGCAAGCCTTTGAAACCCATTTGTAACTCGCTGCCTTTCGGCTCACGAACTGGGCGGCGAGCGCGGTGCCACATTTGTGTGGCTAGATTTCCCGTGGACGCTGGCTAGACCAGATACGTCCGGCGGATGCAAGCCTTTGAAACCCATTTGTAACTCGCTGCCTTTCGGCTGACGAGCTGGGCGCGCGAGCGCTGCCACATTTGCGTGGCGAGGTTTCCCGTGGACGCTGGCTAGACCAGATACGTCTGGCGGACGCAAGCCTTCGAAACCAATTTGTAACTCGCTGCCTTTCGGCTCACGAGCTGGGCGGCGAGCGCGGTGCTAAATTTTTGTGGCCAGGTTCCCCGTGGACGCTGGCTAGACCAGATACGTCCGGCGGACACAAGCCTTTGAAACCCATTTGTAATTCACTGCCTTTCGGCTCACGAGCTGGGCGGCGAGCGCGGTACCATATTTGTGTGGCCAGGATTCCCGTGGACGCTTGCTAGACTAGATTCGTGCGGCGGATGCAAGCCTTTGAAACCCATTTGTAACTCGCTGCCTTTCGGCTCACGAGCTGGGCGGCGAGCGCTGCCACATTTGCGTGGCCAGGTTTCCCGTGGACGCTGGCTAGACCAGATACGTCCGGCGGACGCAAGCCTTTGAAACCCATTTGTAACTCGCTGCCTTTCGGCTCACGAACTGGGCGGCGAGCGCGGTACAACATTTGTGTGGCCAGGTTTCCCGTGGACGCTGGCTAGACCAGATATGTCCGGCGGACGCAAGCCTTTGAAACCCATTTGTAACTCGCTGCCTTTCGGCTCACGAGCTGGGCGGTGAGCGCGGTACCACCTTTGTGTGGCCAGGTTTCCCGTGGACGATGGCTAGACCAGATACGTCCGGCAGACGCAAGCCTTTGAAAACCATTTGTAACTCGCTGCCTTTTGGCTAATGAGCTGGGCGGCGAGCATGGTACCACATTTGTGTGGCCAGGTTTCCCGTGGACGCTGGCTAGACCAGATACGTCCGGCGGACGCAAGCCTTTGGAACGCATTTGTAACTCGCTGCCTTTAGGCTCACGAGCTGGGCGGCGAGTGCTGCCACATTTGCGTGGCCAGGTTTCCTGTGGACGCTGGCTTAACCAGATACGTCCGGCGTACGCAAGCCTTTGAAACTCATTTGTAACTCGCTGCCTTTTGGCTCACGAGCTGGGCGGCGAGCGCGGTACCACATTTGTGTGGCCAGGTTTCCCGTGGACGCTGGCTAGACCAGATACGTCCGGCGGACGCAAGCCTTTGAAACCCATTTGTAACTCGCTGCCTTTCGGCTCACGAGCTGGGCGGCGAGCGCGGTACCACATTTGTGTGGCCAGGTTTCCCGTGGACGCTGGCTAGACCAGATATGTCCGGCGGACGCAAGCCTTTGAAACCCATTTGTAACTCGCTGCCTTTCGGCTCACGAGCTGGGCGGCGAGCGCGATACCACCTTTGTGTGGCCAGGTTTCCCGTGGACGATGGCTAGACCATATACGTCCGGCAGACGCAAGCCTTTGAAAACCATTTGTAACTCGCTGCCTTTCGGCTAACGAGCTGGGCGGCGAGCATGGTACCACATTTGTGTGGCCAGGTTTCCCGTGGACGCTGGCTAGACCAGATACGTCCGGCGGACGCAAGCCTTTGGAACGCATTTGTAACTCGCTGCCTTTAGGCTCACGAGCTGGGCGGCGAGTGCTGCCACATTTGCGTGGCCAGGTTTCCCGTGGACGCTGGCTAGACCAGATACGTCCGGCGGACGCAAGCCTTTGAAACTCATTTGTATTTCGCTGCCTTTTGGCTCACGAGCTGGGCGGCGAGCGCGGTGCCACATTTGTGTGGCCAGGTTTCCCGTGGACGCTGGCTAGACCAGATATGTCCGGCGGACGCAAGCCTTTGAAACCCATTTGTAACTCGCTGCCTTTCGGCTCACGAGCTGGGCGGCGAGCGCGGTACCACATTTGTGTGGCCAGGTTTCCCGTGGACGCTGGCTAGACCAGATACTTCCTGCAGACGCAAGCCTTTCAAAACCATTTGCAACTCACTGCCTTTCGGCTCACGAGCTGGGCGGCGAGCGCGGTACCACATTTGTGTGGCCAGGTTTCGCGTGGACGCTGGCTAGACCAGATATGTCCGGCGGACGCAAGCCTGTGAAACCCATTTGTAACTCGCTGCCTTTCGGCTCACGAGCTGGGCGGCGAGCGCGGTACCACATTTGTGTGGCCAGGTTTCCCGTGGACGCTGGCTAGACCAGATACGTCCGGCAGACGCAAGCCTTTCAAAACCATTTGCAACTCGCTGCCTTTCGGCTCACGAGCTGGGCGGCGAGCGCGGTACCACATTTGTGTGGCCAGGTTTCCCGTGGACGCTGGCTAGACCAGATATGTCCGGCGGATGCAAGCCTTTGGAACCCATTTGTAACTCGCTGCCTTTCGGCTCACGAGCTGGGCGGCGAGTGCTGCCACATTTGCGTGGCCAAGTTTCCCGTGGACGCTGGCCAGACCAGATACGTCCGGCGGACGCAAGCCTTTGAAACTCATTTGTAACTCGCTGCCTTTCGGCTCACGAGTTGGGCAGCGAGCGCGGTGCCACATTTGTATGGCCAGGTTTCCCTTGGACGCTGGCTAGACCAGATACGTCCGGCGGACGCAAGCCTTTGAAACCCATTTGTAACTCGCTGCCTTTCGGCTCACGACCTGGGCGGCGAGCGTGGTGCCACATTTGTGTGGCCAGGTTTCCCGTGGACGCTGGCTAGACCAGATACGTCCGGCGGACGCAAGCCTTTGAAACCCATTTGTAACTCGCTGCCTTTCGGCTCACGAACTGGGCGGCGAGCGCGGTGCCACATTTGTGTGGCTAGATTTCCCGTGGACGCTGGCTAGACCAGATACGTCCGGCGGATGCAAGCCTTTGAAACCCATTTGTAACTCGCTGCCTTTCGGCTGACGAGCTGGGCGCGCGAGCGCTGCCACATTTGCGTGGCGAGGTTTCCCGTGGACGCTGGCTAGACCAGATACGTCTGGCGGACGCAAGCCTTCGAAACCAATTTGTAACTCGCTGCCTTTCGGCTCACGAGCTGGGCGGCGAGCGCGGTGCTAAATTTTTGTGGCCAGGTTTCCCGTGGACGCTGGCTAGACCAGATACGTCCGGCGGACACAAGCCTTTGAAACCCATTTGTAATTCACTGCCTTTCGGCTCACGAGCTGGGCGGAGAGCGCGGTACCATATTTGTGTGGCCAGGATTCCCGTGGACGCTTGCTAGACTAGATTCGTGCGGCGGATGCAAGCCTTTGAAACCCATTTGTAACTCGCTGCCTTTCGGCTCACGAGCTGGGCGGCGAGCGCTGCCACATTTGCGTGGCCAGGTTTCCCGTGGACGCTGGCTAGACCAGATACGTCCGGCGGACGCAAGCCTTTGAAACCCATTTGTAACTCGCTGCCTTTCGGCTCACGAACTGGGCGGCGAGCGCGGTACCACATTTGTGTGGCCAGGTTTCCCGTGGACGCTGGCTAGACCAGATATGTCCGGCGGATGCAAGCCTTTGAAACCCATTTGTAACTCGCTGCCTTTCGGCTCACGAGCTGGGCGGTGAGCGCGGTACCACCTTTGTGTGGCCAGGTTTCCCGTGGACGATGGCTAGACCAGATACGTCCGGCAGACGCAAGCCTTTGAAAACCATTTGTAACTCGCTGCCTTTTGGCTAATGAGCTGGGCGGCGAGCATGGTACCACATTTGTGTGGCCAGGTTTCCCGTGGACGCTGGCTAGACCAGATACGTCCGGCGGACGCAAGCCTTTGGAACGCATTTGTAACTCGCTGCCTTTAGGCTCACGAGCTGGGCGGCGAGTGCTGCCACATTTGCGTGGCCAGGTTTCCTGTGGACGCTGGCTTAACCAGATACGTCCGGCGTACGCAAGCCTTTGAAACTCATTTGTAACTCGCTGCCTTTTGGCTCACGAGCTGGGCGGCGAGCGCGGTACCACATTTGTGTGGCCAGGTTTCCCGTGGACGCTGGCTAGACCAGATACGTCCGGCGGACGCAAGCCTTTGAAACCCATTTGTAACTCGCTGCCTTTCGGCTCACGAGCTGGGCGGCGAGCGCGGTACCACATTTGTGTGGCCAGGTTTCCCGTGGACGCTGGCTAGACCAGATATGTCCGGCGGACGCAAGCCTTTGAAACCCATTTGTAACTCGCTGCCTTTCGGCTCACGAGCTGGGCGGCGAGCGCGATACCACCTTTGTGTGGCCAGGTTTCCCGTGGACGATGGCTAGACCATATACGTCCGGCAGACGCAAGCCTTTGAAAACCATTTGTAACTCGCTGCCTTTCGGCTAACGAGCTGGGCGGCGAGCATGGTACCACATTTGTGTGGCCAGGTTTCCCGTGGACGCTGGCTAGACCAGATACGTCCGGCGGACGCAAGCCTTTGGAACGCATTTGTAACTCGCTGCCTTTAGGCTCACGAGCTGGGCGGCGAGTGCTGCCACATTTGCGTGGCCAGGTTTCCCGTGGACGCTGGCTAGACCAGATACGTCCGGCGGACGCAAGCCTTTGAAACTCATTTGTATTTCGCTGCCTTTTGGCTCACGAGCTGGGCGGCGAGCGCGGTGCCACATTTGTGTGGCCAGGTTTCCCGTGGACGCTGGCTAGACCAGATATGTCCGGCGGACGCAAGCCTTTGAAACCCATTTGTAACTCGCTGCCTTTCGGCTCACGAGCTGGGCGGCGAGCGCGGTACCACATTTGTGTGGCCAGGTTTCCCGTGGACGCTGGCTAGACCAGATACTTCCTGCAGACGCAAGCCTTTCAAAACCATTTGCAACTCACTGCCTTTCGGCTCACGAGCTGGGCGGCGAGCGCGGTACCACATTTGTGTGGCCAGGTTTCGCGTGGACGCTGGCTAGACCAGATATGTCCGGCGGACGCAAGCCTGTGAAACCCATTTGTAACTCGCTGCCTTTCGGCTCACGAGCTGGGCGGCGAGCGCGGTACCACATTTGTGTGGCCAGGTTTCCCGTGGACGCTGGCTAGACCAGATACGTCCGGCAGACGCAAGCCTTTCAAAACCATTTGCAACTCGCTGCCTTTCGGCTCACGAGCTGGGCGGCGAGCGCGGTACCACATTTGTGTGGCCAGGTTTCCCGTGGACGCTGGCTAGACCAGATATGTCCGGCGGATGCAAGCCTTTGGAACCCATTTGTAACTCGCTGCCTTTCGGCTCACGAGCTGGGCGGCGAGTGCTGCCACATTTGCGTGGCCAAGTTTCCCGTGGACGCTGGCCAGACCAGATACGTCCGGCGGACGCAAGCCTTTGAAACTCATTTGTAACTCGCTGCCTTTCGGCTCACGAGTTGGGCAGCGAGCGCGGTGCCACATTTGTATGGCCAGGTTTCCCTTGGACGCTGGCTAGACCAGATACGTCCGGCGGACGCAAGCCTTTGAAACCCATTTGTAACTCGCTGCCTTTCGGCTCACGACCTGGGCGGCGAGCGTGGTGCCACATTTGTGTGGCCAGGTTTCCCGTGGACGCTGGCTAGACCAGATACGTCCGGCGGACGCAAGCCTTTGAAACCCATTTGTAACTCGCTGCCTTTCGGCTCACGAACTGGGCGGCGAGCGCGGTGCCACATTTGTGTGGCTAGATTTCCCGTGGACGCTGGCTAGACCAGATACGTCCGGCGGATGCAAGCCTTTGAAACCCATTTGTAACTCGCTGCCTTTCGGCTGACGAGCTGGGCGCGCGAGCGCTGCCACATTTGCGTGGCGAGGTTTCCCGTGGACGCTGGCTAGACCAGATACGTCTGGCGGACGCAAGCCTTCGAAACCAATTTGTAACTCGCTGCCTTTCGGCTCACGAGCTGGGCGGCGAGCGCGGTGCTAAATTTTTGTGGCCAGGTTTCCCGTGGACGCTGGCTAGACCAGATACGTCCGGCGGACACAAGCCTTTGAAACCCATTTGTAATTCACTGCCTTTCGGCTCACGAGCTGGGCGGAGAGCGCGGTACCATATTTGTGTGGCCAGGATTCCCGTGGACGCTTGCTAGACTAGATTCGTGCGGCGGATGCAAGCCTTTGAAACCCATTTGTAACTCGCTGCCTTTTGGCTCACGAGCTGGGCGGCGAGCGCTGCCACATTTGCGTGGCCAGGTTTCCCGTGGACGCTGGCTAGACCAGATACGTCCGGCGGACGCAAGCCTTTGAAACCCATTTGTAACTCGCTGCCTTTCGGCTCACGAACTGGGCGGCGAGCGCGGTACCACATTTGTGTGGCCAGGTTTCCCGTGGACGCTGGCTAGACCAGATATGTCCGGCGGATGCAAGCCTTTGAAACCCATTTGTAACTCGCTGCCTTTCGGCTCACGAGCTGGGCGGTGAGCGCGGTACCACCTTTGTGTGGCCAGGTTTCCCGTGGACGATGGCTAGACCAGATACGTCCGGCAGACGCAAGCCTTTGAAAACCGTTTGTAACTCCCTGCCTTTTGGCTAATGAGCTGGGCGGCGAGCATGGTACCACATTTGTGTGGCCAGGTTTCCCGTGGACGCTGGCTAGACCAGATACGTCCGGCGGACGCAAGCCTTTGGAACGCATTTGTAACTCGCTGCCTTTAGGCTCACGAGCTGGGCGGCGAGTGCTGCCACATTTGCGTGGCCAGGTTTCCTGTGGACGCTGGCTAAACCAGATACGTCCGGCGTACGCAAGCCTTTGAAACTCATTTGTAACTCGCTGCCTTTTGGCTCACGAGCTGGGCGGCGAGCGCGGTACCACATTTGTGTGGCCAGGTTTCCCGTGGACGCTGGCTAGACCAGATACGTCCGGCGGACGCAAGCCTTTGAAACCCATTTGTAACTCGCTGCCTTTCGGCTCACGAGCTGGGCGGCGAGCGCGGTACCACATTTGTGTGGCCAGGTTTCCCGTGGACGCTGGCTAGACCAGATATGTCCGGCGGACGCAAGCCTTTGAAACCCATTTGTAACTCGCTGTCTTTCGGCTCACGAGTTGGGCGGCGAGCGCGATACCACCTTTGTGTGGCCAGGTTTCCCCTGGACGATGGCTAGACCAGATACGTCCGGCAGACGCAAGCCTTTGAAAACCATTTGTAACTCGCTGCCTTTCGGCTAACGAGCTGGGCGGCGAGCATGGTACCACATTTGTGTGGCCAGGTTTCCCGTGGACGCTGGCTAGACCAGATACGTCCGGCGGACGCAAGCCTTTGGAACGCATTTGTAACTCGCTGCCTTTAGGCTCACGAGGTGGGCGGCGAGTGCTGCCACATTTGCGTGGCCAGGTTTCCCGTGGACGCTGGCTAGACCAGATACGTCCGGCGGACGCAAGCCTTTGAAACTCATTAGTAACTCGCTGCCTTTTGGCTCACGAGCTGGGCGGCGAGCGCGGTACCACATTTGTGTGGCCATGTTTCCCGTGGACGCTGGCTAGACCAGATACGTCCGGCGGACGCAAGCCTTTGAAACCCATTTGTAACTCGCTGCCTTTCGGCTCACGAGCTGGGCGGCGCGCACGGTACCACATTTGTGTGGCCAGGTTTCCCGTGGACGCTGGCTAGACCAGATAAGTCCGGCAGACGCAAGCCTTTGAAAACCATTTGTAACTCGTTGCCTTTCGGCTCACGAGCTGGGCGGCGAGCGCGGTACCACATTTGTGTGGCCAGGTTTCCCGTGGACGCTGGCTAGACCAGATACGTCCGGCGGATGCAAGCCTTTGGAACCCATTTGTAACTCGCTGCCTTTCGGCTCACGAGCTGGGCGGCGAGTGCTGCCACATTTGCGTGGCCAGGTTTCCCGTGGACGCTGGCTAGACCAGATACGTCCGGCGGACGCAAGCCTTTGAAAACCATTTGCAACTCGCTGCCTTTCGGCTCACGAGCTGGGCGGCGAGCGCGGTACCGCATTTGTGTGGCCAGGTTTCCCGTGGACGCTGGCTAGACCAGATATGTCCGGCGGACGCAAGCCTGTGAAACCCATTTGTAACTCGCTGCCTTTCGGCTCACGAGCTGGGCGGCGAGCGCGGTACCACATTTGTGTGGCCAGGTTTCCCGTGGACGCTGGCTAGACCACATACGTCCGGCAGACGCAAGCCTTTCAAAACTATTTGCAACTCACTGCCTTTCGGCTCACGAGCTGGGCGGCGAGCGCGGTACCACATTTGTGTGGCCAGGTTTCCCGTGGACGCTGGCTAGACCAGATACGTCCGGCGGCTGCAAGCCTTTGGAACCCATTTGTAACTCGCTGCCTTTCGGCTGACGAGCTGGGCGGCGAGTGCTGCCACATTTGCGTGGCCAGGTTTCCCGTGGACGCTGGCTAGACCAGATACGTCCGGCGGACGCAAGCCTTTGAAACTCATTTGTAACTCGCTGTCTTTCAGCTCACCAGCTGGGCGGCGAGCGCGGTGCCACATTTGTGTGGCCAGGTTTCCCGTGGACGCTGGCTAGACCAGATATGTCCGGCGGACGCAAGCCTTTGAAACCCATTTGTAACTCGCTGCCTTTCGGCTCACGAGCTGGGCGGCGAGCGAGGTACCACATTTGTGTGGCCAGGTTTCCCGTGGACGCTGGCTAGACCAGATACGTCCGGCGGATGCAAGCCTTTGGAACCCATTTGTAACTCGCTGCCTTTCGGCTGACGAGCTGGGCGGCGAGTGCTGCCACATTTGCGTGGCCAGGTTTCCCGTGGACGCTGGCTAGACCAGATACGTCCGGCGGACGCAAGCCTTTGAAACTCATTTGTAACTAGCTGTCTTTCAGCTCACGAGCTGGGCGGCGAGCGCGGTACCACATTTGTGTGGCCAGGTTTCCCGTGGACGCTGGCTAGACCAGATACGTCCTGCAGACGCAAGACTTTCAAAAGCATTTGCAACTCGCTGCCTTTCGGCTCACGAGCTGGGCGGCGAGCGCGGTACCACATTTGTGTGGCCAGGTTTCCCGTGGACGCTGGCTAGACCAGATATGTCCGGCGGACGCAAGCCTGTGAAACCCATTTGTAACTCGCTGCCTTTCGGCTCACAAGCTGGGCGGCGAGCGCGGTACCACATTTGTGTGGCCAGGTTTCCCGTGGACGCTGGCTAGACCACATACGTCCGGCAGACGCAAGCCTTTCAAAACCATTTGCAACTCGCTGCCTTTCGGCTCACGAGCTGGGCGGCGAGCGCGGTACCACATTTGTGTGGCCAGGTTTCCCGTGGACGCTGGCTAGACTAGATATGTCCGGCGGATGCAAGCCTTTGGAACCCATTTGTAACTCGCTGCCTTTAGGCTCACGAGGTGGGCGGCGAGTGCTGCCACATTTGCGTGGCCAGGTTTCCCGTGGACGCTGGCTAGACCAGATACGTCCGGCGGACGCAAGCCTTTGAAACTCATTAGTAACTCGCTGCCTTTTGGCTCACGAGCTGGGCGGCGAGCGCGGTACCACATTTGTGTGGCCATGTTTCCCGTGGACGCTGGATAGACCAGATACGTCCGGCGGACGCAAGCCTTTGAAACCCATTTGTAACTCGCTGCCTTTCGGCTCACGAGCTGGGCGGCGAGCACGGTACCACATTTGTGTGGCCAGGTTTCCCGTGGACGCTGGCTAGACCAGATAAGTCCGGCAGACGCAAGCCTTTGAAAACCATTTGTAACTCGTTGCCTTTCGGCTCACGAGCTGGGCGGCGAGCGCGGTACCACATTTGTGTGGCCAGGTTTCCCGTGGACGCTGGCTAGACCAGATACGTCCGGCGGATGCAAGCCTTTGGAACCCATTTGTAACTCGCTGCCTTTCGGCTCACGAGCTGGGCGGCGAGTGCTGCCACATTTGCGTGGCCAGGTTTCCCGTGGACGCTGGCTAGACCAGATACGTCCGGCGGACGCAAGCCTTTGAAACTCATTTGTAACTCGCTGTCTTTCAGCTCACGAGCTGGGCGGCGAGCGCGGTGCCACATTTGTGTGGCCAGGTTTCCCGTGGACGCTGGCTAGACCAGATATGTCCGGCGGACGCAAGCCTTTGAAACCCATTTGTAACTCGCTGCCTTTCGGCTCACGAGCTGGGCGGCGAGCGCGGTACCACATTTGTGTGGCCAGGTTTCCCGTGGACGCTGGCTAGACCAGATACGTCCGGCAGACGCAAACCTTTGAAAACCATTTGTAACTCGCTGTCTTTCAGCTCACGAGCTGGGCGGCGAGCGCGGTACCACATTTGTGTGGCCAGGTTTCCCGTGGACGCTGGCTAGACCAGATACGTCCGGCGGACGCAAGCCTTTGAAACTCATTTGTAACTCGCTGTCTTTCAGCTCACCAGCTGGGCGGCGAGCGCGGTGCCACATTTGTGTGGCCAGGTTTCCCGTGGACGCTGGCTAGACCACATACGTCCGGCAGACGCAAGCCTTTGAAACCCATTTGCAACTCGCTGCCTTTCGGCTCACGAGCTGGGCGGCGAGCGCGGTACCACATTTGTGTGGCCAGGTTTCCCGTGGACGCTGGCTAGACCAGATACGTCCGGCGGATGCAAGCCTTTGGAACCCATTTGTAACTCGCTGCCTTTCGGCTGACGAGCTGGGCGGCGAGTGCTGCCACATTTGCGTGGCCAGGTTTCCCGTGGACGCTGGCTAGACCAGATACGTCCGGCGGACGCAAGCCTTTGAAACTCATTTGTAACTCGCTGTCTTTCAGCTCACGAGCTGGGCGGCGAGCGCGGTGCCACATTTGTGTGGCCAGGTTTCCCGTGGACGCTGGCTAGACCAGATATGTCCGGCGGACGCAAGCCTTTGAAACCCATTTGTAACTCGCTGCCTTTCGGCTCACGAGCTGGGCGGCGCGCACGGTACCACATTTGTGTGGCCAGGTTTCCCGTGGACGCTGGCTAGACCAGATAAGTCCGGCAGACGCAAGCCTTTGAAAACCATTTGTAACTCGTTGCCTTTCGGCTCACGAGCTGGGCGGCGAGCGCGGTACCACATTTGTGTGGCCAGGTTTCCCGTGGACGCTGGCTAGACCAGATACGTCCGGCGGATGCAAGCCTTTGGAACCCATTTGTAACTCGCTGCCTTTCGGCTCACGAGCTGGGCGGCGAGTGCTGCCACATTTGCGTGGCCAGGTTTCCCGTGGACGCTGGCTAGACCAGATACGTCCGGCGGACGCAAGCCTTTGAAACTCATTTGTAACTCGCTGTCTTTCAGCTCACGAGCTGGGCGGCGAGCGCGGTGCCACATTTGTGTGGCCAGGTTTCCCGTGGACGCTGGCTAGACCAGATATGTCCGGCGGACGCAAGCCTTTGAAACCCATTTGTAACTCGCTGCCTTTCGGCTCACGAGCTGGGCGGCGAGCGCGGTACCACATTTGTGTGGCCAGGTTTCCCGTGGACGCTGGCTAGACCAGATACATCCGGCAGACGCAAACCTTTGAAAACCATTTGTAACTCGCTGCCTTTCGGCTCACGAGCTGGGCGGCGAGCGCGGTACCACATTTGTGTGGCCAGGTTTCCCGTGGACGCTAGCTAGACCAGATACGTCCGGCGGCTGCAAGCCTTTGGAACCCATTTGTAACTCGCTGCCTTTCGGCTGACGAGCTGGGCGGCGAGTGCTGCCACATTTGCGTGGCCAGGTTTCCCGTGGACGCTGGCTAGACCAGATACGTCCGGCGGACGCAAGCCTTTGAAACTCATTTGTAACTCGCTGTCTTTCAGCTCACCAGCTGGGCGGCGAGCGCGGTGCCACATTTGTGTGGCCAGGTTTCCCGTGGACGCTGGCTAGACCAGATATGTCCTGCGGACGCAAGCCTTTGAAACCCATTTGTAACCCGCTGCCTTTCGGCTCACGAGCTGGGCGGCGAGCGCGGTACCACATTTGTGTGGCCAGGTTTCCCGTGGACGCTGGCTAGACCAGATACGTCCGGCAGACGCAAACCTTTGAAAACCATTTGTAACTCGCTGCCTTTCGGCTCACGAGCTGGGCGGCGAGCGCGGTACCACATTTGTGTGGCCAGGTTTCCCGTGGACGCTAGCTAGACCAGATACGTCCGGCGGCTGCAAGCCTTTGGAACCCATTTGTAACTCGCTGCCTTTCGGCTGACG